>NW_028262391.1:53190065-53499388 GCF_047370975.1 Nipponia nippon | reverse complement strand
AGCCTTTTTGTATTGTATAACCATGGATTACATTTGCTCCCTTGGCGAAAGCACAAGACTGGATTCTCCTGTTCAACTATTAATCTGCCCTAATCACTAAGACGTTTTCAGATGCTTTTGATGCTTTCCTGGCTGTAGCCATACATCTCACAACCACAACTTCTGGTGTTTCTTTTATTTATTTATTTAAACGAAGGCATGACTTCACATTATCCAATAGTAAAATGTACATCAATGATAAAATAGGACCTTAAAAATTATTTGCGTTTGTCATTAAAATAGTCCTGCACCCCGACATTACTTGTACAATACTAATTTTTTTATCTGCAAATTCGCACAACTTTTTCATACCTTTATGACTGTGTTAACCCATACATGATTCCAACCAGACCATGAATGTGAGTTATATTTCTTTTTGTCTAGCTAGATGTATTTTCTATATCACCTGTGAATTTTAGAAACAAATAATTAGTTTTAAAATTAAGAATTTAGAGTTTATTAAGGAAAGTAATCCTAATTGGGGAATGATCAAATAAAGAAAAGATCTCAAGATAAACTGTTGACCCTATCAAAATCGACGGCAAAACTTCTGTTCACTCCGTGAAGGTCACAGTATCACCCCAGAATTCACTCATTCCCTGTCTGTCAATCTGACGGCAGTGTCCCTGGCGAAGCCTAAAGGAGACTGCGCCTGACCCCGCCAGCTCGCCGCTCGGTCGGCTCAGGACCAGCCGTGGGCACTGCGGAGGCACCAAGGCAGGACAGTCACTCTGAGGCTTCGCTAAAATCTGCCCAGGTGGTACCCTGAATATTAAAGGGGTTTTCAATTCTTTAATTTAAGTATTTCCATTTTTTCACCCATATCAACTCAATAAATCACTTCTCACTCAGGACTCTGTATAAACCAAGGCTCAAGTGTAAAAGTTCAGCTCTTTCTGCCTGCATCACTCCATTAAATTGATTTCTATGTTTTAATGAAAAAAAATCCCTCCCCATGTTAATTTTTGGATCAAAGTTTTGCTCCAACATGAAAGAAGTATTCTTGTGCACCTAGTAAGTGTGCATTTCATCCTCGGAGAAAAATGCTAGGACAGTGAGCATAAAATATTTCTGATATACTATGAATCTGCAAAAACAGGATCACAAAGGAAATTCTTTTGCAACTGCAAATGAACAGCTACCACGGTTTTTTGCTCTACAAAAAAACAACGTTAATTTTCTCAGATTATCTGTGGGCAAAATAATACCTTTTTATGAAATAACATAAATTCTCAAGATTATTCTTGTACACTTGTTTGCAGTGCAGAAGATATAAGAATATGCAGATTCTCGATATTGGTCACTGACAAATTCTCAAGAGACCCAACCAGGTTTTCCACAAATGATAAATATATATGATTTTTTTTTATAAGACTCTATATATGTATGTATATCAAAGAGCACGTCCACCTACAAGTGCTCTCTGTATGTATAAAAGCAGAACTGCTTTAAAAAAAAAAAAAAAAAAAAAAGGCTGTTTTTTCTTTCTGACAAACGGGCATGAAATAACAGGCTGACATCTGCCTCTGCAGGTCATTCCAGTCAGGCTGCTGCATGTCAGAATTCAAACTGCTCCATCCATCAATGGCAGACCAAAAATTAACGTAGCTTGGAAACTCTGCAGCAAGACAGTAACAGCCCAATTTAAAGTCTGACCTTCGGAGAACGGTGGGGTAAGATGGAAAAATTATTTCATGCCCTGTACCAAAGCCAACAACACAGTTCAGAGGGATTTTCAGTTAATTTTTTTTTTATATATAAAATAAAGTTCGCTAGTATACAGCTACTAAACCGTTATGTCAGATAAGAAAACCGTTACAAAGGCTTTTAATTTAGAAGGTATTATCTATTACATTCACAGAGACGCACTTCCATGGCATTTAGAATTTTAGTTTTTCTGAATTACTGATTAATATATTTTTTAAAAGCACAATGTATCCGAGGTTATAAATAACACTATTTTCTTAGTGATTTACTGGGTAAAAACTATAGTTGATCAGCCTGAAAAATTTGATTGAAATAGGCGGCAATTTTTGCCAAATATAGAATTTCTAGTCCAATTAAATAGGATAATCTATTAAAAAATACTTTCTCAAAATTCCAATATTAAATTATAAGGGAGTTGATCAAAGAAGTTATTTAATAATCATAGAGACATGCGCATTAGCAATGTACACCAGTACAAATCGCTGAGGTGCCTTTAGCCTTCTAGACACTATGCCAGCAGATGAGTGATTAATTCATTTGTTAAATCACCTGCTAACACACTTGTTAATTGCTCGATAAGCTAATTTAAGTGGAAGCTTAATAACACATAATTCAAACTTCCATCTCCTGTTGTAAATAGCAGAAATACCATAGAGTTTAAAACTTCAAGTAGTTCAATAAAATTGAACTGATTAAAAATAAAATTCAACTAATTCAATAAAATTATCAGATCATATTTTAAATGTACACCCAAAACTTGAGAAAGTAATTCATTTTTCCCAAGCCCTCCTCTGGAGGTCATCTATAAAAGCCCACTGAGTGTTTTCTTCCCTTACAAAGTATTTTTTCTAACGTTGCAAAACATTTTCCTTTGTTAAACAGCTAGTTAACTTTGCAACAGAATCAAAGGCACTAAGTCATCTGGAAGGTGTTACTAAATAATTATAAGAGAATAGATAGCTTCAGTGTAAGAGTTTGCCAAAACAATAATACATGGATAGTCACTATTCTGTTTTTATAAAAAAAAAATAAATAAAATAGAAGCACCTATGATCCTGCTGCACTGGACGCCTTTTCAAATATACAAGTCAGCTTTCCCTATCACGTATTTTAAAATTCAATCTAACCAGAGAATTTCACAACAGGCCACTAATTTATAGTGTTTCTCAAAAGCATACAGAATTGGACGCTTTGGGCACCAAAACCATTCCTGCTTTACTTTTTATTGCGTGCCTTCAGAGCCACTGAAATAGTGAAGTTGTCTCTCACACAACTGGTACCACCTCTTTTTGAAAATCTGACAACTGTCAGAAAGGAAAACAGAAAAATTAGTTTAGATCTAAATATGCTTTAATGGTAAACTTAAAGCCATCAAAGAATGAATGGAGATCATTTCTTTCATCATGGTGCAACGATACAGAGAGGATCAGCAAAATTCCAAGTTCTTGAGAGACAACCACCACCCCGAGTTTATTTCTGATGAGATAACAAGTTTGGTTGACAGCTATGGAAAAGATAAAAGTCCTATCTTCTTTTTTAGTGCTATTAAAAATGCAAATTAACAAATTCGCACAATAATCTACCAAGAAGCCACGGGTAGAATCTATCCAGAACTAGCTGATTGACAAGTCTAAAAAAGTATTGGCCTGAGTAATCACCATGTGGGTATTTTTGGTTGGGAGCCAGTACAGATCAGCTCTCCAGTGCCTGTGAAGGACTGCTGATAAAACTTGTGGCGACACAAAAGCTGGGGGAGTGGTAAAAGCTGTGAGAAAACAACCATCTTATTCAGCATGGTATGAACTACTACTGTCCTCTGAACAGGACCAATTCAAATATTGCAGATTTTTAAATATTCCGATACAAAATAATTACACCTAGGAATAAAAAGACAGAGTATTTCAGAACTATAAAGATGAAACAATTCAGAAGAAGATCTCTGTGTAATGGACTGGTAAAAAAACCCTAATGTTATTTGCTGGAAAACTGAAAAGGAAAGAGATTTCACGTTTGCATGGTGTTGATGAGACCAATATAGGAATCCTGCGCACAATTCTGGTGTCCAGCATCAAAAGCCTATTGAAAAACTGATGAAAAAACTTATACTGAAACAAGAGCCGAACCACATTTAACTTATCAAAAAGAAAATATAAAGGTATAAATGTACCTCCATGTACAGTAAGCATTGGACAGTAAAAGGCTCCAGCTCCTAAAAAAAATCCAGACCAAGGACCAACAGCCAGAAGCTGAAACTGAGGAAATTCAAACAGAAGAGTGTACATTTTAATGTTTGACTGACTAGGAAGGAAATGACAGATTCCTCCTGCCTTGAAATATCAAGGCAAGTTGAAACAGCACAATATATACTCTAGTTAAACACAAGTTGATAGGCTTGATACAGAATTAACTGGGCTAATTTTAATGGCATATGTTATACAGGATGGCAGATTAGATTATTTTTTTAACACTCCTTTCTGGCTTTAAAATCTATAATCAATGAAAGAATCCATTAGTTGCACTTTATAGAGTTTCGTGCCTGTTCCGGTGAAGGCTCTGGGGTAGCCCACGGCCAAAGACAAGCCAGCAGACGGCTGATTCTTGGTCTGATGTAGGAGGGAACGGAAATACTTGCACTCGAATTATCACTGAGACAATATTAGGTTGCCGAGCTGAACTGTAGTAATTTTACGTATGTTAGCAAAGTTGTTGGACACTACTACGAAATCTGAACAGTTTGAGTTGTTATACGCCATCTGACCAGGATAAGCAATTATTTTCCACATTTTATCTTCAGCTGCAAATTATTGGTTTAAGCTTAAAAAAAAAAATCAGATCTCTTGCAAGAGTTTTAACAATTACCAGTGACTAGTTAGATCTGAAAAAATCTTGTACTTTAACAACCATGAGTGTTTGCACTAGCAGTAGCCATATGTAGTTCTTTACAGTACCTTGTTCTTCAAATAAAATAAGTAATTATTGCACACCAAAGAAACTGTACCATTACCTCATTACTTCCATTAAACTAATGGAAATTATTTACTCTTTTTTTGTTTTCCACAGAATTAATGCATGTGGTACACATGATGCATTATTTTTAACTAGTCCTAAGACTTAACAGTTTACAGTCAGTTCACAGCTTTCTTGCCAATGAATTGGACTTAATGAATTTTCAGGGGAAAAAAGTCTTTATCTATTAACATTAATCATTACACTAAATGAAGTGATGTGGAATATCCTCCACTTCTTTTGAAGTAATCAAAGCTGCAGTCAGCGTCCTTTTAAAGGAAACTCTCAAAACTTTAACTAATCTGTAACTGAGTAGAAATATTCAGAAAAAATTAAACTGTTTTACTTTTGTCTGTTGCCTTCTGTTGCAAAAGGGCCATGTGTGAGAAGAGTGTTTAACGGGGAGAGCAGTAAGAACTTACAGCTACGAGATTTACTTTATTTTACTTATAGAGCTGCTTGGACAGCAACGAAGAATCAGCTGGCAAATCAAAACTCCAAATTTTATTCTTATTTTCTTATGCATTTCCAAAGGACAGATGACAGCTGCTTCATAAAAATTTCTCCAATGCTGTCCAGTCCTTCAGCAGCCGTTAACACCAGTGCTCGCGACTGCTGAGCATGTTTTTAGAAATACTGTAGGATAACCTGTGGTACCAAGATTTCTGCTTTTGGAGAGTCCCATCTAAAGTAACTGAGAGAAGCAACACCGATTCCGAGACAAGGGAAAGTCATAAATTTGCTATATGATCGACATTTCGTTGATTCAGGGTGAAGTAGGATGTTAGCCTATTACACCGATACCGTAGATGTAACTAAGTGCAACCTTCAGAAAATGTTCTTTCCAGATACAAAGATGAACAGATTTATTTTGAAGGAGAGCAACGCAGCCACTACCCACGGCCTTCCCCCACACACAGTCGCTTTGCCTTTCATCTTAGACTTGTGTTCCACTGTAGGAATGCCACAAGTCGACAGCTTACCGTTGGTCTTTCAGCTGACATACAGTACTAGGATCTTCTTTTAATTTGGTTTAAATGCAGGAATATTCAAAACGGTTTCCCGAGCATCTTGACAAATGTTAGGGTTTCACACATCCTCCCTTCTTTCAAAGGGTTGCTTTGGGTTTTTCACCAGCCTCCAGCTTTGTCTTCACCGGACACTCATTTCCCAAATACTGCTGCGCTGCGTTCTCCCTCTTTACCAAGTTCTTTTTGCTCTTTGGATTTTTGTTTCTTGTTCCACATTTGTTTCTCTCTCCCAGTCAAATGCCTGTACTACGCAACAAAACTTGGCGATGGCAAATTGAACCATCTTACATTCTTTGCTTCTCCTATCAGTGGCCATTTTGTTATGTGTGTTTTGAGAAGTTGGCTTATCGACCAAATTTGCTACAATACAAAGATGACTAGGTGGTGTTTGAAGAATCGGTTGGTTAGAAGTTTCTGCCTTTGGGAGGACAAACTAAAGCTGAACAACAAATAACATGCAGAACACGGTATTAAAGGTTACCAAGAAGCAGGTCTCCGAATAGCCAAACCATGTATTTACTTTCTCTCAGTATTCCTCTTCTCTGCGTGTGCTACAACTATAACAAAGGGCACGTTTTCCTGTTTCCGAAGTTTATACGCTCCTGAACTCTGGAAGGGAGATACCGGAGACAAAAGAATGGCTGTGAGGAGAAGACAACTGCTGTGAGATAATCTCACCCTTCCCCAGCAGCTCTCCGTGCCTGCTCGCCACTATTCACAAACGCCTTACCCAGAGCAATTTGCGAACGCAAGCGCTCTTACAGGCATTGAGAAATACATTGCATTTATTTATAAAAGAACACTTCCTAATGTAATTAACAAATTAACATGTTATAAATATTATGATTGCAAACATTTAGAAGTGATCCTAAATTCACACATATGTAAAATACAAAAGGCAGGTGCCTGAAAACCTCCTTTCAAAGAAAAAAACATAGGAGAGACGCTGCATGACTCTTTAGTGTGTCTCAACACCTTCACGTACACTGACAGCAGAGAACAATTCTGGATACCACATAAAAGGATTCGTATCTGAAAATATGCTCTATCTGAATTATTTCAACTCTCATCCATTAAATTATTAATGTAATATCAATGTTCTATTTTTAAGAGCAAGTCCATTCTAGAGCAACAAATGGAAAATTAACCACAGCAGGTAACAATAAGAAAATTATTAAATAAAACTATATATACACTAACCTAAATTTATATTCATCTTCAATAATAATTCTGACTACATACACTGTAAGAGTTAGCAGTATTGTCATTAGAAATGTGTTTCCAATTTTTTTTTTTTTTTTTAATTTGAGGCTTGGCAATTGGGTGGGAGGAAACGAGGCTTAGGGAAGAGCGGCTATTTTTCACTAAATATCAGATAGGAGATTTCCGACATTGCATTATGGTGAGAAACAGTGACAGCACAAAAGTGCTGCAGAGATGGAAAGGACAGAAAAAGAACAGAAAGAGAAAGATAGGATAGTTATCTTTACACAGTTACTCCCTTCTGGGATACTAATTAAGATCACAAGGATCTTGTTTTGGATCAGCAGCAGCAGTTTTGTGTCAGAAGTGAAGGGGGGAGCAGAATGATCAGATCTTGTTTAGACTAAAACTGTCAGAACGGTAACGTACCGGGTGAAGTTGGACAAGTTGCATTAATGGGTAGGAACGTACAAAATTCCATTTCTGATACAGAAACTTACGCACGCCTGTAACGGAGTCCCTTTTTTCTCTCTTCTCACCTGTCCCCATTTATTTCACTTTATAAGAGAGAGGGAATAGCCCGTTCTGTTGAATCGGCAAACCATTTTATCAACACACGGTAACCAATACAACATGATTTGATTTCTACTTGGAAAATATGAGAAGAACGAGAGTATACGATCAGGTTAGGAGAACCAAGAGCATCCCAGACCAGCGTTACAAGAGGAAGCCCAGTTTTCCTTAGAACGTACTGTTCAGGAACGATAACCAACTTCCCCGCAGAAGGGGTTTCTGAACCTACTCCCCGGTACCAAATTCTTCCACTGCACTGCGGATGGCATTAGGACACTGTTGTGGTTCCAATCAACCATGTGTACACGTAGAGACGACCACAGAGAAGGGGAAGGTGCATACCTTTACTACGTACAGGCACATTTTTTCAGCTGCTACTTTTAATACCTACATGAAATGGCCGTGTTTGTGCGTGCTTGCATGTCTGTTATGAATGTGTACGCATTCCTATTGCGATGGAGCAGCCATGCATGATGCATGTGATGTGCAAACTGGATTTATGCATGTTGAAATACTTCAGTATTTGATTCTTCTTCGTGACAGAGAGCAGGGCTTCCACTGAAAGCTCATTTAATAAAAATAATGCAATGCAAATGAACCTGAATCAGAAAAATTAGATTGATGGAAGTAGCTCAGTCGCTGTAATTACACAAGGTGTATTATTTCCTAAATTCTCTTTGCATTAAATATATACCATACATTTATCAAACATAATTAGCAGTTTGGGTGACAAGGATTTTATTTTTCTCCTGCAATAAAAATCCCTCTACACTGGTATGTACATCTAAAATGTAATATGAACATTTCCTTACTATCATTGTTTACCCCTCTAAGAAAAATTTCATAGGATCAAAGAATCAGAGGGGGAATACCATTTGGGACTTACAAAGCAGACGATGAGGAAGACGGCTAGGTCAGCCTTCTGTGGATTTCATGAGCATGAAATAAAATTAAATCAGTCAAAGCTTTTAAGGTTGTTAGTCAAATAAATTGTATTTGAAAGCAAAATAATTGATGATACCCCAGTACAGCTTTATTTCCCTTATAATCAGCGTTTTATTTTTTCAAATCTAGAAATAAATTGATGAACAAACAGCAATAGAAACAGAAGTTACAAAAGAAGCTGTGACAAAGTTGAATGTGGTCAATAGGCATTCTCCTAAAAGAAATGGGTTTTCAGAAAAAGACAGACAAAGTATATTCAACAAAAATCTTATTTTTAGGTAGCACTACCTCTCTTTGCTTTTCTTTGCCTTTTGCTAATTTCCCTCTGTCTAAACCTAATTTAAAGAATAGCCTGGAGAATCTATTTTAAACCACAAAAAAATGATGGTGATACTACACCGAGCTGAAGCAGAAGACTAACATTAATGCACTACTCTCAGCACTCTAGTGATACTCCACTGCTGGACAGTCTGTCTTGAATTTGAGTTTCCTGGCTTCGATTTCCATTTCAACTTCATATTATTGCAACATGCTGTCTACGTGATCCTTGTGTTTTATAATAGAGGTTGCTCCCTTTTTTGCCCAAGATTGTAACAGTTAATGCTGCGGGGTACATCTTCAGAAATATTCCAAAGATGAGTTAAACAGTTGAGACTTCTTATACAAACTGTGTTTGTTTTTAAATCTAGTGAACATTAAGATCAAAGTTGTGATGACTGAAAATGTCCTGTTTATTGCCCAGCGTGCAAAAGCAGTGCCTTAGGACAGTCCCTTGGAAAACAGGCAAAATATTTGAAACGGGATGCATGCTTACGTATTTCTATAAATAATATTTACAATAACATTAAATTACTGAACAAACTACACTTTTCAGGACTAATTAAAATACCTAATTGTAGCGTATCTCACACCTTCTGTGGAACCCCTACGGCAAGCAGCAGCCAATAAACCCCCGTGTCTGCAGCACACACGGGTCTTCCCGCTGTAACTCTGTCGGTTCTGTTCTGCTGCTGTCCCCACCGCCTGTTTTCAGCAGACTCAAGCTGCAAGCGCTGCAGAAACAACTCTCTTACTTTTAAACAAAAAACTACCCATCGCTATATTAGTGCTTTGATTTCATTTAATCTCTGCTGTATTCCACAGGGCACCTTCAGTGTTGCTGTTTTATACGCTCAAACCTTGATGTTCGAACTTACTTCACTTACTGAAAATAAGCTCAGCTAGAAATGTATGTTTGCTTGTTTTTAAAGACATTTCAAACAGCAAAACATGTTAACAAAAGATTAGCCAGTTGTAAACTCTGAGCCTGTAAGAAGCTTGAGATTTTGTTAAGTCATTTGTTCCAGGATGGTTAGCATCATGTGCGGTTCGACTGGGAAGGGGAGAGCGAAAAGCCTGCTTGCTGATTATACATCTAATATATATATGTGTATACTTGCTGTATATGCCTCACTGTATATCACTCTTACAAAAATGCAGTTAGCTTCCCACAAATGCCATCAACCAACAGGACAAGGGCCGGTTTTGTTTAAGCTGAATTTTCATCTATGTTTCATGAACATACAAGTGCTAGTTTTCACAAGGCTTTAAAGCAAAATACTGAATACATGAACTACAAAAGCCGCCTGCTTCCACTGGAACATAACTGCCCATATCCTCTCCCTTCGGTAAGAGGTAAGGGTGTTTCTAGTCTCGTAGCAGCTAGCCCCGGATAGCTAATATTTACAGGTTGTGATGCAATTTGCTAAACACGGGGACATTAGAAGTTATTAGACATGTTTAAGAAATGTCATTAGCACATAGGGACAATTATGAAACTGAAATTCTCACTGAAACTAAATGCAATGACATCCGCCTCACTGACCTTCTCACAACAAAATGAGAATGTTTCCAACGCAACTAAGGTAATTAAGTTTTTTCTTCTCTCAGTAGCTGAATGTTTCTTTGGGAGTTTGGACACATGGGGTTTTTCTTTAGGCTTTGGGTGGTGGTAGTGGTGGGGGTTTAATAGTTTCACAGAAAATAACTATATCAAAATAATGGCAGAAAGCACTTTCAGTTTTCCTCTTAAAATCCCCTAGGATCACATGGGGACCTCAAGTCAAAAACCTTCACTTTAGAACAATAAATAAATAAACCCGCTAAAGCCTTCCCAAGGCTGGCCAACTGTAGCATAAGTAATGCAAGCGGCTGAGAGATGCCAGATAAATTTGATTACTATAAAAGATGGGAATATGTTTCTTTCCTCAGAGAATTCACAAAAAGGGGTCAAAAACAAAGCAGCACCGAAAGCGAACAACTTCATTTCGCCAGCAACTCAAGGCGAAAATACAATACAATTTTGCGGGAACATTTTATCACATTGGTGCAGACACCTCCTAATCTTCTATTTCTGAAAAAGGAAAATAGGAAAGATAGAGTCCAAGCAAAATGGGACTCTTCTTTCTTTTTTGGAAAAGTCATTCCGATTAATATATCAATTTAGTAAAGAGTTCAAGAACTGTTTTCTTCTTCCACCTGCTACCAGTGTCATAGTATCTCTAACACATTTCATGAGGAAAAAAAAGTAATCTTGCACTTCATGTTATGCTTCCTATTTGTCAGATTACCAAATCATTTCTATCGCACACATTCAGAAGCATCATTAGGAGAAATGGCCTACCGTACTCTCCTTGTTAAAGAAAAACAAAGTCTTGACTCAATGTTAATTGTTACAGCCCTGAGTAATGATTAGATATAGAGATCCCCTGTCCACCATTCTCCAACTGAAAGATAGTCCTGACTTCACATTGCTACATTGTTCCTCTGTAAATAGATGAGCGCTTGCCAGTTGCTGTTACAACGGCACTAGTGTTTTGCTAACCTCTCTGGAATTACTTTTCCCTTCATGTGTCCTAGGGTTGCACTTGGCTTTTTCACTAACACATCATGTCGGTGGCATGGTCATATTGTTGTCAGCTAACACACCCTCATCCCTAGCAAATGCTACACTTTCAGCTAACAGCAAAAGCCATTCTTACTAGAATCTATTAGATTTCACCTTATTTTCATTACTTCTTCAAAGTCATCCAGTTCTTCCTATTTAATGTCCCAAACTTTCACTCTATTAACAGCATCTCTCAGCACTGGGTTTTCAGCCCATTTTCAGTAATCCATGTGTGATGCTTACAGAAGAGTTACAAATAAGAAATATAAAAAAAAGCTGATCTTTGAGGAGCAAGTAACTTCCGTCCAGTCTGATAAATTCATTTTCAGCACACAAAAAATCTTATATTTGCACTACACTTACAAACAATCTTCTACTTTTGAAATAAGTATCTTCTGTGGTGTCATTGTATCAGTTGCTCTACGGGACTCAAGAAAGGATAGGCTTGCAGCACTTTTTACTAATAATATTTTTTAGTATTAAAGGAAGAAACTAAATGTTTCTGTAACAGTCCATCTTTGGCAAGTACATTTTATTCCTTTTTCCATTGTTTCCTGTCTTTAATTCTTTCCTTCATGTTGCTGCAGTATCCTTTCTTATATCGAAGAAACTCAGTCTGTAGTACAGAACATACAGCTCTATGTGGCAGTCCTTTCAAAATTTTTGGATGGACACTTCCGTCTAACTCAAAGCACATTAACCCTTTCAGTACTGAAGAAGTCTGGAACAAGCCTGAGCTGTCCCTAAGTCCATCCTAACACTCTGCTAGTTGTTCTCCGGTCAGTTATGAGACTCTGGAATCTTTGACTGTTTACTTTTTTTGTTTTGTTTTGTAATGATGATTTTGTTCCATTTGATTACTACAAGTTGTAACTTGTCTGTGCTGACAAGTTTCCCATTATGTATTGATTTCCCGTTACTCTGTCTTGGGGGGGGGGGGGGGGGGGGTGGTGTGTGTGCATGCAGGGGTTTTTTAAAGGGTTTCTTTTACGAGGAGGTTGACAGCCCGTTCCTGCAGCTTCTTCCCTTCTGCTTAGAATGCAATTTCCAGCCAGCATTTCTGCCTTTGACTTACAACACACTGCCCGACTTTCCAACACTCAAGTTCTTAAATTCATCAGTCCAGATGATTTCACCAATAAACTTTGTTAATTTCCAAAATTTTGCCATTTTGAAATAAAGCAGAAATTAAGTAGTAGACTGCTTTTCATCTTCCATTTCATTTAAAACAAATGTAAGGATTTGGTTTTTGTCATAAGCAGCTCTGAAGCCTCTGCTAAGAAGCTCAGCCAAATGACAGTACGATGAAGCAATCTATTGCCTATCACAGAGAATAAAACCTCTTTCCTTTATAAGCAGTACTTTTTTCATGCTAGAAATTTAAGTCACAGTTCCTAGTGCTATTTCTGTTAGGTTCTCAGAGACTAGTACCCACACCCAAATTTGGTCAAAACCAGTTCAGGATTCCGTATTAAATGCTTTGCAGTAACCAAGCAGAAGCTTTTTTTGTGTCAAACAATTTTAGTAAAAAAAATGGTGGATTATCTGTTTTATTCATGCTATTGCTTCTTATTTTATCACATTCTACTACAGAATTGCCATGCAACTGTCACTTTATCCCGTATTTCTTTTTTCTGCAGTATATGCATTCCAAAATCATCAATTTCCAGTAAAGCAAAGTCTAATTAATATTTGTAATAACACAGAAAAATGTTATCTACACTAAATCAACATAAAGGTAACGCCTTCATTTTCAACTTTCAAGGCCAAAAGACAATTATAATCTGGAACAAACAGTTTCCTCATAAGAATAAGACATGTTTTAGTATGCTAACAAATACTTGAAACAATAATCAATACTTTAAAAAGGAGTAATTTGAAATCTACACATTTCAAAACATTTTAAAACAAAGATACAAGAAATTCAGTAATTTGACCCAAGACAACTCAAAGAAAAGAGAAGAAGAGGAGGACAAAAATCTCCTGTCTGATGCTCTGGTTTTTCCTCGCTGTATAAACAGAGGCAGCTTTGCTCAGAAGCTGCACGATGGCTACAGAGGCTTACAACTGCCCATCCTGGCCATCATGATCATGCGGTGGGCTACTACAGGGACGCTGGGTCCAAGAACTCTTTTTCAGGTGATGACGGAAGGAGTCTGGGAAAAGGCAGGTCCAAGGAGAAGAGCGTTATTAAGGAAAAAAAGAGTTGTAAACTCCTGCAACAGAGGAAGAAGGGGAAAGAGCTGGAGAGACTGAAGATATCGGGAACACTGAGCAAACCAGCTCTTGCTCCTGTTACTAAGCTATGCGCAGCAGCCACTTCTCTGCCACTGCTTACTCTGGACTACGCAGACACTGCAAAGTACTCCCCACGAATCAGCGGTCAGAAAGCGACTGCTGTGCCCCAGCCAAATGGCCAGTATGTGACTGCAGCCGAACGGACAGTAACTGCCGTTGGTAAAAGCTGACTCCTGGTCAACAGTTACCCCGACCGCCTACAGCAGCGGTGTTCCCCACGTAGCAGGTGGTCGGCAGCCAGCTCTCCGAGCAGCCCACTCCTGCTGACACAGCGACAACAGGCTACCTAACAGCAGAGGCTTGTTCCACGGTGCCTACAAAAGTTTCTGAACCCGATCCTCAGCAAAGTAGCAGACCTGAACAACGCAGAGAGCTGGAGAGCCAGAGCACAGGCTCGCACACGCGGGAACTGCAGCAGGGAGTTCGGTTGCGTGTGACAGAGGAGAATGAAATACCAGAAGCACCGACTGGGATCCTGGTTTGGGAGACCTGGAGAAAGGGGGGCATAAAAAGCACTGCTAATACGAAAGTACGAGCCAACGTTAGTGAATTTAGGGTTTTGTTCCTCACTTCATTGAGTTTTGCACTCCTGCTCTGACAGGATAGCACAGAAGATGGGAAATCCCACTAGATGGATCAGTCCAGCAATTCTGAAGTCCCAGATATTGAATGAAGGAAACAATACTGAAACTAAGAAAAGGACAATACTGACTATAATGAAAACAAACAAATGAGCTTTAAATGGCTTTAAAAGCCATCTATGTGCTGTCCCCTTCTAAAAATCTTTCTTTCTTTCTGACCACTTAAAAGGTTGCTTGCATGAGCACAGCGGAACAGCAAAGCTGTTAGGAAGTACGTGTTTTTAGGGAACAGAAACACGACGTGAAAATACTAAAAAAAATTTAAGATAAATAATGAAGCAAGATTTATGAAAGTGCTTTCAATTTCTTCAGACACTATTTTCTCCTTTCTAAGAAACCTGATAGCACAATATAAAAATTATTTTCCTTCCAGTATTAATTGTTTTCAATATTAACGTAAAAAATCCTGACCGCTAGCCATTTAAAAACACAACAGAATTATAAAAGAGGTTTGGAGACATACATATGCAAATACTTTATGCAGAAAGGGTACTGTAACTTGCCTCCTGTGCTCGAGAGATCACTTTTGGTAGGTCTATAAAGCCGTGATGCAAAAATCTTCTAGAGTGAATAATCGTTGTACTTCAGTGGCATAATTAGTTGATTTTTTAACACCAAGGAGTTATTGAAAAAACAGTCGAAACCTGCAGAAGGATGCTCCTGCATAGAACAGTGACTGATGGGCAGCTCTTTGACTGACTAAATGAACAAAGGGCTCCTGTGGATTTTAATAACACTGATCCACTTATGAATCATAAATGATACAGAAACCCTTTTGCATCTTTGAGACTTTCAAGATTGGGGAGGGGGGGTGTTTTCATCCAACAAAATGTTATTCATCACGATTTTTTTTTCTTTGCCTTTAAGAAACAAACTGCAATTGATATGTTCGACATGGATGTCCTATCAGAGCCAATTTTTTAGATTTTCTGCCATAGGTAAGCTTTGTGAAAGAGAAGTATAGCTGGTTTTTCATACGCTTTCACAAGTGTCTGTAATACTGCATAGGAAAGATGAGAACAAACAGACATAGCAGTAGGGCAGTAAGGCCCCTAGAGAAAAGACCCTGAAACTAAATGACACCACTAGATTGTAATTTCTGATGGTTTTAGAGAATTTTATTGGCTTTTTAAAATTTAGATTAAAAAATAGTTAATTAATATATAGTTTCTACTGTAACCACAAGCCTATAACAAAGTGTAAATAGGTGTAGCTGGGAGGTAAGACCAACATATATTTCAAAAAGAAGCGGCTAATGTTTTCAGAAGAAAAAGCCTAGGCAGCATTTGCTTTTTTGACTCTAGGAAGTCATGAGAAAACATTTCTTCAAGCTAAGTAACTCCAAGGTTTCTCTTTCTGAATGTACCAAATACTTTTACCAGCCACAATGCCCTCTTATCTGGACATATTTCTTACACTGGGTTCTCACAGAACATACACATAATTCTGTATCTTTTACACATATGTAGTTACTTATGCACGCATTCCTTAAATAAAATTTCAAACCTACATTTTCAGGATGACACAGACGTATCAAACTCAAGTGCTAGGAGATACAAATGTTTAACTAACCAGGACAATGTTCTTTTGGATTCTTGTATGCCTGCTTTAATTGAAATATCTCATTTTTCCCCACAGGAGCCGTATGTCATTGAGTGCAGGAAAAAAGTTGGGGTGCCTGAGAAGGAAAACTGAAAAAGAAGGTTCTGTCTCTATCACCGCCCAAGAGCTCCTACTCGGTATCGACCATGCCAATATATGACACAGCCCACAAAACCTGAACTCCTGATTCTCCACTAGATACCACTCTTACCTCCACTCTGGTTCCTAAACCCACTATGCCTCTCAAACAAATTACTTCACTGGACTCCTGATCTTGAATCCTATCATTCAGCTTTTAAAATTCTCACTTTAGGAAAAAGTTCAAAGCATTCTCACCACCATCATCATCTCCGTATGTCATACTGTAAAGTAATGCTGCTTAGGCTCAAACAAAACCATACAAAAACCTAGAAGACTTCCTTAGGATATTTATTGATGCAGCATCTTAAAAGATTTTTCTAACAAATTTTTGTTTCTGTGAAAGACTTATGTCTTTCACATAAAAGCGTTAAGAGTTTTTTAAAAATTAAAAGTTGGCGTGTCTGAAATAGTATTAGAACAAATAGCCTCTCACAGCAGCAATTTCACAGACAGCAATGGCTGTACTCACTCTGTGCATCAGACAGGAATTTTTCATTTCATACATCATTTAAAACTTGCTGCAGTGATTCCACAAACCTGTCTATACTATTAGCACAAAGTGAAGAGAAGCCTTCTTCCCCACCCCCCACTCCAATTAAAGTTATGTTGGCCAAAATTCAACTGCACAAGTAGACCACCATAGCACTGATAACAGAGAAGCAAAGCATACTTAGTACTAGAGAATGAATAATAATAATAATAATAAAAAATCTTATATTCTCATAATGTTGCATATTGTATTTGAATACATCAAAATAAAATTATACCGTCTACATCATCAGCAAACTTACCGCAGAAACAATATACCATAGCAAGCAACCAGCTAATGCACACAGTTGTTTCAATATTTTTAAACACAGATTTGCATTTATATCATATTTTCAGAAATTACTCTCCCAGGACAGTGTACGAATCTGGAACAAAGCTTCTCCTTGCAAAAATGCATATTCAGACAGAGATCACCTACATATTCTGTGGCCATTAACACAGGCAGATCACTTACTGCTGCAACTGCCCCGGAAAAAATTATGAAGATTATCATTATTGCTAAAGTTATTATTGTTGGTACGGCCTTTAAATGCTCAAATATAGAGGTATGTTCTGAAAATAATTCGCTAGCCTACGGGCTAAAGCCTTAAACTCACACTGTGGCCACAACTCACACACCTTCAGACTGTGTTAGACTGAAAGCTCAAAAATGGACAGCTTTTACGTAAAACTCATTTAAATTATGCTAAATACTTGCACTTGGAACTCAGCTTGGAAACACAAAGGAAGAGGTTTTCTTACCATACATGAAGGACTTCTGGACTCTAGTATGTAACACAGGATACTCACTTCCTGGGCATTAATTCAGTAATTCCACTTCTCGTTCAGGATAAATCCAGAAAGTAGCTGCACAAATAAATGAAAAACACAAATTTAGCAGGGGTTGAATGTGAACAAACAGAATTTTTTCTTGTCTGTTTGAATGACAAAAAAAAAAAATCTCCTATGGTCTTCCTTTCTAGTCTAAAAGTAAAGGTATGTTACAAGAGAGGTTGCGACAGTACTAGTTTGGTTTCACACCAGTATCTATTTGTATCATGCCAATGCTGGCATCTCAAATGCATACAATATCAGAATATTTGGACAGCAATAATATCATATGCACGCAGCGTTAACCTACTGTCACCTCCCGCGCCTCTCCGCAGAGCCTGGTGACCCACCAGGCAGAACGCCCGCGAAGCAGGCTGTCCCCCCAGCCCACCGCGCACAGCCTGGCCGGGGGACGTGGCGGGCAGGGGTCTGCGCTGCAGCAGTCACAGCCGGCAGCTCGGCTGTCTTCAGCCACCCCACGGCTGTTTGGCACGTGCATTCCCCGTGCCGCAGGGCAGAGCACAGCTACCTGTTCTGCTCGGTGCCCGGAAGGTGACATTGCTACACAGCAACTGGTGATACGGGACAGCAGACCTGGCCGGAGGAGCAGCGCCGTGGTCACGGCCTGGCAGTCTAAAGGGACATGAGGAACTGAGTTCAGCCTCGCAGGCTCAGGTTTCCCCTCTTTTCCTATGACGAAAGCCAAACTCAGCTCAGGTTAGACTACGAACACAAGGTGGGTTTGTGCTCACCATAGTTTTGAGTTTACGCTCAGAAGACGCTGTGGGCATGGCCATACAGAGTGCTGGTCTCCAAACACCTTGTGTTCCTGCCCTCATATAAAAGGCAAATCAGCCCAAGTTACTTCTGTAATCTCTACTTCTGCACAGAAAAAACAACGGGGAACTGCCAAGCAAACAGAGCCCTTCTTTCTACTCCTTAATCCATTGATACAGAGATTGAAAAACACGAACCAAATTGTAATGAAAGCTGCAGATGGAAGAACACCTTTGAAGAATGCACCAGTTAATATTTTCAGGAAGATAAGGCCCAAGAGTCAATCATTATAAACCATACGAAAGAGGCACTAAATATAGATTATATGACTCTCCTCCTTTTGTGTGTCAAAACAGTATTTTACTTTTCTTTTTAAATCTGCCGATCAGGGCAAAACTAATCACCAAAAAAAAGTGGTTTACCTTTCAAACATCTGTCACATCTTAAAATTGCCCATGTCAAATAGACAGAATAGGGGTACATGGACAGTTTTCACAGATTCCTGGGCTTGAAAATTAAAATATACAGATAATAATAAGAATTGAAACATCCAGTGAGTAAATTTCTTCTCCCTGGAAAAGACTTTGCAGAGGAAAAGCAGCTTCAAGCAGTAAGCAGACACATTATATTTCCTTTTTAAAAAGTTGAGAACAGATTGCAGGGTTTGCAAGATAAGACGGTCCAAAACAGGTACGGCAATCTTAAACAGTCCGAACACATCTTGTTGTCTCCAAACATTGAACTGTATTAGATTACAATCTCAATTAATATCTGAGATTATTTCTAACAGTGAAAAGTGACATCACTGGCAACTGACATAATAGCACGCTGCTCCAGGGCGAGGAGCTGTCTGCGCTGGGCTAGGTGCCTAGAATTTCCCTACTCCTCTGACCTTAGCTGTAAAAAATACTGTTACTCTTCTCTGATGTCTCCTGAACTGAAGGAGAGAAAAATAGAGAAGGAGAAGGAGGTCACTTGTAATGGGAGGCGTTTCCACCAGGCAGATACCAACACAAAAACAGAGCAGGGAGCTGCACACCACAGAAAATGAGTCTTAAAATACAAACAAACCAAACCCCAACAGGATGAAGGATCAGAGAGGTTTAAATAGATTAGGCAACCACAGCATAAATGAAAATCTAATCCTCAAAAGTGGTAGAGGGAAAAGGAGACAGGAAAAAAGCTTAAATATGGAAGGCAAGACTGGAAAGCCAAGGGGTAGTCTCTGTGGAGCTAGATACAGGATCCAGGAAGCAAAGGGAAATGAACCAAGAGAAAAGTAGAACATCTAGGATAGTGACTTTGAATAAGACACATCTGGATTAGAAAAACAAATGAATGTGATGGAGGATAAGCATGCTATATAGTTCCACTTAGTGGGAACACCTGACTTCAGCACGGCTTACCACCACGTCCCACAGTACCCAGTGCAACCAGCAGTGCCCAAGCAATGCCACCTCCAGCTGCGTACCTGAAGAGCAGAATACCTTCAGGAGCGTGAACCGCTATCCAGTTCTCCTCTCATTAATGTGTACTGAAATGAATAGTGATCAAGAACTCTCCTCCACATCGACAGCCATATCCCTCTAATGATGTGGAAAATACCTTCCAAAAGAATTTCTTAGATACAATGAGGAAAGCTACTAGATAATGCTCCATACTATTACCACTCACAGTTAAATACAAAAACACATAACACTGCCCCAAGGTCATTATCTATTTGCTGGCTCTGCAGCAAAAAAAGTCTTATTGCTACTGAATTGTTCTTTCAAAAATTTTCAGTAACTGCTAAGATTATATACTGCTACACTCTTCAGTCAACACCAAAATATTTCTGTAAGCATTGTGACCCTGAAAAACTTTGATTTTAAGTAAATTAAAGGACAAGGATAACGATAACTTGAATATTCCTATTATTTTTAACATGCCAGAACACGTGTAAGTTACCAAAATGCAGTAAGTCATATGAATCAACCGTTTTTGAGTTCTGAGAATTTTTGTGGGTAGCATAATACGGGAACACAAGAAGGGTTATAAAATCTAAGACCATTCAACGACAGCTTGTGGAAAGCTTCCCAAATTACTTGTCCACGTGCAATGAAACAATCAGCCACATGACGAAAGATTTTACTAAACATGAAATAAATACAAATGGTTATCTAGTTACATTTATGCAGCAAGTATGTAAATGTGCTTGTCTACATTCACAGCACAGTTTCTTGAAAACACCAGTCTCGGATACAAGCCACTGACATTACGGTATCATTAGCTGAAAACTTAAAGGGAACGTACACGTACTGACTAATACTGCATAATTAAAAAAGAGTTGGAAAAAAGAAGACAACCATTTCTATAGATTCCTCTGTTACAGGCTCCACAGGTTCTCCTACTGCAAAGAGGTGAAGGCTCCACTACCAGCGCTTCACAAACACACACGCCCGAAGAACACCACAACATCAACGATTCACAAAGGCGGCTGCAACCCGAGGCTCCCAGGATCCCTGCCTCGCCCTTCTCCCTCCTACACTGCCTCGCTCTAGGTAGTAGCGTATGGCCAGGCGCAAACAAGATTTGGTGTTAACAAATGAGAACTAATAAACCAGCAGACAGCTGATACAGCGGTGCATCTACAACAAGAATTCTGCAGCTACCTATGTTATTTCTGCCACAGTATTGTCTGCCTAACCTTGAATTGCAAATGCTCACCTGAATGTAGCAAGCAAGCATGTCAATGCAGACCATGCAGTAAAGATCTATAGCTCTAAGCTGTCCCACCTTCATGGTGAACTTCTCAACTCACAAATCAATAAAATATTAAGTAATAAACAATGAGCCAGAAATATTCTTAAAAACAAACAAACAAACAAACAAAAAACCCAAAAAAACCCCAAACCACCTTTATTCAGAACTGTGAATCATGGAGCCCACACATTTTCCAACATAAGTTCAGGAAATAGAACTCTCATTAAAGCTTTAGCCAAAATTTCTAATTCATCAAAGGACCATGTTCTGAATACCAATGAATTTCATGAAAAAGAAGTGTTTTTTTCTTGTCTGCATGTCTGTAAAATATCTCTTAGGTTACAAAACCAAATCTGATGACACTGAAAAGTCTTTCAGGAACAAAGACAGACGAGTAAAACAACCACCAGATCTCTTTAATTCCATGCAAAAGTGTCAACAGCAAAATCGCTGCATCTCTTCCATAGCAGAATATTAAATAGTTCATTAATATCCATTTTCCCTTCTTCTCTTTTCCGAGGCTACTAAAATTGTTTCTGTTTGATTTTACATGAGTGAGACTCCTCCCAAATGAAACAGGTACAAGTATCTTGAAAGAACATTCAAGTGTACATCATTCAAGACCTTGGCAGCCTCTATCTCTGTGAAACAACAATAGCATCCCACTAATAACAATGACTTGCTTAACTATTCATTTTTGTAAATAATGGAACTGAAAATTATCTAGTGATGGATTTACACTTTTACAATGCATCTCAGGGATGAAAATGAATAGGGACGAAGAAATTATGTATATTACAACGGGTGACACACCGAACTTAAGATTCTAGCTAGCTCCACAGAAGAACACAAGCTGGAAAATGTGGCACTAGAATTTTTAGCATTTTACCTTTGTCTAATACTACTTTGAGACATCCTATATGTATTATTTGTATTATAGTAGCACTTAAAGACTCCAATTAAAATCCAAACACCATTATATTAGGCAGAAATAGTACGAAAATGACAATAGGTGTCATAGCCATTTTAATTCCAAACAACCACAATAAATCACCTATTTCTCAGATATGCCTTCCTTTATATTGTGGTTACCCACAGAATTTCACATATTCGTTCTTATATTCAGGGGGAGCACTAAAAGGATTGCCTAGGCAGTCTTTTCAGCCTTTTTTTATTTGAAAACCATATTAATATTTCTAGTGGAGGCACACGGCCTAGCGAGCGAAAGCCTACCGACACAAGGCTTGTTTTCCTTCACCACCTTTCCTGAGAAGCAGCCCATGGAGGCACAAGACCCTGTGGACCATGAGCTGAAAAAGCCTGCTCCTCTGAGCTATAAGACTGCAATTTTACAGAAAATATATGCGTTTCGATTTCCTTCTCATTGCTCCTCCTTTTTAGCGAATGCCTTCTTTTATTTTACCTTAAGTACTGCCGTACTAAATGTAGCGATTTACTCTAGTCTAGGCTATCATTTTACTATTAAGATATTTACATGCTGAAAAACCTAAGTCTGAGAACCAGGTATGGTCTATTAGAGCGTTATTTTGAGCTAGAGATGCACCTGGCATACATGTCTAGCCAGCTGGGTAACTCAGCACCGTTTGTTTTGACTGAAAGAAGAGGACACCGCAAATTAGCGTAAATATTGACAAAAAAGATGGTTTGGAGGCAGGAAACTAACAAAGGTGACAACTTTTCTGGTAACAACAGAAAACAAACAAAAAGTTTCTATACAAAAAAGTTAACAAACATTACTTTGTGTTTAAATAACAAACGGGAAGTGTTTACCCTCTGACTATTAGTTCTCTAGTAGGGTGTTTATTATAAACAGTATTTCAAACACAGGACTTTAAGAGACAACGTATAAATATTTTAAATGGTAAAATATAGGTGTTGGCTTTTTTTGTACTGTGTCCAGAAAATTTGCACAAACACATCAAATTCTCCACCTAGGGAATTTACTTTATTGTTAAGTTTGCATTTAAAACAAATGTACATGACCTATTTTGGGGCTAATATAACTAAAAGGAACCTATTTGTTGTTTATTATTTATAGAAGATTCACTTCAGATTAGGCCTTTTGCAGACATGTGTATCTGTGTGGCATCATAAAGCGTCTCCAGATATCCCCCAGCACTAAAACAGACGAGGAAATGACAAGTTAGGATGTATCCCAGTACACACAGTATTTTATAAAAGCCAAGATTAAAAGCTGTTTTTTTCCTCTTCAGAAAGGCCACATGAAAGAGCTAGTACCATGGCTAATGCATTGACCTTCTGTGTCTGATAATGACAAGTTCAAGTTCCCAGAGTTGGATAAGATGTGGAACTAAAGTAAGTGCACTCAAGCAACGAGTTCTCCTGCTCTGTTAGAATCCTAGTCACAAAACTAGCCCTATAGAAAGAAAGAAAGAAAGAGTTTAATTTTTTTATATATATAACCAAGGAGTTTTTCTACACCATCAGCAGGTCTCATAACTACTTTCTTCAGAGTCTTCAATCTAAGGCACTGATGGTTTCTTTCACTTTTTAATAGCAAACTTGAAATTCTTTCATGTGAGTAAATGATGTCAAATTTATGAAAACCAGAGATGTAAAATTGCTGCTTGTGTCTAAAATTTCACATTTTCAGCTTTTTTCTTGTAAACAGAGAAAGAGTAAAACATAGCAAAATCATATATGTCATATAAGAGATACGACATCTCTTCACAACCTTGCCTTCCAAACCGCCAGGAAATCAGAAATGCATTTTTATACCACAAGCGGACTTCTTAAAGTTAACTCCTCTGGAAATCTAGCATCTGCCTTTTGTTTTCAAAGAAGGACAGCAAAAGTACATCAAGCATTTCTTCCTATCATCAACTAGGAAAAACCACCTTGACCTAAAGCCTTTATTCCTATCAGTCATTAGTTCTGTACAATTTTGCAGGTTACAGTGTCTGGAGCTCTTCAGGGCAGAATAAAACTCCTTCGCAATGCTGCCGGCATGACTGAGGCACAGCAAGGAAAGCTGCTGCCATCAAACGAGGCACCAACAGCAATAGGTTAGAGAGATAAGGCAAATAGAGCTTGACTAAGGAAAGTCCCTAATAAAGCTTCTTTTTTTCTAAATTACTGGTACTACTAATAATACATATTAGGACGTACTACTAATACATACATATGACTGTTTTAGCACATTTTATATTTTCAAATATTTATATTTCAAATTACACAGACATATTACAAGCTTTACATCTTTGTTTAAGTTACATAAGACAAATAGTAAAGGCTAAAAAAAAATGCTAGGACTCACGTTGGTGTGAATCAACATGTGCATCATCAGTTTTTAATCATCAGATCATACCCAGTATTTTACACTCAAAGATTCCTGACAGGACTGGTTGCGATCACAAAGGGAACAATACCATTCCAAAAAAGATTCCCTTTTAAATTTGGCTCTTGAAATAGTATTTCTAATTTCCTCCTTCTCACCCTCAATTTGAGCTCATCTCAGAAACAATAATTTATTTAGAATGAGAAATTAATCTTAAGCATCTCCGAAGTCTTGGGTTATTCCACTCCAGTAAATTTTCACAGATGGAAATTTTTGCTTTTCCTTAGAAAACAGTGATATTAAATAAAAAAACCCCACACAACTGAAAGAACACTAACGTTTCTAAAACAAGAGCTTGAGCTGAAGTTAAGAAATTGCCATAATTAAACTTGTCCAGGAAGACAGATGAAGGTCAAATATGTCTATTAATTGTGGGTATCCACTCTAAGTCACCTTAGACATGATTTTTTTTCTTGAAGCACGCAGCATTTCATAGCATTTAATATGTTCCTAGAACGGTTTTTAGTAGTTCCCACTGCGGCTGTGGTTTTTCACCACTTCTGCAAACGGAACACCACACGTCAAAGCTGAGCGCCCAGACTGCGGAGCGGGCGCAGTTAGCGGTGTCTGCGCCAGGGTTAAATGACTTCACCAGCACCATGTCAGCAGCTTCTTGCAGAGGCAGAAAAAAATTTCCTATTTTTTAGAGAGGCATTTATTTGCTTTACTCATTGAGTCCACACTCTCTTTCCTGTGCGCTATATTAATTTCAACTTCTAGCACTCACATAGCAGGAGCCCTCTGCAGGAGCAAACTCCTTTATAAAACTGAATCACCGCTGTGACTTTCTCTGTGAACGGACTGGATGTCTGGGGACCCAGCAAGGCCCCCAATGGCGCAGAGGCTCACCTGCGAGCAAAGCATTGCGCACACGTGTGCCTTGAAGTAATGTCAGAGCTGGGGGTCACAGGAAAAAAAGGGAGTAAAGCTGGCACCAAAATGGCCTCATTTGATGGTTTAAGTTAAGGGAGCCAAAATAAAAACAAAGGGCATCAGTTTCTGGCTGAGGCACACAAGGCAGGGCACCATGATAGCCCTCCGCCTGCCACAGGGGCCACGGCCTGTCACGGGCCCGCGGCCTGCCGCACCTCACACTCAGTGAGGGGAGACGGGGCAAAGCGCGGTGGGCCGCTGGTGGCAGCCTCGCCTGGGGATTTTACCACGTGCGAAATGGCACTCTGCTGAAATAAAAGAATGCATTCACACTTTGTAACACATTTTCTTGGGGTTTTGTTACATCCCTCGCTACTTCTAATTATCAAAGAGACTTTCTTTCTAAACAAAGGCTGCTGCTTCTTCATCCAAGAGCGACGTTAAGATGCTAAATGAGGTATACGATCACAGCGCCTTGGCAAACAAAAGGATAAGTCAAACACAGGCACTTGTGATTTCTCTGCTGGATCAAGGAGAGGGAAGGGAGTTACAGAGAAGAAAGCCTAGATTTCAAACAAGTGTTTCCATAATCAACAGTTACTGCAAGCAAGGTTCAGAAAATTACAGGGAAAAAAATCTTTTTCTGTAAATATCCCTTGTTGTTTTCTTCTTTGTTTAAGGTGAAATATCTCTTTTTTAAAGTATCAGTCTTAACCTTTTCTTTTTCAGGTTAGCTTAGAAAAAGGAAAAGAAAAAGCTAACCTTGATTTTTTTTTTTTTTTAATTTGACACAATAAACTATGAATAGTTCCTCTGAAAACGCTAGAGCCTGTGATGTAACTTCTTTACTTAGATAAGTTCTGAACTGTCCGTTATTTACACAGAAGCCAGAGAATAATTTGTGCTATTAAGAAAAGCTTTTTTTTCCAAGACATACATTATTTGTTAACATTCCTAAATACTCATTATGTGAACACACAGTCTTTAAAAAGCTTATTGCTTTCTCATTAAATTTGGATATTTTGGGAAGAATCTGTGCACCATGCTAAATAAATAGATACTTGGATAATTAAGTTAATGTTTAAAATTCAAATAGTATCCGTCTTTAGAAAAGTAGTTACTTCCTTTCTCCAGCACTGCCTTCTATTCACCCCCCTCAGCGTTTTTGTTTCCACCGAACTACTACACCTTCTCCATCGCAGAGTCCATTCTGATATGTGTTCTGAGTTTTTGAATCCTCAGCAACCCTGTTAGAGGGAAGATGAGAGAATTTCGCCCATTCAGTATCTTTCTGTTCTTCCCTCTCTAATTTCCAAGGCAACGTTTGCCACACATCATAATATTTTTCTTTCTGTCCTCCTCTCCTTACATGCCCTGCTGTTTGTGACATAACACTTCTTTGGAAGCTATTTGCGTACAAAATACCTCTGATGTTTAATGATTACAACTTCAGTTTACATATTAGCATCTGCGGTACAGGAAGCTTAAGCCATGCTACTTGAACATGGTTGAAGTTGAATGATTTCAGCTGGATAACGTGGAAAAGATGCAAATATATTATTTGTCCTTTTTATTTATTATTATTTTCTTTTCCAGTGGAAGAAGGTTAACTTTATTCATTCTTCTTAGCCTTTTATATGGTGATGTCGGACAAAGTCACTGTGTATCTTTAAGTTCCATACAGAGTATTTTTAAGTTGCATATTCCTTCCCATCTTTCTGCGATATGGAAAATGTCACGTTTTGCTTAGACACAATTTCAATACTTTTATTTATTTCAGAGGGTGCTTAAGTACATTTATTTTAATCAGGTTCTTATTTGCCTTCAAAGTAACTACAAAAAATTTAAGTATCAGAAGGCTTGATACTGCGCCTTAATCTGAGTGTAGCAAAATCCAGGTGGCGATCTTCAAACCCACACACTAAACTTGCATATTGACTTTCTATGACTATACAAAATTCAAGTAATTGCAGACAAAAAAAAAAAAAAAAAGTATTTTTTTAATAACTCAGGCCAGTGAATAAACAATTTGTAGGAACAGCTGCTGAATTTGCACAAGCAAATCATGTTTAAAAGGCAATGTCTGAACCTACGTCCTTTCCTTAAAGTCATTTTTAATGAAAATTAGTTCTTCCTAACCTGAAAGGTGGCTTTAAACCACCTACGAGCTGTTAGCCGTCTGTATACACTAGCAACAGATTTTTACTGCCAGAGAATAGCAGGTCAGAGAAGGCTTCTGTTGTCAGATCAGTCACTGACTACCTCAATTGCCTTTGGCAAGTCATTTAACCTTTCGGTATTAATGTTTTCCTGCCAGTAGAACAGTTCTTCATCACGGTAGGGAGAAGTTTAGCCTATTAATTAATAAAAGTAACTATAAAAATGCTCCTTCTGTAATTCCAATGTCTGTCTGCTCTACAGAATACTACTAAGAAACACTCTGCACATTAGATAGAAATGAACTTTATAAGTGGGTGCTATTTCAGAGCAGATTTCTACTGTACACACTTTAATGACTTCACAAATTATGAAGAAGAACAAGGCTTACAGTTTTCTTGCAAGTTGTGAATAATAACAAAAAAAGAAAAGCAGCGGTCTTTGTCTTGAAGTGACAACTTGTATGTTTTAGAATACTTCCATAAGTTTTAATGAGTTAAATGATTTAATAATATATATAGTGTGAAAATTCTCTCGATCTGAAACCTTATCTGCCATGTTTCAGCCTAAAACAAAATTTTACTGCCTACATATAAAACCCTGGAAAATGGAGCTTATAAGGGAAATACTGACAGAACATTAGCTACACTGTAGCGTGCTAACGGGTACCACTATAATACAGTCTATTCCAGAATAATTTTTCTTTTTATTATTTCATTAAGTTGTATCTCACTAAAGTTCCTCCTAGGATCTCTCTACAGCACCAAATTTTTCATTGAGAAAACTATAAATCATAGGCCTAAATTACAATTTAATTATAAACGCCTTCCCTTCTAATGCTGCCTGGGACCTTTTACCCTCCTACATAATTCTAAAAAATGACCCCTGTCATAATTTCCTTCACTAGAATAATATGCAGAGATCTAATCCTGAATCCTGCTGTCTTATAATTTAATATAAGAGGTAATTATTATTCAAAAGATAATGTTGCAGATATTGAAAATATTCTGAAGTTTAAGTCTAAAAAAAACCTTGACGTGGTATCTAAAAACCTCTTATTTGACTCTCGCAGAAAAGGAAATAAATAAAAAGGTTTTAAGACTTTATGCAAAATGCTGGAGGTATTATTTGTAGCTAGAATTTGTCTGCTATAATTTCTATAACCTTTGAACTACAGAGAAAACACACACACACACACAGCAAAACCAGGAAGACACCAGATCACTTCTTATTGATTTCTGCTTTTTGCCATAGGTTAGACAGAAAGTTCTAGATTGCTGCTATCCAGCTGAAAAATATTTTAGGTGGCTCCACATTTCCGAATGCAAGGAAGCATACGTAAGCCAAGGTCAAAAGAAAAAGAAAAAAAAAAAGAAAACAAAACCAACCAAAAATCTTCATAAAACCTTCTTCGTACACCTCAAATTTTATGTTAAATCTATCACAAAGACACTGTTATATGTATCCAAAACATTCCTGTAAAGGAGAAGTTAAATAATATCAAAACCTTAAGGCATTAGTACATTTTTCCCTAAGTCAGAAAAGCAAGGAATAACACCATTATGTCAATTCATCTTGCACACGAGACAGTGAATTTAATCTCGTACCAAGAACACAGCTATTATTGCCTGTCTCTATTCACTTTACAAAGAAAGACTTTGACCTTACAGCCCTTTTTTCTAAAACTAGGATTTCATCAATTAAAACCTGTTTTCTTTTTAGCTAACCCTTATGGTATGCAAGAATATCTGCCAGAGAAGTGAACTGATAGCACAGATGGAGCAAAAGAAGGTTAGGACGAACATAAGGAAAGAGAATTAACAGAAAGAATCTCTGAAGTACAGTAGAATAAAATTCACAGAACAACTGGAATGTTTTTTCTGTTCCAAATTCAGGGAGCATGCCCCATTTTTTCAAGTAAATGAGATCTCAAATGAGCTTCATTGCTTCCAACCATATACAGCTCCATCAGCAAGAACAAATAAAATACCGTAACTGACAGATTCAACATCCTGAAGAGGTAGAGGCCAGTGAGGTTATCAGAAAATGGGGTTCACAAGAGGTAATTATAGCCCATGCTCACCCTTCTTAGGTGAGGCAGAACATCACTATACAGCTCAATAAAAAGCAAACTATATAGTGCAGAAGCACCAGTTTACTACCCTCTTTGTTTTTGCTTTGGGAGCAGTTCATTTAAGATGTAATAAATTGAAGTTTTTTTCCTGTCCTTCCATAAATCTAGGGACAGTGCAAATGAGGTGTTCCTCATTATGAACAAAAGAAAAGGGGCTCCCTAGATAGTGACACGAACTGGTAGCATTAAAGCACTCATTAAAAGGAGCCCTGTTCTTTTTTGGAATAAGGAATATTACTTAATAGCACTCGAAGCATGGTTCACTTCATATTGCTGAAGTGAGCTTTTGGGGGGCAGTGAAGAGGAAAAACGGGAAAGTCCATAGTACCACAAACATAATAAAAAAGAGAGATGGAATTTTGCCTGTAACAAATTAATAATAAGTAAGAAAGTGTCATTGACTGCCTCTAACTGTACAGCTTCATGCAACAGAAAGATTTAAGGATCTCAGGGGACTGATGGAAGATGTTAGACTATACTTTTAAATGAACAAACAAAGCCAGACTAGATGGGCACAGGTAGACTGAAAAAGATCGCCAGTAGATGATTTCCTAACTTGAGGATCCAACAAAACACAAAGCTTACACAATTTTGAAGGAATCCTATTATTAGCAAATCAGAACGTGTTATTGTGATAGGGAACATACAGCACCAAAAAGGACAGAGCAGAGCAATAATTTTACATTTCCATTTCCAACAAAAATCTCTCCGCCACAGCAGTGGCGAAGGTTTGGACATTTAGACAATCTGAATTTCATCTCTTTGGGGATTAGTCAGAAGAGAAAATGCAGTTGTAGAATACCTCTGTTCACTATTTTCCATGCATGATGGGAAGTTATGCGCACCAAAAAACTGTGTGGGAAGTACTACATGTAAGACACGAAGCACTCCAAGAAAGAGCAACGGCTTCGCCCTGCTGGCACCCTGTCTCACATGGGTCCATCCCAGACACTTTTGAAGAAGGCAGGAAATGTTTTGGTGGTTACCTCTGCATCTTCATTCTACTCTGTCATCAAATGCCATTCCACTTCAGAACCTACAGGACGACTATGCCTGAAAGAAAGCATATTGGGGCTTCTTGTTGGAGCCAGTGTTCAGCAGGAAGATTTTGCAGGGTTTTGTGGTTTGAACCACATCGGATCCTCCTGACTGACCTCAGAATTCAACGGGGAAAAAAAAACTCTGAAGAAGAGCTGAAGGTCAGAAAATAACGTGAATATGTGGAAGCAACAATTGGACATCTCTAACAAACAAGCTTTTTTACTTCCTTTTGCAGTGCCAGTGAAACCCCGCACTCATGCCCCTATTCAGAAAGGAGAACAAGGAGGATTAATTGAACAGGTATTAAGGCTGTTGAAAGTGCTTTTGTTACAAGTCAATCACATAGTCAAAACCTTGATTAACCTAAGAGCTTTGCCTGAGTCAGAAGCGAAAAACCGAGTTTACATGAGTATTACATTTACATTACATGTACGTTACGTTTACTTTAGAAATTACATTTTTAAAGAGCTATTGAAATAAGTAGAAAAACCACAGATTGTGTTTCTGACATAACTTCTCTTTTTGCTGTTTCTGCTTGACGCAGATAGCCATCGGTGCGTGCGTACTGTCCAGGCTGGGGTACCGCACCACCGGTACTATTTAGCAATGACTTCTGAAACTCTGTTTTGTTTTGCTTTTGTTGTTAGCCTGTCTGTACAGCAGAGACAATGCTAGTAAACACTGCAAAGGATCTGGACATGAGTTCTTTATCTTTACAAGGCAAACTTATTTCATGCAAATAAATTTTATTATTTATGCTTTTGACAATTTTTTTTCTTCTTTTTCACCAAATCCACTTTATTGTTCATCTGTAGTTTTATACACGGTAAAATAATTTCAGTTCTCAAAGCAGAAAGATGACATAAGGTTTGAAGCCATCTTCAGGGCAGTCGGCCAAGAAACTACTAACAGTCAACGCATTACATTTTTTGTGCACATCACAAACTTTCCGTAAGAAGATCTTGTAGTTGTCCCTACAGAATTTCATTTGGTTTTTGCCAAGCCATCACCTCCACCGGTCAGATTATTTTGAATCGTACTCCAATCATTGAACGTACCCAGTATCTCAGTTTTCTGTTGTCTGAAAGCCCAGTAAATATATTTCCTACTTTGCGATTCAGCTCATTAAAGCAAACACTGCAATGACCCAGGGTCAGGGCAGACCCCCGCCAAACCTCATTTTATACCTTCTTCCATTTTGACATTGATAAGTATGCCCTAAATATGTTCTTCAGCCAGTTGTATACCTACACTCATCTAAACCACATTTCCTTAGCTTGCTTATAAATAAAGAAGTCATGTGAGGCAGTGTCAAAAACCTCCCTAAATCCAAGATATATGACATCTACTGCTTCTTCCCCGTCCCCACCTGTTACTCTGTCGCAGAAGTGGTGTTGGTCAGACAATATTTTTTCTGACAAATCTGTGCAGGCTGTTTGTTATTCATTTTCTTGTCATCTTCGCAGTGCTTGGAAATAGTTTGATTATTTTTTCCTGAATTTTTGCAGAAATTGGAGTTCAGCTGACTGGTCTATAACTCCTGTCTAAGCTCCTGTTTAAACTAAGGACAATACACCATCTTCCAATATTTCACCTTCCCTGCACAAATTCTCAAAAATAGACACTGCTAGTTCTGAGTTTATTTTGGCTCTACATGTTCCTTTAATGAGTTTTGAAAGCCACGGTTCTGACAGCAGCTATCTTACACACTTTAACCTGTTTCTTCTCTATTCAGGACTAAGATCTTATCCATTTGGCAACGGCATCAATTATGATAGCTGCCGTCTTATAGATGACCTTTAATAGAGAAGGATACAAAAACATTTGGCTGTCTCACAATTATCTTTTGCTCTCCACTGAATGGTGATCCTACGCTTTTCTTTATTTTCCTATTCCTGCTATTGTTCTTAGTATCATTATTTTTGCTATTTTGATACATCTTGCTAGCTGCTTCTCGTTTTATGATTTGGCCTCTCTGATTTTATCACAACCTGCTTCTGCTATATTTTTATGCTCACTCTCAGGAATCTGCAAGGTGGTTTCTTATACCTTGCATCCCTCCTCTGCACTAGGATAGTTTGCACTTTATAAAAAGATCCCATTTATGTAATTATAATTGTCACGTTAGGTGCCCGAGATATTCACTGTCACTGATTAGTCTTAGCTTTTAATTGCACGCTGAACTCAAAAACTTGCTACCCTTTTGCTTACGATGTCCCGAGCAGTTACGTCTTAACCTTCTGTGTTCCTTTTGCGTACTCATTCTACAAACACAGTAGCATACATCGCAGCAAGAATTTAGTTCCTTACGCTATTAAGCACATAGGGGACTAAAAATATTTTCATGTTTCTCCTGCCTGTAACTAGAGGCCGCAGTGAAAGAGGAGAGAAAAAAATCAAGCAAAAGCTTGTATACTTTGCTGACGGTAGCGCTCCTTTATTCAGGGGTCCAAGAACATCCATCCTTCCAACTTTGCAAAAATACTTTTGCAGAGGGAACCCAGCCCCAGCACATTTTCTCTCGCATTTAATAGGCCACTTTAAGAGCACGTTTACTTAGTCCTCATCAAACAAGGATAATTGACAGCTTTCCACCCCTAGCATCCCCACTCTGAGAAGGCAGTTTCCCCAGGAGCCGCCTTGTACAACCTCAAACACTTTATTACTGGTCAATTTGGGTTTCCTGCCCACTGTAAGTGGCAGTGCTGAGGGTCTCTAACTCTCTCTTGTCTCGCTAATCAATATAAGCAGTCACTTCCACAGCATTTCCCTGCTACTCAGCAAGAAGGACGACAGAGACTGCCATGGGTTGTAAATAACTGAATAGGTTTAGTGTTACATCAGAAAGTCGAACTTCAGAAACAGGAGGCGGCTTTTATTTTGGACTTTTTGGCTTCTTTTGAGATTGTCTCTATTTTAATTCTTTCCAGTGACAGCAAAGAAATGCAGGTGGTCCGATGCCATTCCTGATAACGGCCTCCTCGGCAGAGAGGCCAACTCGTGCCCCGGGCGCAGGGGGTAGCAAACGTCCCCGTCAGCAGCACACGTGGCACTGTGCTCACTGAAGAGAGCGACAGAAAAATTCTATAAAGTGCCAACCGCAGCTTTACAGTCACCGTATTATGGGTATGAGAAAGTCAGGATTAAGCAATTATTGCCTCGAACTCACGCAGTAAAATTTGTTTATGAGGTAAATTTTAACAAGAAACAAACAGTTAGTGTTGTTTATAAGCAAACTCAAGCTGTAAAAACCAGGGAATGCTTTGTAAATACCAGTCCACGGGCCAGGTGAGGTCCTGGAGGGAAGCTCCCCGCTGTTTGCAGCTGGCTCTCCCGCACGCAGAATGTGACCAGCTCCAGCGGCCAGGTGAAATCAAAGCCGGTGCCAGCTTTGCCCAAGGAGGGCACAGTGGCAAAGTCTCCATTTGTTCATAACGACATTTCTTCTCACTGGTCTTCCCTTCCACTGCACGGAACGATCTCCTCGTAACGTCCATATGAAAAATGGCCACAATGACTACTGAAAAGCTAAATCCACTATCTAACAGCAAATAACGTCAAAAAGACTATGCTAAACACAAGACAACAGAGTGTTGTATTGTGTACAACAGACTATTTTGATCTAAATGATCCCCAAATTCAATTCACATTGGTTTCACGCTGCCGTCTTGTTTAATAGGAAATAGCCATATTCTTACCCAGCACTGCAACATACCTGCTCTTTTAATGAAATTAATTCATTAGGTAGGGCCCCAGGAAGGTCCGAGACTTTGTGATCTCCCTACAGTGCACTATGATCACACCATTAAGACGAATGCCAGCGCAACAACAGGGAGCAGCGACTCAAAGCTAATTTCCACTGGCAGGGTGGCTTGAGATAGAGTATTTTCCCTTCCAGCCTCTCAGGGATGCTGCAGGTGACGGTTGGGCTCCGCTGCCTGAACTGCGTGGAGACTAAAGACCAACGCCTGCAAAGCCACAGCCAAAGACTGGTGTGTATTAGAGGGTCCACGCTGGAACACCAGGGACGCGGACCTACTGCCAAAGGAGTCACGCCTAGCACCGTACCTGCGGCTGGCTCTTTGCAGGACAGCCCTCCTTTCGCCTTTACGGTCACCCAAGTGTGCACACTAGTTGAGGAATATCGATGAATACTATTACTTTCATTAAAATCCTATGTACAATCACTTGGCATGCTGTGAGGAAGGAAATACACCTTAGCTGATCCAGCTTCACTAATCCATAACAACAAAGAAATAAAAAACCCGGGGAAAGAAACGTAACATTATTCTTTTGACTGCGCACACACACACACAAACCTTTAAAAGTGAATATATGCCTACTGCAAAGTACCGAGGTGAAAAGGGAGGTCTTACCATCCCTGTTCCCCCAGGATCTCTTAGACTGTGTGTGTTTCTGTGGTGGTTGGCTTGTGGTTTCGTTGTTCACTACAGTTTCCCAGAGCCCTATATTTTACTGAAACATAAGTACAGGCCCACCAATTCGCTGACAAGCTGATCTATTGGCTCTAGGACACTGAGGGGAATTATGCTCCTGCCGCCCTGATGCTCTCCTTTGTTTAGAAAAAGAAGAGAGAAAGCGAGAGAGTGAAAAAAAAATCCTCAATCGTTTAGTACAAGTCATTTTACATGCTGGGATAATGAAGTATAAAAATGCCTTCAAAGGACTGATTTCCTACTTTTAACTCACTACCAGCCGAGCTCTTTGTGAGGCCCTCTGGAACATGCATTCCCAGCCCCACTCAAACAAAAGAGCTGCGAATTCATTAAACTATTTAATTATGCCTTTTTATTTTTCTCCATTAGCAAGCCCTGCCAGTACAAAGTAAATAAAGCCACCATGGTCTTTCCCCAGCAGACACACTGACTGTTTTTATTCTTTATTCAGTTTACAATATAAAGGGCTATTTTTTCCCCCTCCTCCTATTCTTGGCTAGTTTCCTAATACAAGCCCTACAAACAGAAGCATCCAACTGTACATGCAGTGCATGGAACTAGAGAGCAGCAGCACTCAGCATTGCAAGCACATACCCTAGACAGCTTTCAAAGTACCAGCAGCCAACGGCAGCCAAACAGCACTTTACAGCCAGGCGCGGAAAAGATATTAGCTTTTTTTTTTTTTATACTCTAGTAAATTTGCTTTTTACATCTATTTCTTTTCAGAAGGGCTTGTTATTGAGCTTACTGTCCACAAATTCCATTGATCTCAGGCTGTGACTCAATCCATATGCTCACGCTTTGACACCAGCACAGCAAGCAAGCGATACAAATCCTGTTCAGGCTACAAACTTATTGATTTTATAGATTTCCCCCAAAGTTGTGATAATGATATATCATTGTTAAATTTGGTAGAACAAACTGCTTTCCCAATCTGTCAATGCGAGCATGAAAACCAATTCACAGCCTTGTTTAGAAGGCTTTCCCTTCAGAAGAATAACTACTGCTAGCGGAAGCAGATCACCAATACCCAGCCGCTGGCACAGGTTTGATGGATGTTACCTTTCCAGTTGCCCTTTCTTGACCTATAGCATGCTGGGTTCCCAGACTTGGCTCCTGGTTATGAGAACCACCCTGATTTTTCAGAAGCATTTTTCAAATTCATTATTTAAAACTTGCAGTATATGTAAACCATAATAAGAGCTTTTAAACATATTTCCTTTAAATATTTTAGATGCATTAAGACAACATGAAAATTATTGATTTTAGCAAATCATTTTTGCTTGTTCTATTCCTGTGCTCACATAAATGGCAAAGCTATACTTTTCCCTTCCATGAGAGGGAGACAGAATACTGGTCTGAAGAGGAGCGTCCTCCCTCCCTGCTCCATCACAGTTTCCCAACCTAACAACAGTGAGAACAAGGGAACACGCCGCTTCATAACAAATGGCTTCCACTGTGAAACACACTGGGGCATTTTCCTCATGGCTTCTCACTGCCAAAGTAGAAACTTGATCCGGCACTCATCTCCTAACCAGCCAAAGAGGGTTCCATTCCAGAGGTATTAGAAAAAAGAAACTCAAGCTGTTTCTCAGGTTCTGAGAACACAACATAAGAAGTTCATCAGTCCGTATGCGCTTAGCATGGGACAAAAAGGCACTCATCAAAAAAATGTCTGCATGGTGCAGAAGATGTACAAAAACTGTAAACAGCTGTTGTGTTTTTAACAAACCATGAAATAGCTCTAACAAAATGGTTTGCTGGAATTACAATGTATGCTTTCATTCACACATTCTCCTCAACCTCTGAGGCAATTATTAGCACTCCAAAAGGAGACTTAGAATTCATGAACAAAAAACTTGCCAAAGAAACTGAAACCAATCAAGAGGCGAGAATTACAATGTTAGAAAACAAAATCTAGGAAATCCATATGAGTAAATAATACCTCTCTTGAATACCTTTTCTTTTCCATCATGGCCTTTCTTTCTGTTAGTTATCCATCTTCGCTCGACATACATCTCTCTAGCACCGGAAAAGCAGCTTAACTCAACTCATCCGACATCATGCCACTAGTTCAACATGCCCCACACAGTGACAGCTTTACTACGTTCTCCCAAGTCTTGCTGCTGCCATCTCCCCATATCTGGCAACACACCCCTAAGCATTTAACCCTGTTCCTGGCACAACAGCTCGGAGACAGATTTTGAAGGGCTGAATGTCTCCCACCAGTGCCTCTCCTTTCACTTCTGATTTAATTCAAGGTGATAGATGATGAACTCTCTTACCTACTGTGGCTTTTTTTTTTTTTTTTTTAACTTGCTGAATGCCCTTTCCAAGTATGTCTTTCTGAAAAGTCTTTCTGAACTTCAGGGCACTTTAAATCAGAGTACCTGCCTGCAGTATCTCTTGTCCCGCTTCCAACTATGATAAGGAACAACAACTCCAATGTACTTCTCATTCATCTATGGTATTTTTGCTGGGTTTCTCACTGAAACAGAAATGCCAGGCTAAGAGAAAGGTGATAGAACAGCCCATTATCCAATTTTTTATCGTCACATTGCTGAGGAGCTGTGCTTCATGCCTCTCTTTCAGTGCGTAGGCAGGAAGGGGTAACGACGTCTTCACAAAAACACATTGTCTATTTGCTGGACAGAGGAAGTACTATCAATAGCGTACTAAGCATTCAACTATTTTTTGTTTGAAGAAAGTGAAGACCTTGACAAAGACAACTGTTATTACTAATCTCACTTCTGTGATGGAAGAGCTGAGACTTGGTGAAATTGTAGGACTTGCCAAAGGTCTCATATGAAACCAGTGATATGGTAATGCCCAGTAATGAAGATCCTCATTCCCAATGTATATGATATCCACAGCCATTCTGGATAACGTCAGCTTGTAGCTTCTTTCCTTAAGGACATTCACAAAGGGAACATCCTTGTGACGAAAGGCAAAGGTGCTGCAGGACCTACTAGCGGCCATCTGACATATTTCAGAGGAAGTGCAAGCACTTGCAAGCAAACCATCTTGCTCCGTTATCCTCGCACTTCCTCGCCATCCTTCTGTTCACGCGCTGCAACTTCACCGCACCTTCACTGAGTGTCTATGACTCATATTCCCCGTTATTCCTTGCTTACTAGACAAATGACGACTTTACCCCAGTCAGTCTGAGCAATAGCAAAGGTGTCACATGCTCCTCTGCTCATTTTCAGGTTACCTTTCATACCATGGTACATAATTTATATGACTCCACAATAGGAAAAATCTGCTCTTGGTACTCTGTGGAATTTCCACTCAGGGTAACACAACATCTGTGAGGATTAACAGAACCTCATGGTTCTAGATGATTAGAGAACTGCTGTCTGATAGAGAAAAATAAATAGGCAAGTCTCAAGGTATAATCAGAAGGTAAAGCCATCCAAAGAGCACAAGTACTTCCAAAAATTATCTTAATTCCTTCCTTGCCCCCCCCCCCCCCCAGCAACACATTTGGACAATTCACAGAATCTTAGCCTTCAATTAACATTTCTTGAAAAATAAGTCTTTTCTTTCTTGCATCCCACTCTTTCTCACTTTCCTCTCCACATGCTGTGCCCCCCTCCCCCCCAAAAAAAGAGAAAGGAAAAGGGGGGGAAGAAAAAGCCCTTCCTGATAATTGCACTGGTCCAAATGTGCAGGGGCTTTCATACAGAATGATGGCTTCCCTTGTCTCCTGCATTTGTTCATCTCCTTTGGGAGGAGCAATTTACAGAAAGCATTATCGATTTTTGCCATAATAGGTACAGAGATGCCTCACTGTCCCTGCTCAGCCAGCTCACTCTCTGCATCACAACTGTCAGGCCAGTTTGTGAAGCCCGTCATTATTTTTTTTCAAGTAAATCCATCACGGGAGTGGGGGAAAAGTGATGAAAATAAAATTATTTTCACCTTGCCATAAAAAAGAATGGCCATGTTCCCTAACAGAAATAAGTGCAAATGCTGTCAACTAAGAGAGCGGAAGGGAAATTCAAAGCAAATAAAAGCGGGCTGGGGGGGAGGAAGGAAAGGGAGGAGGGAGTGCGAGGAGGCATGGCAGTAGCTAATTTACTTTGAACACATTCTGGAATTTTCCTGTTAAAGCCACTATTTACAACTCTTCCAGTTGTTCTCCATGTTCTCATTTTTCTGGAAGCATTGAAATCTATACTTTATACAGGTATTTTCTTTGGCTTCTAGGGTGTTGAGGAGATTGCGGGTTTTGTGATGCAATTATTAAATATTATTGGTCTGCAGGATGAAATCTGCCTTTAAACCTCCCTCTGAATACAGACCACCCACCCGCCACCGAGATTACCAACGGCACTCCGCTCCTTTGTGCGCAGAACGCTTTGGGGTTTTTCTCCCACTCCCCGTTCACCGGGGCAGGCTGAGGCCACGAAACTCATTCTGTCCCTGATCAGCATGTGAATGTTGAGGGATACTTACTTCAAATATTTCTGAAGCTAAAAAAGCCTTTTAGAAATCACATCTAAAAACAATCAATCCCCCCCGCCCCTCAACTGCATTACTGACTCCCAGACAAGTCCTTTGGTATTCATCCCTCCTCCTTGATTAGTTTTTGCTGCACCCTTCATGTTGGTCACTTATCTCACATCTTGAAGGTCACAGTCTGTAGTACCCTATTCCAGTGGTCCTGGGTTGTTTTTTATTCCTGAAGACAGCCTTGTTTTGGGCTCAGAAGGTTTAATCCAAGAATTGGCTCTGGATCTAATTCCCAGATCTTCAGTTCATTAGCCATGAAAAGTGATAGCTGCTTAAGATTTTTATGAGACATTGTTCCAAAAGTGGACCACAGAAACGGCACAATTACCCAGCACATTGTACAAAGCCCTGGCTGCCTTTGGCACTGACACAAGGAGCTTGATAGCAATCAAGCAGCCTAATGAAAAGCAGCAAGTTTGCTCTTGGTAAGGAGCAAGGAATCTGTGAAGTTTATTTCCAAGTGGTGCTTTCCGTAAGGACACTTGTTAGGATAAAATTTAAATCGTCGTACCCCTACTTCAGGAGCGTTGGCACTAAAGGATACGCAACTTGTCTTTTTGACCCTTTCACACAGGCGCTTGCAAACATCCAGCATTTAAAGCTCATCTGTCCCGTCCCTCTGGACTCTCAAGCAGATCTAGATATTAATGGTGAAGCTGGCCATTCACTGCAATTAGGCCCGGCAAATTGTGAGAGAAGCAGCAAGGCAGCTGTACAGAAATATCAGAGGATTTCTTTTAGTCAGGGTGTAGTGAAACCACAATAACCAGTCCCATGTCCAAGTAATTACAAGGATGTGATGCAGGCCAGCAAAATAGAAGAGGTTTAGAAGTAAAGTGGATACTCTGCTGAGTGGTGGATTAAGACTAAGTGTAGCCAGATCCAGTCCAGCTAAAGTGCTTTCAGAAACTCCCAGGCTCCTCCAACGGCCACGCAGCCAACAGAAAAACCACCTGCCCTCCCTGCCGCCTCCTGCCCGTCTCCAGCGGGGCTCGGACCCCTGCCCGTCCTCCCGCTGCCGACGCCAGACCAGAACGAACTGGGGTGGTGGGTTCCCTTCAAGATCAGGTCCCAGGTCTTTAAATCCTGCCTTAATCCACTTCTCAGTCCATCCCGTAGCTGGCTGCATTGTGTCTAAGCACAGCAGCGTGTCCTGGAACAAAAGCAAGTCTGCGCGCCGCGAGCTCGGTGCAGGCTCCCAGCGCCCGGGATCTGCTGCCCCAGTTCCCCGTGGACGTTCCCTGGGCGTTAAGCAGGTCTCACCACATTGGGAAATGGAGTTACCTCATACAGAGGAGATCTCCCTGCCCTGAGAGATTGTCCACACAGAGCTAGCTAACATTCTCACCTCAAATTACTCCGCAGCAATTTCCCCACGCAAGTTCTTCAGAAGTCCCCAGGCTCGGGAGCAATCCAAGGGCGAGCGGCAGAGGCTTGGCACTGTGTTGCTCACTCGCTTTGTGTCAACGACCCCCAGTCGTTGCACTGATAGACTTCTGTGTTCTGCAAATATTTCTGATCTGTTCCGCATCAGATATATTTATGTCAAAAGCTATATATTAAAAAGAAAGTTGTACAAAAAGCAACCAGCCAGATCTTTCTAGGTATGCACGTACTAACAGGAGATAACATTGCTGCTTGCAGTAAACAGACAGCCCCTTTCCTGGGAATATCGTCAAAGGAAAGCGAAAGCCAGGCCTCGGAGGCAGCGAAGGGGTGGCAGCAGGCGTGGCACAGGCTCGGAGGTGCCGTGCTCTCGTCCCTCACCCCGCCGCTGCCTCGAGATCCCTGCCGCTGCTGACACCCAGCCCACTTCAGGTGGTGCACCAGCTTTTTGTATGCCTGGAGTAGCTATAGAAAGTCAAAGACATCCTTGGTTTCTCACTAGAAAGCAAAAAATAAACTTCATAATATAGATGAAGCAGATCAAGAAATTTTAGCTAGTTTATTAAATGCAGAGAACGGCTATTACTGCTATTTGTCTAATACGCTCTGCTGTGCAAACAACAGGCCCAATTTCAATAGCAGGGTAATTCTGTCAATGAATTACCATCCTAAGGGAAAAATTAGTTTAAATTAGTTTAGTTTGTTCTTTTGCTCTAACAAGTACATTCGAGATTTTAATTGTTTTTAAATCTCTTTTCTTTGGTACATATGCACTAAGTGTTGCGTCGGAGCAGGTGGCTACCTTATGTCTCTCTCGTTTAGCCAATATTGCACTCCACTTAATTCATACATATGTTCAGACACATGCACACACACCCAGAACAGATGTATGCACAAAAGCACACAGACACATATGTGGCTGCTGTTTAATAGAACAAGCACAGTAAAAACATTAGGACTGGGAAAAGTTGGAAAACAGCCTGCAGAAAAATAACTTTCATTTAACGTTTAAATTTTAAACTATATTAAATTAACCATGATCACAAGAGGAGTATGTACTGAAACCAGACAAGTTCAAGTGTTTGACGGCCCAAAGTTTACATTTTGGAACAACCGGGTTTTCGTTTCGTACGTGTAACGCACGCAAACCACCCCTCTTCCTTCGAGCTTGGAAAACGCTGATAACATTAAGCATGGCTTCACTCTGAAAAATCACTACAGAAATGGCAACTTCTTACTCAAAGATTCTCTCCCTGTGTGTAAACCGGGTCAAGTATGTTGACTTTAGTGACAAAACAACTATTTACCAATTTTTAGCAATTCCGTGTCAATACAGATAAAGTAAGCGTGCAGTGTTGTATTACTTCACATCAAATACTGTGTAGTTTACTGAGCTCTTATCGGTTTTAACCAGTGTAAATCCACCAAAAATAGTACGGGGTCTGTGGAAATCAGCAAGCGCCCGATTAACCTTTACAAGGCTAACACCGCCGGGAAAAGGGCGGGAAAGGAAAAAGGGCGGGAAAGGACTTCAATTCTAAGGACACACTTAGGTGAGAGAATTTACATGGATCCCACCGGAGGTGATCTCTCCGCACCGATGCAAACTTCTGCTAGAGACACACCGAAACTGGTTTGAATCACTCAAATACCGCTTCCTATATTCTGACAACACTCACAGGAAAACTAGCTAAAGCGTGTTTGTATTAAGTTCTTGCCGTTGGCCGGTTAGACCGATTCTTGTAGCCGAGGCGGTTTCCTAAAGCAGCGGACAGCTTCCGAAGCCCCACGGTGCGCGTCCCGGCGCCCTGCAGCAGGAGGTCCTGCACCAGCCCCCCCACAGCCCCCGCGCCCCTCGGAGGCAGCGCCGGGGAACTTCTCCCCTTCCTTTTCTAAGGGTTAAATTTGCTTTGACCAGACGGTAATCACTGGGATCACCCACAGCTTTTTTATTTTGGTTTGGATTTTGTTTGTTTGTTTGCTTTAAAAGAGGCAGCAGAATTAGTTTCCTACATGTCCTTCTACGCTCCTTGGGTTTGTCAGAAACGTGAATCCCACTGTTGGTCAAACCTGCGTTTGAACAGCTTCGCTTATTTTCAGGTTTGTTAAAGCCTGACAACATCATGCCGCAGTTCTCACCTGAAGAGAACTGCTCATCTCAGAAGAGTTAAATAGAACTGGAAGTGTAATTTAAATGGATATTTAAGTGTGCACATAGGGTGAGTGATGCACCCTTCTCTCAGATAAAAATCCATTTATTGAATTTCCTTGGGTTTGGTGGCCCACGGAGTAAAAGTTGGAGAAAAGAAACGTCTCTATTTTTTGGGTGGAATTAAAATCGGAAGGGAGTATATAAGAAAGTGGGTTATTTGTGGAAAAACACACTCTGGCTTGAACGCTAGGGTAGAAATGAAGTCTGCTGTGCTTTCTTTGTGTTCAGCCTCTGGCTGTCCAGCTGGTAACCAGATCATGTGGAACACAGGCCTCAGAGAGGTGGAAAGAGATCTGAAATATGAAGCACTGCTGGTTTACTGCTAATTCAATAGGAAAAAACCCCTATAAAATATTAAAGAAAGTATTTAAAAATATATTAAACGCAATTTGTACCGTAATAGCTTAACCTGACATCAAAATGCAGCTTACAGCTTGTTTGTCCCAAGTTTCATACTGCGGATAACAGAATAACGGGCAGAATGTTCCATACAGCCTCCAGCGTTTGACAAAATAGGATTTGGGCTTCGTTAAAACAAATTCCAGGTGGAAAATTGGGCATGCTGATAAAAGCAGTGCAGGAAAGAGTGTTAGCTCTGATAGGGTAGGATGGGTATTGAATTCACTCTTAACATTACAAGACTTAATTAAAGAGGTTGACCTGAGGACCCCAAACAGTGACAAGCTAAGATAGCCATTCCCGGTACAATGCGGTGTTACCAAAGTTAATTCTTTTTAATATGACTCAAACTGGAATGTATATAGAATATCCTAATTCAGGGGAGAAGCACGGAGTGTATGCTGCATCGCAGCTTACAAAATAAAACAAAGACTACGCGTATACAGATAATGCATATGCATTAGTGTATTCGAATATAGAGTAGTTATCCAATGGAGACTAATTTTTATTTATGAACCAGAAAGCTTTTATGTAATTTCCTATGGTGATAAACATCATCAGCTCTCCGATGCCCCTTCTGAATCAGAGGAAACCAAAAGGACAGTGTAAGGGCCCAGGAGCACCCTTAGCTCTTGCATCTGTGTGCATGGCGGTCTATGGTTTGGTGCTAAAAACTCCCAGCCAGCAGTTACACTTGCAACCATCGTATAAGTATTATTCTAGAAATAGAGAAAGGCTTAAATTAATAGATATTTCAAAGACAAATTCTTCTCCGATTAATTTTTGGGCCTGAATTTCAGTCATGCACAGACTCTGATGCCTGTGTTCAAAGTCGGTACCCATTGTGCCTTACCTGCCTTCCCCCCACTATTGCCTATCGCATTTTTCATGTAAACTAACAAGAAGCTGCACAAAGTCAACCCTAAATTCAAGACGGAACATTCCTTAAGTAAGATTTATGGAGGGGAAGTGATTTGCATGAGCGGGAAAAAAACACGGACAGCAGCAGGGCATCACCGTCAGTGCCTGTCCTTAATCCCCACAGAAGATTAACTGTTAAAATTCTGTGATCAAATGCCACTGGCGCTACATTGCCACGGGCTCCTAATTCACTTCCAAATAGGATGCTCTGCCTTTGCTCAGGTATCGCGTACCTAGAGACTCGACAGGAGGAGAGGGGACCAGAGCCCACCCGTAGCTGTGACTTGGACCCCTTCCTACTTGGACTGACCTAAGCTACGGATGAGGTTTCCTGAAAGGCAGGAGACCTTCAGCCTAGAACGCGCAGCTTGCCGCCCTTCACCCCCGCACACCTCACCCTGTGGCTGCTCTCCACCCACAAGAAAATCCCACAAAAAGTACTGGGCTCGCGTGCAGCAAAGGCACGCGTTAACTGCGCTTCCCTTTTGTTTATTCACCCTTCCCTTTCCAAGCAGGCAGGGAATAAAAAGCTAACCCAGCGTTACAGCAGGGTAAGACTAAGCGCTGCATGCTGGGACGCCGGCAAAGGTGCCCAGGGCTGGTGGACGACTCCTGAAGGAAACGCAGGCAGCCATGTAACAGGAGCATGACCGGGACCTGGGAGCAGGGTGCCCTGGCAGCCCGTACGTCAGTGGGGCACACCGTTTGCGTACGGTTCCCGCAGTTTGGCAACGTGCTGCTTCTCTTCCAAGGTGTAAATATGAATGTCATTTTCAAAAGAAACTGCAACGTGTCCCCTCGTCCTTACCACTGCCTTTATAACCTTTATTTAAATATCTCCGTGATGGAGTTTGTCATGCCTCAGGAGATTTTATTTCACCAAAATAAAGCAAAGATATGCTGAAAACTTTGGAAATCATAAAACTTATAACATCTGCAAAAGTTAAGGTGTAAAAAAAAAAAAAAAAAAAAAAAGTCTTTTCCCCCTTTGATAGCTTCCTCACTCACCAAAACAGACCCCAGTCAAAATCTAACAAAAAGATTTTTTGAACAAAACATAGTAAGCCTAAAAAACATCTGGCCAATCAAATTTACAACAATAGAAAAAGTGTAATAAAAGTTTACTTCTTTTGAAGAATAAAGATGTATTTTTAAAAGCTTTATATACAACGCTGAACTTAAGGTACAGTTCTAAACTAAACCTCACTTCAGCTGCAAGACTGAATGGAGATAAGCAGCAGATGAAAATCAGCTTCTTGACTGTATGCTGCCCTCATCATTAAAAAGATCCTCTGATAATCCTTGAAAAGACCAAAATGAATAATTCTATAGGTGAATTCATGCAATTTCTTATCATGTGACTACCCATACTGCTGCATTGAGAACAGCCTGAACGGCCAGCTTCACTCTGATGGGCCACCTTAAAACCTGTGGGTTTAGGGCAGAGCGTAAGAATAAGGCATCGTCATGTAAGCTTAATAGCGGGACCAGACCTCTCCTGTGATTGTGCCAGTATATAAGACAAATACTACCGAAGCTGTATTTCTCTGCTCTCTCTAAATTACTGTGGCAAGTAAGAAGAGAACATACAAATGGCTGTGCTGGGTCCAACCAAATGTCCACTTAGTCCCGTGTTCAGCATCCAACAGTCATCAAAAACAGGTACCCAGGGAGGAGTGTAAAAATAGAGCGGGCATATAGCAATACTTCCCTCAAACACTCTCCCAGGCTCCGACAGCTCGCTGCTCCGAGACCCCCCAGGCAGAAGGGGTATGTTTGCGTTTAATCTCTCTTGATGGATTTCTCTTTCCGTGCACTTGTCCAGTCTCCCCTTGCACCTATGTAAACTTATCGTATCCATCATACGATGATGGGGCACAAGGAGGAAACTTTCACCACACCTTCCATGCTTCTCCCTTCCTTTGCAGCGTGATTGAAGAGGTTGTTGCTTTCAAAGGACAGAGCACGCCGTATTGATGATGATAATCAATGCTATATCTCTAAGTGCCAACGAATCTTAAACCCAGACTCACATTTTCATTTCAGTGAGAATCACTCCTTTGCGGTACACTTTGTCACTCCTGAAGTGACTGTCTTTTGTGGTCTCACTTTCCAAGGGCTTGTTCTCCGTTTAGTGAATTCTGTGCGTAGTTTAACACTTTATGAGTTTTCCAGTGCCTTTCTTCAGGAAGCCTGCGTGATGTCAGCCAGAATTCCTATTTAACTCTATGATTTCCCTTCTTTGCTATTAGAGAAATTATTGGAAACTTGTTTTTTGAAAAAGCTAGATAAATAGCAATAAATAGCAAGGAGGCAAGTGCTGTCAGTGTCTTCACATGGTAAAGAAGTAATTCCCACCAAAAAAAAAAAAAAAAAAGAAGAAAAAGAAATCCAATCTAATGTCTCCACGAATTTGCAGCTGTGCCCTTGGATACGGGTGGGCTGTCCCCGATACGGGATGCAGGTTTTGCTGTTGCCATCATGTATGTGTGTGCTGCTTCCTTACAGAAGCTAACGGAATGCAGTATCTTACTTGCCTTTTTTAACTTTCTATGCCTAAGCAGCATGTGCTTACAGTTATTTACTGTATTTTAAAATTGTGTTTTCTTGTTATATTTTTAAAAATCTATTTTAGCGTAGCTATCGCAGAGACCCCTTCCCTTCAGCACATGTACCGGGTAAGACGCCCTGCTTCATTTGCTCCCATTACGTGAGATCCCATGATAGCCACTGCTTCTTCACACTCTAAAAAAGAAGTGCTCTTCACTATGGTTTTTTAGCTAAAGAATGCATAGCGATTCAAGTATTCACCTTGCCTGACAGTGAATAGAACCAGAGATCTGATTATGCAGACTCCAACTAAAAACAGTTAAAAAAACCCCAAACCTGCAATCTATATAGGTTGACCTCTGTTGGCAAGGATAGAAGCATTTTTCAGAACTACAGAGTGACTTCTGTTTGTGTCAAGTACTTATACCCAAGCTTACCATGTTTGATATTGCATGTTTATTATTATTTCATATTTATATGTGGCATCATCTTCAAGTTCTGTACCAACAGAAGAAATGACAGCAACTGCCTTAAAGAACTAACAAGTTAAACGTCAAGTTGTAAAAGTGGATAAAATTAGTAAGTGGGGCTGGATAGGTGATGGGGGAGAGCGTGTACTAACCATAACTGGCCGTGAACAACTCGCGGCAAACGAGCTGCGCTGCCATTACCAGGCTGCAGCCTTTAGAAGGCAGAGACGGTTTTTAGGAGATGTGAAAGAAGGGAGGGGAGCGGCTTTAGGGACTTGGGAGTGCTTTTCTCATTCTTTAGTGACAGTGTGGGAGAAAGTGCAACAACACTCATCAGAAAAGCAAGTAATCAGAGAGGACGAGAATGAGGGCAGGCATCCAAACAAAACCACGACGGAGAAGTAAACTTTGGCAAAACTGTAAGGGGACTGAAATAAAGACAGAGATTTGGTCGGCTGCAGCGGAGCCAATGAAGGGCCTTAAACAGAGCTGCGACGCAGGCAGAGCGGCGAAGTCATCTCATCGAACAGATCTGCAGCAGATCCGAGAGGCGCAAGGCTGCGGGAGCAGGGGCAGGGTGATCATTGCCGAGATGGAGCCAGGGCTCCGGGAGCAGACAGCGGATCCTGGGTGAGACAAAGTTTACGGCCTTGACACAAATCAACGGAGGCTGGCATATCAAAGTTAAAGCCAGGCTTACGAGATAGAGCCTGCGGGTGTCTTGAGAGCAGAAACAACAAAATAACAGTAACGGTGCATGAAGTTCGATTTGGTATAAAATTACTACCTCCGCTTTGTCGAGAACGCATCACCTCCCTGTCTTTTGTGCACTGATCACCTGGCAGTTTCCATTTGTCCCTGGGTCTCAACGGACAGAAATTTTCTGCCCATATGGAGTCCTTGATCACTTAGTTATCTGTGGCTGTTAACCACATGCACATAAACTAAGGCATCAGATCACATATTTTCCATATAGATTTGGATCTTCTTTTGTGGCTTTGATAGACACGTAGGTTTGGGGCCCAAGATTACTCCAAAAAAATTTTTCACTAGCAGCTTAATTTTGAGACGCAGCTCGCACAAGAAGAGATGTTAAATTTTGTACCTGAAGTTCAGTTGGATTTGCAGGAGGTTCAACACCATAAATTCTATAATTCACAGTTTTGGTCTCCTGGTTCTACTGTCAGTCCTTTCTTCTGCCACTGTCTAACTGCCTGTCCAGGATTTTCTAAACAACACAGCTGATAGTCTGATTATCCTTCTCTCAAACCTATGTGAAAATGTCTACAGACCCCTAATTCCTCCGTGGAAGCCACATGACACACAGTATATCAGTCCACTTCTTGTAAAAGTCTGAACTGTCTGCCTTAGGGCAGTATAGATTCTCCTAATCTCATCTGAGACAAGTACAAAATATACATCTGACTTTTCCCTCTTTTAAATTAACCGAGCGACGCCAAGAGAAGGAGTCACAGCGTTGGTCTAACCATCGTAACTGCTGTTTCATCTCCTGCTAGGTTTCACTCCTGCTCTTCAAACAGACGAGATGAGGTTAAGAATGGGCTGTCTCCAGTTGCTTGTGTATCTGATGTTCAAACCCCTGACATCAGAGCCTATAAACTTCTATTTAATGCTACTTTGAAACCGATTCCCTTTCCAGAAATAACAAATATTTTCCGCGATCATGTAAGCAGAGTTACTGGCAGCATTGCATAACGAAGATCACGGGTACGTTACAATTTCCACCCTTGCCTCCCCCAGTGCTCGTCTTTCTCTTGGTCCTGGATGTGCTATGTCAGCCATAATAAAGGGGCTTCCAAACCCCACAGCTTCCAGCGTAGTAGGACAGCTATCGCTATTGTGATATGGCCATCTTAGTCAAAAGAACCACAGAAAGCCTGACCTGCTGTCTTCAGTTGCTGTTCATTTATACTTAAATCTTTTTATTTCCATCCAGTGACAACGGCAGCGCATGCCTCATTGCTGTCCATGCACAAACGGCTGATATTCTCTGCTAGACAGACTTCCCTCTGTACTCTGCCACAGAACAACTGAAAATATGCAGGGAAGTTTGTAAAAATGCGCAGCTTATCCTTCCACAAAGATAACGGAGCAAGAGGACTCCTCCGCTAGGTGTTTCACTGTTCTGATGGGAACTGCTGGGGACAGCCATGTGATAGAGAGCAGCGAATGCTGCTGTTACCCCAGAACGACCAACCTCCGCAGCAGCAAAGCACGGGCAACGGGCAGGCAAACATACTCCGTGGTTACAGATATTTACACAAGCGCTTCAGAAAGTGACTAGGAAAAAATTGAGCAGCTTGGCCTTTTCAGCCTTTGGTACGACAAGCCAGAAAGAACTTCAAGTTCCCAGAAAAGCCTTGCGGCAGGTCAGGCTGCCACAGGGATCACGGTCCACCTTCGCTCTGCAAACCAACCCAAAGGGAGAGCAGCTCTCCATCAGTCCCGCCAGATCGTCTTTCTTCTTCAAAAGAAAAGGAGACCAAAGCCAAAGCAAAATACCCAAAGAAGTCCCCAGGGAAGAGGAAGAGCAGGTCGCAACCCATGAGCCAACCTGCCCCTCCACCACCTCATCAAGGCACAATCCACCTCTCGCTATAGGTGTCGCTGTGGACCCATCCAGAGCACCTGGAACATCGCACATCTGTGCGCGATAGGGAGCAAGGGAAGAAGAATGAATACTTGAAAATTAATGATGTCAGCCTGTCTTCATATATCAAGCTAATTTGAAAGGGCTTTAATTTTCTTAAAGGATAAAAAAAGGTTTCTTTGCTAGATTAAACTTGCAATTGTCATTCATATATTGTTTATAAGGTACTCATCTCCTCACTCTGTATTTTTTTGTTTTTGATTTTGTATACTAGTTAGCAGTGAAGACTTGTCTGCGTGTATCAGAAGGAATAAAGAGAGAAATGTCCTTAACTGTCAGTTTTAATAAGAGGAGTCAACATGCCTCTATTCAGGTTAAATATTGCCCTGTCACATTTCAATAGAGTCAACAGATTTTTTAAAGAAAAGTCAAAAGCACTGTGTTTGCAAAAAATAATAATAAAAAACCCTACCCCCCACCTCCTTGTCATAGAGTGTCAAAGCCCTTCTTTATTTGGGGGGGCGTGGAGGCAGGACAGAAAATTCTTTTGTAAAATGTGAAAAATTACTACTCATAATTGGCACTGACATGAAAAAGGTTGGGTTTTTTTGTTAGAAAAACAAAGAAAATCTCTAATTTAATAATCACCTGCAAAGTGTTATTGTGATGGGAACAAAAAACACACAATCAAAGTCATCTCTTTTAAGTAACTATAGTGTTTTTAAGCAATCACTGCACTTTACTGCAGCTCGTACACATAAACCGATGATGTGCAAAGTATAACAAGACACTCCAAATTCCTGAAGTTAAGTTTCTCAAATAACAAGTGACAAGCTACACAGAAGGAGAGCAAGAAAGAATCTGCCGGGTAAAAAGCAATCACCAAAATGAAGTAAAAGTAGGAGATTCCACAGCGATTGATACCATACGAAAATGTGCAAAAGTTGACTTTATCTGCTGGGCAGAGGCTGATCTTCCTTACAGCCTGGGAAGGAAGACCTCCGTGACCTCCGCATGCAAACCCACGGAGGGTTCATCCTGCCTGGTCAAGACTGGCCTAGTTCTGCGGAGAAAGATGAGAAACAAAGCAGAGGTCTCGTAGAGCAGAACACAATTTAAGCGTTCCTAATTTACTTCCAGTGACAGTGTTCAAAGTCCAAGATCATTATTTGGAATTACTTGTTCTTTACTTTCTTTGTTGAGGAGAAACACTGTTTAGAAGCTTAGTTGTTGGTCCATACTGCCTCAATTCACAATCACAATGTAATAATATCTAATAAATAAGAAGGGAATACAGACCTCGGGAACTCATACACGGTTCCAGAACTGGACAAGAGGAGGATGAGAATGGAACCACTTCTCAGGAGAGCAGCGTGAACCAATTCATAACCCAGCAACTGCATCTGTCCTTGCGGTCATCCTCAGCGCAGGGGACATAGGGACGGACAGCTGCAGTTTCACGCGGCCCCTCCGGAGCCCCGCTCCGCGCCTCCCCTCGGAGCCCCTGCCTCTGACTGTCCCAAAAAGGACAGCCGTTTGGGTCGACTACGAGAGCCTCATAAATCCTCAAGCTAGATGTGAGCCTGCCTTTTCACGGGGCAATCACCAGGGATGACACCATGCCCTGCATTTGGGGAACACGCGGTATTTCACAGAAATCCCAACATCTGTAAAACTGGTTTCATGCAAAGTTTCCAAAGCAAAACTCACATAGGTCAGCGATGCCAAAAAAGCTCCTCTCAGTTCAGGTAACTCACATCCCTAAAATCCAGGTGGTTCCCGAGATTTTGTTTTACAAGCCATCTGCCAGATGCTTACATTTCACTTCACAGACGGTCTAATTTTCATGAAATGGCCCTAAGATTTATTCAGTGAAACCAAATCCTGCTGCGTGTAAAGCCGGGAGAGGCTGAGCGGAAAAGCAGAGCACGGCTGCTCTGTTTGCCTCCCCTGCAAAGGCACGCGGGCCGGCGGGATGGGGGGACGTGCTCAGGATGGTTTTTCCATCCTGCTCGGAGAACGCTTCCTTTGGTGCCTGCTCCATTATTTACAAATTCCATGACCAGCGCGCTCCCCTCCGACTCGCCTCCGTGCCGGCTGCTGTCAAGAGAAACCCCTGGGGGAACCCGGCTGCTCCCGCGGCTGGCACTGGGGACAAAAGGCTCGGCCCTTCCGCGGGCACCCCAGCAGCCGGGGACAATCGTCCCGCGTGGTGACGCTGCGCCCCGGGAGCGCCGGGCGCTCGGAAATACCCACCCCGGCCACCGAGATCAAAATATGAAAGGGCAAAATAGAGCTGCAGCAGATGTCTGCAAAAAGCCCAATACTGGTAAAAAGAAGTATTTAATTTAAAAAGATGTAAGGGTAAGCGGGTACTTTGTTAGGGAAAGGCAGCAACTCCAGACAACAGCAGCGCTCAGCTTCTCCGAAGAACACACAAACCTCACCGTGCTTCCTCGGTACCCAGACTTCTTACTTCAAAAGCAGAAATGGATAAGTCAATGTCTACGCATAAAGATCATCAGTGAAATGCTCTGCCGGATTATTTAACAACAGAATTGTTTTCTCATGAAAATGACTTTTTTTAACTGTCCCTAAACTTATAGAAACAAGCACTAAAAAAGAGGAACTGTAATTTTCTCTGAAAACAGCAGTTTACCTGAAAGTGGTGCACAGTTCAAATAAAAGCCATCTTCAAGATCCGTCTATCTACATATAGAGGTCAGCTTAACTTGGTGCTCCCAATATTCAAAAGGAGTACTTCGTTAGAATATTAATTGAAATTACATTTTTTTTGCTTTATGGCATGCAGTTTGTGAAGAAATCAAAACCAGAGTGACTTTGCCTTGAGACGGGGAGCTCTTTGCTCCTCCTACTTTCTTGGGAAATACTTGTCTTTTAAACGGCTTGTGGGCTTTAACGACTGCAGCAAGCGCTTTCATCCTGCCCTGGCCGCAACACCGCGCCCTAAAACAGGAGAGGAAGCAAACCCTGGCAGAGCCGCGCTAAACCGCACGAAGACGCGCTGCAGGTCTGGCTCGCCGGTTTGGAATTCAAGAAGCGATATTTTCTAGTATCTGTAATTTTTTTCTCTTGCCTTTTTTTCCCTTTCGCACGGGTTTGTATGACAAGAATGTCCTCCTTGCCCAAGCAGCCAGGTCCTCTTCTGTGCCAGAGTAAACGCTTATTAGGCCAATAGTATGTTCAACCCAATCCTGCTTATTTACCACGTATTCCACTCGCTATCAAGCTCCTCCTAAAGGATGCTTCCAGCTTTGTATTTTCTATAAATGAAGTCAATTCAGTAGAAACGGAACCGGTTTAATCCCTCCCGCTCGTTACCCAACGCCTCAGAGCAGCGGAGGATGCTGCGCATCTGAGCGGCTCCCAGTCCTGCAGGACGCGCTGTCATTGCTGGAATTGTGACATGATGTCACAGGAAGTTAATTTTCCTTGGCGTTTCACTTTTAATTTTAGCCTTCCATATGCATACTTTTCTGAAGCAGACATTGCTAGTGTGACTTCATATAAACAGACAAGAAATATTTCATAAATTAATCCTTGTAAGACAGGGTTCATTAATCTGTAAAAGACTCTAGTTGTGTGTTAACCCAAAGGGCATAACACTGAAATTCTGTGATGCCTTCTGACGTACAAAAGTAGTTCCAAATTTGCAGTCATTATCCAAATAAGCCTCTTGATAAGTCAAAAGCAGTCATATACTTGATTTGTGGAAAAAATGCAAAGAAATGTCACTAAATCCTCACCTTCACAGGTAATATACATCTCATTGTACAGCTTCATATAAAGTGGTGTTTAATAACAGCTTTATATATCTTTGCTCAATATACATAGGCATTATAATGTATCTAGCAAAGCCCACAATGACAACTGCAGGACCCAAAAAATATTTAGTACTTTGTTCAGAAAATTTGCCAAAACTAATTCTTCGGCAATTAACAGATGTCATGGTGCTCGCCACTCACAAAGGCTATCTCCTGAGTCCTTTCACATTTTACCAGGCTTGCCTTTTTTTTTTTGTTTCTTTTTAACTGAAGCAGTTTGTACCTTTCCCATCCTGACACACATCTAGAACTTTCTGGAGTTTGCATGGAGATAGGTTGTTGAGGCTTAGGAGTATTTTTTCAGAACTAAAATGAAAAAAGGCAGAAAACACTCCAAAATTTATCTTAATATTTATTAAAACTCTTATTTGTAGGTGCATGTTCGAGCATGCCCACAGATAACTATGTTTACAAGCAACGGGACATGCATAAGCAGTTTCCTAATTTGCATCTGCAGCCATAACATTTTGGCAGGCAGGGGAGTACTTCCACTCTTTCTCTAGGTGCACATATGAAAGTCCCATGAAAATCTGGACCTGTATAAGAGAATTCACCATCTAGCAAAGCTTGGAGCCTTTTTTCTTTCCGTGCCAGCATTGTTTTCATTAAGCGTAACCATTTTTCCTTTTTTCTTTTTTTTTGTTTTCTCCCCACGTATATAATATTTTCAACTTTGGAACAGTATATTTGACTCTAGCAGGAATCTAAAATGCTTTAGCAGGAACAAAACTCTTAAGAGATTACTGCCCAGCACACCCTGGATTAAATCTCACAATTAGGAACTCAATTTGCATTCTCAAAGTGAAATTCATTGTTATAACTGCAACTATAGTTGACACAGTAGAATAAGCTATTGAAGTAATTCCTGCAAAAGGTCATATACTTAAAGCCTTCAATTTTTCTTGACAACCTCTCAGAAATGAACAGCACAGTTGCTCTGCGTCCAAAGAAGCTGTAGTGACCACCCCGCTTGCTTCCATAGGCAGCGTGGGCTATTATCGCCCATCACAGACCTTCCTGGCTGTAAAACAGGCTTTTCAGAGACCGCCACATTCGCAGTCCTGAGAAGATTTCATTCCCGCCAGCCCAGGACCAGCGTAGAGCCGTCCCACCTGCGCGTTGCTGGAGAGTGGCTGGGGGCTGCGGTGGGAAGGGGCGCGGGTGGGCGGCAGCAGCGCTGGGGATGCCGAGGGCGCAGGAGAAGCTGCAGCGGTGGCGGAGCAGTGCCGCCCGCCCGCGCACAGCAGAGCGCCCATCCCTGTGCTAGAGCATCTTCTGGCTGGAAAGAGAAAAGGCTGCTTGTCAAAACCAGGAATTTTGCCAGGCTGAGATGTTATGACCCACATTTTTTTTTTCCTACGTGGATTGTCTCTGCTTATATTTAGGAGTTAATGCCTGTTTGAGGAGTTTTCTGTGCACACATCCCTGCGTTCCAGGGGTGAGCCACCGGCAGCGAGGGCTCCCAACGTTGTCTTGTAGAAAATTCGCAATAAGTCACTTTGGAGGTAGAATGTCTATGTGTGTCATTTCATTATACCAACCCTGCTGCTGTTGTTACACACTCTAATAAACTTTAGGAGTGTAGAGTTACTCAACTGAACATTATGTTAGTCTTAACATTATCCAGGGGTAGGATTGTCAGATTCATAAATTATTCTCTCATTGAACAGTGAAAGAGAGGGGAACCTCCTAGTTATGATTTTACTATAAATATCTCTCTAGTGGAGAAGATGCAGGCTCAACAGAATTCAGCTTTTAAATTGCTCCTAAGAATTACCTATAATTCTTCCCCCCGCCCTTTTTAATCATACTAAATATGGCCGTGTACCAGAGAGGGACGTGTGTCGCCCATCCAGCGCACACAATAATTCCTGTCTATTCTGTTGGGCTTTGTGTCACACAGAAAGCATAATGTCTTATTGATGAGCTGATATTAAGCTATTTTTACAGTGTCAGAACACAGGAACCCCTTTTCAAAGACTTTTCTATGCAATTTGGTCCAAGAAAAATCTCAGAGAGAGGAAGCTAGCTGCGTAACACGATGTCGCCGCGAGTACGTTGGTAATGTACAACAGGCAACTTTGCCAGGGAGCGTTCAGGCTCTGCGCTGAAATTCCTTCAAAAACAAGAAAGCATTGTATGTGCTGGACACTTGTCCTAAACCCTAGCCAAAACTTCTGTCTCGGTAAAAGGCTTATTTTTTTTTACATTTCTAAGATGATATATACTGCATTTTATGTACATTTTAAACCTAACATGTAAAGATTGCTTGTTTGGGTTTTGCTGATAGGTTAATATAAAATTCACTTTGGTGGCAAACGCGCGATATATTTGTGGATATTGTTGTGATTGATACAACTAATCTTTTTATTTAGCGTAGTTGCTGAGTATCTTTAGCGCCGTTACCGTAAAAGTAAATAATCACCTCAGTATCTTTTGGCCCTGGAACGTAAAAGTATTTTTACGTAATGAATATTCCCACTCCCCCCCAAAAAATCTGGCTAACCTCGTGAATGCAGTTATTTGATGAAGATATATTCAGTTGTTTATTCCTCTCAGGCAAGACAAGATTTCCTCCAGAACCCGCGACGTTTTACAGATCACAGAGCGATGCAGGAGCGTTCAGCACCTCCCCTGCACAGGCACCACTGCGGCATCAGGAACGGCCCCGCGTTTCACGGCACGCTCCTCCTGGGGCAGGGAACCGGTGGCATTAAAGACCGATACTCTACAGCTCTAAGACCAGTCACCTGCTCTAACCAGACTCTCCATTTAGTCTGGACTTTTCACTAACAACCCCACTGGTTTAAAAATGACTGCCCAGTATCTCACTGGGGAACGTACAGGGAAATGTGGTTGCCCGAGGCAGGGAAGGAAGCGGCCCACGGAACCCCCTCCTTCAGTCCGCCCAGAAATCCACGACAAAGCCCGAGAGCGTAAGGCAGCCGGCTGGTATTACTCCTCCATTGCCCTAAACCAGGCTTGTTTACCTGTCAGCCCCCTACTGCCCCTTGGGTTGGCTTTACTCCCGAAATCAGGAATCTGAAGGATTTATACTCACACTCGGGTCTAATAAGACACAAGCACCGTCACACACTCGTGTGCAAATCAGAAACCAGAGAAGAGGCTTGAGAACAAAACATAGCCAAAGCTCGCTGGTATGAGCCAGTTCATAAAACAGTTAAACTCGGGGATGGGGTGGTCGCAAGAGACAGAAAACTCCCTAATGACTTCAGAAAACTCTATAATCCACCCAACTAATCCAGTTTTAATTATATCAATAAGCAGATAGGGGACGAGACTATTTTTCAGGATAGACTATAATGTATGAGTAATTTTTCATGCTATTTCTATTCTGCTTTTAAAGAACACCTAGAAATTATCAGTGTGAGCAAATCTATGAGGAAAAAATTTAATAATGTAGCATCATCATATAATAAGATTTAATGTTTCTGTTCCCCCAGCGAGAAGAACAGCGGCCAAACGCGTGTTGCTCCACACAGCAGCACCAGATCACTCAGCCCAGTAAAAAACTAAAGGTGTTTTTCTCCTTAGCTCCTTGCTTGAAAGTAAAAACTTATCCTGAATTGCAAAGTATTTCCCACCAGAGAGAATCAAAACAGTAAAGGAAGAAAAAAAAAAAAGTGCTCCTCATAGGTATTGCACATCCAAGGGGCAAGAAAGGATTTTCAGCAGAGGAGAGCACCCGTGGGCCTTGCCACGTGAGGGAACCCATCAGGCTAAAATGCAGCGGATGATCCCAAAGTTTGTGATCACACAGTGATATAAAGAAAGAAGCCTACATTACATGAAATTAAAAAAGCAAGACAGCAGTAGTCCCAGTTCTTAAAGATGCCTGTAAAGCCAAATTTTCCTTTTAACAAAATATTAATGGGATAGAGGAGAGAGATTCAAATCCAACCAGCGATGTCAGCAAGTCCTCCGCTAACTTTATCGACCATTTTACACCTTGTTGCATCCTATTCATCATTCTTCACACCTATATATAATCTTCAAGTTTAAACTATCTGACACAGAGAAATTGCTTTCATGCAGATCTATGAAGCAGTCATTTCTCTTTTGCAATTACGTAATAAATGTGACCAAGACAGAGACTGGAAAAGAATTTCTTGAGACAAAATAAAAGCAGAGAGTGATCTGCAGTGATTGTTGACCTCTGGGTCCTTTATACTCCATGAAGCGATAGGAAATATTGTTCATTTAGCTCTGAACATCTCCCAGAAAGTCCAAACATTTTCACACACGCTGGTTCCCTGCAAAACACTACACGTAAAACCATAGGCATCAGTGCCGAAGATGCCGTTCACCAGCATAAACCAAGCCTTGATTCATTCCTCTATCCCTCAAGCTACGTAGTGCAGAAGCTTCTTTCACCAAATTCATGCACCTGAAACAGATTAAATAGTAATTCTGTATCTCATCTCCTAACCTAAACCAGGGTTTCCCAGCATTGCCACCACACCAAACCCGCCAGCCCGAGGCTGCTTTCGCAGGCGCAGCCTCCAGCAGCAGCCGCAGCGCTTGGCTGCGGGTCGCCCCGTGCTCTGACTGACACCTCCTTCCTGGGGTTTAACAGGAACGGAGGGAGGCAGGACCCAAACACCTTTGCAGCGTCGCCCAGCCTGGCTGTCCAGGCTGCTGCCCTTTTGTCCGGAGATGGTGGTCAAGGTTATTCCAAGCTAGACTTTAACTTGGAGGCTAAACCCATTCTGTCCGTAACTAAATCAGTTAAGGCACAACAGTTTCCACTGACACCGCTGGCATCAGGGTGCGTGCCGGCGGCACGGTCCCCAGGGTTTCGGGTCTGACACCCATCTCCTCTCGGCAGAGCCCCCCTCAGGCAGCACCGCCCAGAACTGGCCTCAAGGGCATCTGCAATTTTATGAATCGCTGGACTGGTGTTTTACTTACAAAATAAAACAGATCACGTCACGGGCACAGATTGCATGGTATAACGATACACGTATCGTAATCCTGAAGAAGAAGTCAGGCGTACATCAACTGCGAGAGCACAAGGCGGAGCCGCTGTTGTGAAAACAAGGAGATTGGGGTCCATGTTGAGAAAGTCTTTAGAAACGGAGCAGCATTCACTGAATTAAGCGGAACAGCATGCAAAAAAGCAAAACCTTGTACACGTTTGGCCCATGCCACGCTGCCAACGGTGGAGGGGGTGTCGGAGAAGGCCAGGGCCTCGGCGGGCCATGCGCTCCCAGCCCAGCTCTGGCTGCCGCTGCCTTCAGCCGGGCAGGGGACGAGCGCAGTGGTTCCGCTGCACCCGTCATCCCAGGGCAACCCGCCTGGGAGGCGACCCGCCGCGGCACAGCCCCGCCGCGGCCATTCTTCTGGTAACTTTTCCCCAAAGAAGCCTCGTCTAACTTCTAACTCTTGCAAGTGGTTTACCTTCCTTCCAAATCAGTTTTAAGTCCGTTTTCCCGAGTTAGAAATAAAGCACGTTCTGGAAACAACAAAACAACTTTCCCATAGAAGGCTGAGCATTGATGGAAATTAAAACGCTTTGCAAATTTTGAAGATTGCACCTAAGATTCATTTGTAAAACAGCTTGCAAGAAACAACACTGAACAACACTGAACTACCATATTATTCCCCATTTGCTATCTGTCATTTTTGGAACAAAATATTAATAGTTTCTATTTTTTTTTTCCTAGAGCTTCTACTGTATATTTAATATTAAATTCCAAGAAGTGAAAATCTAATCAAAATTTGATAGATTCATAATTTTTTTTTAAAGCATTTCCTGCTGGTTTCAGGGTTTTGTTACAATTTGGAACAAAATAAAATTTTGAAATACAAAAATTCTTAGAAACTGTGTCTATACATTCCCTTGTATAACTTCAGCATTTGCACATACAAAAAAAAAATAAAAAAAGAGAGAGACGGAGATGTGGCAATCTAGAAAGAAATTCCTATATTTATTCTCCTTTTTTCAGGATTTTACATATACCTTAAGTCCTATCCCAGGGCTTCAGTCTGTAAGTCTCTAAAGCACAGAGTGCTTAATTCTTCAAAACATAATTTCCCAGTTGCAAAAAATGACCCCATTTGCTTTTAACATGTGTTTCTAGGTATAAACTTCACAGAATGTTTAAATTAAACGCTATCATATTTTTTAAAGTCTGAAGAAATTCACAAAATGAAAGCAATTAAAAACAGGTAGTGTAACTAATAGGTTCGAGTTAGGTGTGTAATTATAAATAAATTCTAATTAATTTCCTACCACATCTTGGTTATTATCCATGTTTCACATGAACCCATTTATGTTCATTTGCAAATGAGTAAAGTAAAATAGATGATGCCCTATAAAGTATGTTTGTTTTATTGTCCCGTTAACCCTGCCTTAGGAAGCAGAGGCAGCCCCCTCTCGCCAGGCAGCGGCTCCACCCGCTCCGGTTAGCGCCGAGACATCTGCCGGGGCCGCGGAGGTGCTGGCGTTCGCTACCAAAATTTACTTTCTCTGGCAAAATGAAAATAAACCACACAAACAGAAAACAGCCCAGCTCCCTTAGCCATAGACATTCCCGTTGTCCTTGCTCTGAATCTTCCTAGAAATTCAAAGCAAACTCCCTTTGGCGATTCTGCCCCATTCACCTTTCATTTTAAAAATAATTAGCTGTATAAATATCTCTGCCTCAAAGACTTAAAGCAACTAAAACTCTACTGAATCCTCAGATATGACATACACTCAGGAGTAACAGAAACTTTGCTGCTTCTCCACAGAAGAAAGGAAGATGCACGGTGGCCTACAGACTGTAGGGAGGGCAGAGGTAGCACCAGGGGAGGCACCCGACACCTCGGTTATACTTAATTCTCCACACTCCTAAGAAAAACACAGATACAAATACTCCCACCCATGATCTGCCAGGAGAAAATTAGAAGCAGAACTACTAACTCATTACAGGAGTAAACATGCCATCAATCTGCAGCCGCTGGAAAAAAACAGGCAAAAGGGACAGCACCCAAAAGTTCGGAGCGTTTTGGAAGCCGGTGGCAGGATCCCTGCCCCGAACCCCGCAGCTCCGCAGGCAGCCCCCGCGCCGCTGGGCCGGGAGCGTGGCAGGACCCGCGGGAACGGAAGCGGAGCAGCTACAGTACGACCGACCTTCCAGCCTCTCCAAGTTTTAGGAATTCTTTCAGGTTTTTTGTTGGTTTTTGCTATTGCCACTGCATGAAAACCATGGAGAGTTTTATAAAATTACTGCTAATAATCAGAAGGAAAAGTTGCTTTTCCATCAGTTGCTCAAAAGGAATGCCTTTTTCCCCGCTCCTTCTGCGGGAAGCTCAGCGCTTCCCAGAGCCCTCATGCAGGGAGGAAGACACCAGCTCCTACTCGGGAATTTCTCCGTGTCCTCTCTGAAACGTGTCAGGCAGAAGCACCGTGCTCTAGACACGCATGCACAAGCTGAGTAGATCATACTGTCGAACCTCCAGACTTTGAACGTAATCCCGCTGCATATTCACATGAAAAAGATACTGACGTTTTTATTGCAATGTGACTTTTTGATTGAATTCCACAACAGATCTTTTTCTGACTCAGCCTCTTTAAATCTTTACTTCAGATCTGTGCTACTTTTCCGTCCGTCTGGGTGCAAGGCTACATTCCTTTGGGCCGAATGTCATTTTGATACCTGAAGTACATACTTCTAATTTCTCCAGGTTCCTGAAGTTGGCTTCTGTCCCACTGGCATTTGCTACTTCTGATTTTGAGGTTAACCTCAATTAGTCACATTTGATTTTGTACTTTTTTCTAGATCCTTAATGAAAATTCTAAATCATTAATGATAGGTCTCACACTGATTTCTGTAGAATAGTTCAGTTGGCAGGGACCTATAACAATCATCTAGTCCAACTATAGGCAATACTTAATATTGGTATCCTACTAGTCTTAATGATAATTATTATCTGTTCTCTATCAACTAAAAACATATCAAAGTATTTTTATCCTGTTTTATTTATTAGCATTGATTTAGTATCCACCACTGTGATGGTAGGTTTACCAGTTACTAAGGGCTTTCTTTACTGACTGTATATAATCCTTTCTTTCTATGTACATTTTTTATATCTATTTAAGCATATAGCACCCCACTGTACCTCTATGGGTTAGCGATGGAAGGGAACGTTTGGTGACACCAGTGAAGTGCACCTCGTTAACAAGTGGTGGCAAATATTAAGACGAGAGGGGGTCACCCCAAGGGCCACGCCGCTGGGCTGCCACCACGGTGCTGGTGACGCTGCTTAAACTCATGGCCTGCGGGAGCCCGGCCGATGGCACGTCCTTCCCTCCGCAGCAGCTGTTGGAAGCCGAAGCTCAACACACTCAACATGACTTCAAATTACAGAGCTGCCCAAAGTCCGGTCCCTCTGTCCCAGTCCCCTGGAGCCGAGGGTCCGGCGGCTCCCCAAGCCCGGGGCTCCAGAGCTGGCTCCCACCGCTGCGGCGGGCTCGGCAACGACTGGGAGCAGCCCAAGCCCAGTAACCCCAAAGGCAGAGCACAAGCTCTCCTTGTGCCTTTCAGCGTGTGGTACCTTTATTTTTATTTTGTCTTATTCCCATGGACTTTTAAAAAGGTACCTGGCTGCTGTGAGGAAAACTGCTGCCGAAAGCGTTCTTCACCTTATAGATCAAAACCGGAGCCAGCTACTTGATGATCTGTGAACTCATTTCTTTTCACCCCTGATACTCAGAACACGAAAACAAATAAAACCCAGGACTGAACAGTTTGTCTAGGATATTAACAAGATGAAAGTTTATCATCTACTTACATTTTAGCTTATTCCATTTCCATTACACAATAGGAAACACCCAACACATTTATTTCAAAACAACGCTCTGTCCTGCCGTACGTACAGCGTCTCTACTGCTGCTCCCTTTCCCTGGGAGCAGGATAGATTTACCTCAGGATTTACAAACCGATTCCACTTCTCAGCTCAGGAAAATCAGATCCCCTGCCTCCAAACAAAATAAAGAATTGCACTGTAAGCAGGGCTATCCTTCCTGTGTCATCAGGAGTTTTACGATAAAAGCACTCAGCTTAGAAGAAAAAAAAAAAAAGGAAAGGGGGTGGAGAAGGAAAATAAATGTAAGTATTCCTACTAAGGACACCCTTACCCAGTCCTGGATCTTCAGGGGGGGGCGGGCGGACACATAAAAAAACAATAAAAAACAGCCAAGTACAACTGAGGTTTCTTTATTGCTGTCAAGAGCAAGGAAGGAGGCTTTTTGGACTGGAATATCATTGAGATAAAGAGCACCTTAGAACAAAAGCTTTCTGCAGCAAAGGGCAGCGTTTACTTTTCCAGTTTGAGAGCATGTTGTTTGAGGCAATCTCCTCTTTCTCATTAACACTTGTTTGCACCACAGAAAGGTGTTTTTAAGGACACTGAAACCGGGCTGCCTTTTCCTCCACTCTATCAGACACTTGGGGCCGGCTGGGATCAGTGCCTCACAAGCGCTCCGGCTAGATAGGCTGAGCGGAGACGCAGCACAGAAGTATATCTTAGTGCAAGACTAAGACCTCCAGCCCCGCGGTGCCCAGGCTCCGCGCCCGCGCCATTTCACGCTATATTCAGTCTTTGTCCCTTAGACCAAGATGAAACGAGCCACGCTCCGTGGCGGCCCCAGCTCCATGGGGATGAGCGGCAGCCAGGGCCATTCCTGCCCCGGGCTGGGGACCCTCGTTAGAGGCGCGTTCATCTGGACTCACTGGAGATGGTGTCACTGCCTCGGCTACCTGGGTTCACTCTGTGCTAAGCCCCTATTGTGTTCAGGCAGCAGAGGAGAAAAATAGGGATATTAACCTCTAACACTGATGAAAATAATAGCCACAATAAAACAGGGATGAAAACCACGGTGGCAGTAATTATTCTGCTCTAGTTTACCCGGGAGTAAGCAGAGCCCGTAGGAATTTCCGAAGTCCCTTCGGCTGGCGCGTCGTGGAGCAGCAGCACGGGGCGCAGCGGGGCTGGCCGTGCCGGGGCGGCGGGCGAGCGGCCCCCAGCCGCGGGAGGGACCCCGCTTCGCCGGGTTAACGCCTCCGGCGCGGGCGCTTGCTCCTCTGATCTGTCTGGCAGAGCCTACTGTGGAAAATATACTGGGCTATATGTCAAATAACCTAAACCAACTGGCCAAGCACACTAAATTCTTGCTTTTGTGTCTGGCTCTTAAATTCCTACAGGCCTGACTTAACAGACAAGAGAGGGCCATAAAAGTGAACCTGTGAAACAAAAATAGACCTTTAGGGATTTCTCGTGCGCACACAGCAGGGATACCAAAACTACTTTCATTTGTTCATGCCATATTCCTTGGTGTGCGTACGTCGTATACGCAGGCACGTATGGTGTATCCGCATCTGGCTGATGTATAAGCGCACATAACCAAACATCAAGGCTAAATCATGCAAGCGCAAGGATGGCTGTCAGTATATGGGCTTTATGTGTGGAAGAACAATAATCATTGCTATTTAAAAAGCAACTGTTTCTTCTTCTCCCCCCCCCCCTTTTTTTTTTTTTGATATTTTCTATGTCTGTAATTAATTTTTGACATATATAGCACAATTTCATTCTATGAGTTATCTTAGTTCTTCTCAGATTTAAATGTCACTCTTCTTTGAAATCTTCTCATTCAAAAATCAAGTTGGATCTAATAAAAAATTCAAAGGTGCATCTAATAATAATGAAATAATAGCAGCAAAAAACATGCACCTGCATTTATGCCAAAGAACAAGGGATATAAGAGACAAAAACATAGGGGAAAAAAGAAATTAGAGGGGAAAATCATGATATTGCTGAAGTGCTGCTCTCACACTAAGACCAGGGGGATTGGGATAAGGCTAAAGTTAATTGCATTTCCAGATGACAAACCTCTCACCTCTGAACTGAATGGCTCTTTATAAAAGCTATCAGTAATAAACTGTAAATCTCAGCTATGATTGCAAATAAAGGTCATCCCTTTCATGCTGCCACTTTCCCGGGCCTTATTATATTCCTGTCTGAACCCTTCTTACTTCTTAAGGTGTGCTAGCTGCCCATATAAGCAATCAGTAAGGCTTTTTGATTTTATTTTGAAAGACACAAGGCGATCGGATTTACATTCTGGCACTGCACTGATCCAAAATGGAAAAATCACTGAATTCTGACAAGACGACAGAATCCTGCTAGCAGAATTAATCTTCATCTTATATTAATGCAAAGAAAGGCAATCCCTTCCCTCTCCTTCCCTCCACTTCTGAAATTCATATTTTCCTCTTCACCAGTACAAACAGGCATCTCCAATTTTCTTTTATCCAAATGTAAAGATTACTGTGATAATACGCGGGGGGCTGCAGCTGGTTAAGCGAGCAGGCGCCCTGTCCCCAGCAGGTCCCTTGCAAATCAGCCTCCCTGTGACGGTGCGCGACGACAGCCGGCACTAGGCTGATGTCCTGGGCTCGCTGTGGGCAGAAGATACGTGTCCTCCAAAGCCTTTGCCCAAATACCAGCGACCACTATGACCGGCAACCTGGATTAACACAGTCCTGTCCGGGTGCACCAGGCAGCGCTTTAGACTCTCTGGACAAAATAAGTTGTTGGGAGTTGGACAGAGTGTGGCAGGAAAGCAAAGCCTGAACCCACCACCCTGCCCAGCCTTCCTAAAGTCGGATCAGCACTCAGGGGTACAGACCACGACCACCACAAACCACAACAGTAGACCTTCTTGTGTGCTAACAAAGGGCCCAAAAAAGACCCAGCAAGGACCAGATGTGCAAAGCCCAACAAGTAAGATGTGCCAGTTCGGTAAGCAGCAGCAGCCAGCGGTGGGGTGGGTGGTCAGTCCTCTACCTCTCACCCCTACCTCACCATCAGCTGACCAGGAACCCTGCTATAACTCACATTAGCCAGATGTTCTTAATGTTATCTTACCAGGCTCTGTGGGGGACGTGGGATGCTGGGACCTGACTGTCTATTCAGAAAGGAAATTCTCCATCAGAGAAAAAATTTGCATCAGCTCACCTGCTTATTATGAGTGATTTTTGTTTCTCTGCATAATATTTCATATTTGTGAGCGTCAAGATTTTTGACACAAAGAATCCACCTCTCTAGCCTGACGCTGTGAGAAAACAAACAGTTCATTACAAAGACTTTAACCCAGGTAAACAGAGCATTAGAAAAAAACGAATTTAGGGGAAATCCATTTTCATTGCTCTGCCATCAAGTCATCACACAACAGTTTACCTCCAGTAAGTCCTTTGCAATGGGTCAGTGCTGACACAAGTCCAAATGCCAGGTAGTACTAGGACTGGCAGAAAGGAGGGAAGGCAGCGTGTGGAACGGTGAAGAACATCTAGTTTCACAGTGCCATGAAGTACGCCATGATCAGAATTAGGGACCCGGTCTAGACACCATGATCTTAGTCCCCCCGACCGATGTTCAGGGTGTGCAGGTGCTGTTGGTGGTGCTGCACGACATGGGGTAAGCTTGCACCGAAACCCATGTGGACAGGCCGGTGGCCCCTAGGAGCCATAACGTAGCCCATGCCATTCTTGTCATGCCCATCCTGCTGAGCACGAGCTAGAACAGAAATGGAACTAAACAGCACCTGTCCGATGGACTATCTCCGGTGAGACCAAACTTAAACATTTGCCATGTCTGCCAAATGAGAAGGGAGCTAGGAGATGGCCAGGGTCACAGCCCAGCGTAGCAGGGTTACTGGCTACCCAGCAGCTGGCTGGGACGTGGGATGCCTCTGAACTACTGCCACCTCTGGTGCGGGGCCGAGGGACTTCTACACTTAGAGCGATCGCCGGGGGCCGGGCCTGCTGCAACATCTGCAAAAGCTGCAGAAGATTTGTCTTCAGCGGATGGGGTGAATTTTCCCTCAAGGCTGTGACTGGCATGACAGACTTGTTAAATTAAGAGGCATAATGAAACATGTAATCTGCAGATTTATAAGGTGATCTGGGACTAGGGGAATCCAGACAAATTTAACTTTACAAAATGTTTATATTAGCAGCATATGCAAACAGGAAATTTAAGGAGAGCAGCAGCCTGATAAGTCTGTTGTACCCTTTAAATGAGGAGAAGAAAGAGAGAGCTCAGATTGCATAGCCACACAAGCGACTGGTGCAAGGAACAAATAGACTTGTCTATGGGATGGGATAATTATCTTCCACATCTTCAGGCTCTTGGAAAATGTGACAATGGCATATCTGAATGAGGCTTCTGACAAGTCCCAGATGCAGCCAGGTTTCTTTAGTTTAGCTTTTAATTTAAACTGCTCATTTTGAAAGTGAGATACTGATAGCTCTAGTTAGAGGCAGGAAGTAAGCACTTTCGTACAGCGCTTGAACAACAGCCCTCCCTCACAAATCACATCAGCCCCAATACATCATTCCTCCAAGGTACCGCACTCCTTATCTACTCCATCCCTCAACTCCAGTCTTGGGAAGATTGTAAAGAGAGACTTCTGGTCAAAGGAGTGCTGCCACATACACCAGTTTTCCAAGAGCTTTGTTTCCTTAGCCATGTTACTTGCACTTACACATAAACTTAGCAGATACTTCTAATAGTCTCTGAACACCTCTGGGAATGAGATGACCATGCCGTAGCAGTACTAATACTTCACACGTACAGGCTTCCTTTATCTAGGTTTTGAAAGCAGTCTTACAAAGCTGAGTAAACACCATCATTCTGCCATATGAGAAAAATGAATTGGACAATGATGAAATTAAACCCCCATTTTCAAAATAACAACTGATTTTAGACATCTCAGTCGGAACCAAGACACTGCAAATCTGAAGATTATCAGAGTATTTCTCGGGTACTTTGTCTAGAGAGAAACGCGCTCAAGGACTCATCGCTGGCACGCGCTCCCTCCAAGCCCACGGAGCCAAGGCCTTGCCGAGCGATTCACCCCAAGACACAACCATGTCCTGGCTCCGGTGCCATGCCTGCTCGGTGGGTCGTGGTCCACCTCCTCGGTGGTGCCCTTCCTCTTATCTCTGCAGACCCAGAGCATGTTCATCCACATGTCACCTCCTATGTCTTCTGGCAGCTGGGAAGTCACACCTTGTTCCACACTTCCCCCTCAACCTTCTGTTTAGATGCCCAGAAACATCAAGCAAGCCTTGTGAAAATAATGCCAGGCATTAACTGTCTGTAGCACGCGATAATTAACAGCCTTCCACATGTCAGAACATCCCTACTTTGGGTGTGCTCACCAGATGTAACCTTGAAAGAGTAATGTGTTGTATGAAATGCGTTCCTTAGTTTGTCTTTCTGTGATGTGTCTATATCACCGTGTCTGTGTTTGCAGTAGATCTCATTTAGCACTCGTGCAGGTATTTGTTCATCCCCGGGGAACGAGAGGAATGTGTTTTAGGTATTTCCACATTGATGCATATGAAGGATTATAGTTTAGCGGAGTTTTTAGGGGGAACTGGCCTGATAGAGGAGGGATCTACTCCCCGCTCATCTTCTGGACACATCTTTGCACATGCCAATTGACCTTGCCCTGTACTCCCGTTTCCTTTTTCACTTTAAGACAGCACACACTCTGTGCCAAGGGTTGCTTACTGGAAGCATCCGTGGGCAAAGGGTCAGGCAGCAATGGCTGAGATCAGGCCTCCAGGCTCCGGGGAGCGCTCGGCACAAGCGTGCGAGGGTTTATTTCTGTTTTGCACTGTACAGACAGAGTTGCCCGAGGTTCTTCTACCAAGGACAACTGAATGAGCACCTGGGCAAACAGGCTTTGAAACCTGACTTTGCAATGAAATGTGACTGTCTCAGTTGTGTCTAAGGCCAAATGCTCTTGACATGGAGAAGAATTAATTTGAGGTCTTACTGTACAAGCCACAGCCTGAGAGGCTTCTCCTGACAATCCCTGTCTTTCTGCAAGTTTTCATCTCGGGGATTAACACAGCTCCCAGTTAACACATTAGCTGCAGGACCAAGAACAAAGTCTTCTCGGTGACGGGCTAGTATGGTTTCACGATCACCACATAGTACAAAGAGTCTGGGCGTAACATAGTTCAGTTGCAAGAGTGATGTCCAGGAGTCTCTTAATGAGAAGAGCGCAATGTTTTATCCTGGACTGCATCCAAGGTTGCAGCACATATGTCAAAGAAAAATTGTTCCACGTGACAAGATTGGGTTTGGCTCCAGCAATAGCCTTGGAGATGGGTCCCGCCTGCCAGGTCCATCTCCCTCCCTCTCCTTAGGATGAGGACCAGAGAGGCAGAAGAAGGTCCAGCATGAGCTGCACACCTGGCTCTACGCTTCCCCTGGCACCGACAAACAAGCTCCTATTGCTAAAAATCCTTGCTGGGCAGAAAGGACCGGTGGGATGGGTGGCTCTATGCATCGGGCAGCCCCTGCGGATGCTCTCCAAGCAGGAGCAGGGCAGATGTTCCTGCCCGGGGGTCTGCAGGGGACGGCCTCGGGGAGCACCGGGAGCTGGAGAGACGTCGCCTGTCACCTCACGTCAGTCACCAGCGACCAAAGGGCAGCTCTGCTAGGATGTGCTAGCTGGACACGTACATCATACACACGTGCGTGCAGCTGGATTTACGGGAGTGAGCGGATTCATCTTTAAAAATAACTAGAGATAACATACATCAAGCTTGTAAAATTAAACTAATTGCTTGAAATAGAATAAAAATTATATTGCACATATAACATATAGGAGTTACTGAACCTTTTCAATTCATAGGGTCACAAAGAATTATTTTTAAATCTCTGCTATAATAAGTATATTTCAAGGCAGCAGCATCCAACTAAAATGCTGAAATGTAATCAGTCAACAGAATATTGTTTTTAAGCTTAAAAATACTTTCTTTCTTGAAAATGGACACTAAAGCCCTAGGCAACAGAACCACTGAGGTTTTATTATAAAATACATTTCAAAATAATGGCCGAAAGTCTTAAGAGCACAGAAGATGAAAAAGAAGAAGTAAACAAGCCTTTTTCTACCACTAAATGATAAATTAAAAGCAGTATTTTGCTGTTCTGCTTCATTTTTTAATCACACTGCATTCACACTACTATGGCTATGGTCGTGTAGGTATTCCCATTAAAAAAAACACCTATTACTAAAGGCTTACAATTTTGAAGTAGCAGTCATCTGTGCTACCCAAAACATAGCCAGGTAGAAATCTCACTCCAAATCAAAATTTTCATTAAATTTTGAGAAAAAGCACTGCCTGCTTGACATAACAGGCATAGCTGCTAAGAAATATGCCCCTCACACATGCTCTTTTAAAAAAATTGAGTAATTTCGGAATGTAGTCTTTTGGGATTTTAAGAATAATAGTGAAAATACTGTATGTGCTGTTGTTGCTGTCAGATAAAGAGCTAAATCTTAATCCTGCTATGCTATCTTGCCTCAGTGCAGATTACGTCTCAACATATCTGCGCAAAAATGCTAGAACAAATAATAAATAGATACTTGCCTGGGAAAAGGGAGATTTACAGACTGTGAAGGGAAATGGCATCAGTTTTATAATACCTTGGCCAATAATTTTTTTATTAATTAATATGCAATTTGGTTTTTTTCCTACTGTCAAATCTGTAATACTGAAATATCAATGAAAAAACATCTGCAGCTGTTAATCCATTCTTAACTTTTTCTAAATGGACATAATTTTCAGTTTGAGTTTTCCCAGTTAGCCTCCTAACCGTATTTTCAAATGTGGTACAGATAATGTATGTAGCATATGATTCCCCGGCTCTGAAACCAATGGACTTACTTGCAGAGTTTTTACACACTTGCTGTATTAGAGAAGACATTTAAAAAGCCAAAAATCCTATTTCCTCACCTCCAAAAGGACTGTGCTATCAAAGCCTATAGCAAATACGTCGGCTGGAAAGTTAAATGAGGCCAAGCGGTCCCTGGGTTCAAATTCCTTTCTCTTCAAGCAAGGCAGACTGACACGCCAACACCAAAACCAGGAGCAAAGCGGCACTGGCGCCAGCCAAAGGCATTTCCAACCTCCAGCGGCCTGGGAGAGGAGAGGACCCAATTTTCCTGCCCATCCCAGCCCTCCACGTGGCTCCCAGCGAAACCGGTTCTCTATGGCTCATCCCGCTTCCTTCTGGGAGCGGCCACACACCCCGGCAGCACCCGGGAGCTACGCTGGTAGCGCCAAGTGTAAAATCCAATCAAATTAGAGGACATTCTTGTTAGCAAAACGTCCGGTGTGGTGCAGTAACACACACTCATATCATCACAGGTCTGCCTGGACAAATGTATTTAAATACCGTTTGAAGCCAACTAACTAATGAAGATATCTGATGCATCAACTAAGATGTTATAAAACATCTCTATACTATATGTTGTGTAATCGATGCACAGGGAGCTTTACATTCTTTTTCATGATACTTGTTCGTGTAAGAAATTGCATCTTTAACCCGGAGCCAAATTCACCCCAACCTTACCACGATCACAAAATGCCCTTTCACCCTTACCTCCCCCAAAAGAAATCGGCAATATTACATCAACAGAATAATGTGAGGTAGAAAAGGAAAAGACAACCGTGGACAAAATAAAAAGAAAGTTTTATTAATGCTAAATACACTTTCCCTTTTGGGTTTACACTACTGTTCCCGTAACCGTTTCCAGATGGTTCAGCCATCATCTGAGCAGCTAGCTGGGAACGAAGCAGCAGCTCGCTGCCTCTTCTACACTGAGGGGGCAAAATCCTGGGCATAAACGTGATTTATGGGGTTGATAAGCTAAAAACAAAGGCAAAGACACACCGAGAAGAGCAGGAAGTGGAATTAAAACTGAATTTTAAAAAAAAGCTGGCAGCTGAAGAGTTAACCACAACCTTCTTGCTTTTAACACAGCCTTCTGTAGTAGCTAATGAAGGTAATGAAATATGACATGTAGTTTGGCCCTTGACCACAGAGTGCACCTCCCTCCCCTCTGCCTTGCGAACAAAGCCAAAACAGATGTAGCTGCTTGGGTAGGGTTTGGGGTTGACGGCTGTTACACAGAGCAGGTCAGCGGGCGCGTTCCCAGGGCACGGGCTGCTGGCACACCGCAGCGCCGTCTCCTCCTCTCCGGAGGAGATGGGAGTGGACAAGGCGGCACATACACAAACGGAGCCAAAGCCACCCTCCCCATCAGCGGCACCGAGAACTACGCCGATTTCCAGCCTCCTTTACAGACCTAATTCCATAAAAACCCATTCCTTCCATTTAAGCATAGGTTTGATGTGCCCAACTACTTTATCTACTGTTAGCCTAAATATAATTAAAACAGCTCTCAAAAAATGAGAAGACAAGGCATTGCTTGGATGGGAGAGAGGCTTCACATTTTGAGAATTATTGCCCTTATAGCTCATGGAAGCGACCCACCACAAACACAACAGCCAGCATTTCATTAGCAGAGAGCCAGAGATGGAAAAAACCTTCTTAAAATAAACTCTTTTAAAAAAAAAAAAAAAAAGGTAGTTTTCAAATTCACAAAATACTATAGAATTTATTAACCTTTTAAAGTTCTTTTAAAAGAAGTTCCTCACTTGCCATCCCTTGCTATCAGGGCAAGATACTTGACTGTGCCGCACTCTGGTCTGATGTGGCTGCCAGGCTGATTACCTCGAGTAGGTACGACATGAAAATATGTGCCAAGAGATACCACACAGACACTTCATAATCTTCGATTCATCATCTAAACACAGGAAAGCTCCATCATAGCTGCTGGTTAATATTGAATAGGTGGATAATGATCCCCATTGATCCGGTAGCATCAGCTCCATCCGTTCCCTGGTTAAGCACCAGCAGCATCAGGGGATGTCTCGTTTCTTAGGGTAGAGGTCACCCATCCATCTCCCCCAAAGACCTGGCTGGGTTTGTTGGGACAGAGGGGTGCAGGCAGCCCCAGGCAATGGAGGAGCTCTAGGGTGCGATTCGTTTCCCCCGCTGGGACATCTAACTCGTCCCTAAGTCTGATCTAATCAGCACGTGCTCCCTTCGCCGTCGCTGAAGAGAGAGCAATGTGGCAGAGGGCGGCCATGGCAGGCCAGACAAATGGCTCTCCAGAGAAGAGCAGGCAGCTCCCCGACCTGTCCTAGCTGGTCTCTGAAAGGGTTTATGGGTCTCCACCAGCTCTACAGAGAGCCACGATGGCTCACTCAAACGTCTGCGCCTACCTCCGAGGGCACGCGGATGCCACCCCAGGTGATGTCTGCCTCCTGCCATGGCCCTCCTTTATGGGAAGGACCACTGACCCCCTCCCCCCCCATCACTCAAATTGCCAAAGATCTGAGATAATAAAACTCAACATTTGGAGTAAACCTGGAAAACAAAGACGTTCTCTGGCAATCATTAAAGCTATAGATGCAGCAAACGAGCAAAAAGCGTCCTCCAGCCTCACGGCTGCTGGAAGCCATTTGGCCAAGCCAGTTGAGTGAACCACCCTCCCAGGCTACCTGGGGTCCACATGTGCTCCACAGAAACCACTGGCTTTCATGGCTGCCTTCTGAGGACCACATGTGGGTTTTTTATAAAAAAGCTACGCATAAAATGTTAAAGTTGCAAAAAGCTAGAAAATACTATCATTAAATTTACCTATTCAACCTTAATTTCTCCCTCTGTTGCATATGCATTGTTACATATGCTTGAATTATATGCTAATTTGCTATCATTCTACAGGAGCCTGACCTCATTTAGTGAGCACAGCGGAGCACTCTATGGGTTGGTGCTGAATAATGAAATTATCTGTTGGTTATAGACGCACAGCCTCATTTAAACCAAATTCGGATACGTTACTTATGTGCGTGACCTTAACCACCGCGACTTTGTTGCCTGTGTGTAAAAAGGGGTTAACAGTGATTTATTTTGGCTTTAAGCCATATGAGCAACACTGTATTTCACCAGGAAATTTTGAGGGTATTTTCCCAGCTGTTTGCTAAGTACTAACACACCTCAAAAGACGCAGGGTGAATTGAGGAAGAAAGGCTCGACTCCGCAGTCGGCGCGCTGCTTGGCTGCTGTACGGTAAGTAATGTGCAGAGCTGGGAAGAGGGACGGTGAGAGGGAACACGGGACGTCACCTGCACCGCGAGCGCCTCTGTCCCCCTGCTCACATCAGCCACCAGCCCTCCAAAACCAGCACTACGAGACAGCGCGATTTAAGGCCGGATCAGACACATTCACCCAGGGAGGCTGAGCTGGGGTTGTGCGTGCAAACTCTGGCACTTCCAAAATTTTTCAGTTTTTTGCTTGATTTTGCAACCTTAACGACCTATGCGCACATAAAGCTTTAAACGCTTAAATGTGTGAAATTAGCTATCTAAATGACTCTGCCGGGTTAAGGGCAGTGACATTTACAGCCTTCCCTAGCCCAGTGACCCAGCAGATGCTGCGAGAGCCCGAGGGACCGGGCTGCCTGCGGCAGGAGCAAGAGCCAGCGCTGCCGAAACCGCAGCGAGTCCTCGCCCGCCGCGAAGCCACAGCGCAATATCTGCTCCCCTCCCCGGGAGCAGACCTTCGGCAAAGTTCGGCACAACAGAAACGGGGGGCAGGGCCCTTGGAAATTGATAGCCTGTTTCGAGCGTTATTTATCATTCCCAGCACAGACACTGACATGTGTCTTTTGAAAGGGGATACTGTACCTTTAACCTTGACTCTGAGCACGTTGGTAATTTGGGATGCAAGCCGGGGTTCAAGCGGGGTGACCTTTCGGGGGAGGGGCGGGACTGCATTTATTTATGAGGCAGCTGGAAATTTTTGACATCACATGCTAGTCCCATTATTCACATGTTACATGACACAAGATTGGCCCTTTTAATGCCACAACATCACATCAAAAAATTTGATTTTCTGCTCTGACAGCAGGCTTGTCCTCTGTAGTTCCCCAAAATGTAATCTTTTCAGGTTAAAGGCCGCAGGAAAGCGATTTAAAAAGCACGCGGCTTTCACCGAACATGGAAAAACAGGTCCTGGACCAGGAGCGTGCGCTCAGCGAGGGCAGGGATGCTTCAGGGCTGGAGAGAAACGGTCTTTTAAGCGCAAAAGCGCAGCTGTATTCCCGGCGAGGGGAACCCCTCTGCCTGAGCCCGTGGGACGCCGTGCCCGGGGGCACCCACCGCCCATCCCCAGCCCTGGGGGGTCCAGCATCGCTCCAGCCCAGCAGGGTCTGCCCGCACTGCGGCCGGGCAGAGGCTGCGGGAACGGGTCCCACCTTCCCACACTCTGCCCTCCCACTCCTGAAACTGGGGATGTGAAATATGCTCCCCCCGAGGCGTACGCGTGTAACGCGCGCAGCTTCCTCAACAGCAATCAGGTTTTTTTGAGCCTTTGCTGCACGCTAACACAGTGTACATGCCGACCTTTAGCATGAAAAAAAGCGCTTTTTTTCCTATGTAAAAAGATACACCACAAAGAAATTATTAGGTTTACACTGATAATTCTATCTGGAAATAATAGAAGTTTTTAAGTTTGTGCATAGAAAACACTATTTCAGGACTGCGCTATACATACACCAAAGTAAGATGTGTTGTTTGCCTATACAGCCCCAACAGCAGTGCGTGCATTAGCTCGGGAGCTGCGTGCCCACGCTATGCAGAAAGCTGGTTCACGGAGCTACACTCTTCTCATTTTCATAGAATTTAAAATATCAGCTAATGCACTTAAAGATAATGAAATATATTTCACAATAATGCACCACAAAGTTTATATATTAAATTACTCATCAGCTAATTCCACAGAGACAAGAAAATAGTTTACATGTTTAACTTTTCTAAATATCCTTGGTTGAGGGCAGGCAAAAAAGGAATTTTAAGGTGGTTGATTTATATCTGGAAAAGCATTTCTAAGATTGCTACAATTTCTTTACAGAAATATCACGATGTTGATGATGAGGCTGATACTAAAATAACATTATGAGCAAATAAAATGGGCTAATTTTATCAATATTTTTATCAGTTTAAACATAGTGTTTTCTAAATACATTGCCAAGAGTACACGTAATAAGAAACAAACAAAAACCAATATATTGGGAATGAGTAACCTTCTTTTATGGGTCCAAAGGACGTTTATCCTATTCTTATGGCAGAATTTTAGGTGCGTTATTTACTACTTCACCCAGGGAATTAAATCTATAAAAGCATTTCTATATTCAGCACCATTTAATACAAAAACACAAAATTAAATAAAAAAAATATTCTGCGCCCCGCCAGCCCCGTTTCATTTTCTCTCTGGTGGGCACCACGGGACCTGAGCCCTTCCCCTGCCTGCGTTAGGCTGCTCCAGATGCTGCTGCAGATTGGAAAGTTTGAATTGAGATTGCCCTCCGAGCCACGAGCCACGGCACCAGCCCGCGCACGGGATGGGGAAGCCCAGCCAGGCAGAGGCAGGCAGAGACCCCCGGGCTGGGCTTCCCCATCCCGCACGGGCTTTTTTGGGGAGGCGGGGCGTACACCCACCAAAGAAAAAAGTTGCTGTTGTGGCAGGAGAAGGACGAGGGAAGTCGTAGCATCTCCAATAGCCATGCCCACACTTCACTCCAAATCTCCTTCCCCTTCTGTCAGCTGCGCCTCTGACTTCTCGCTGCCCTTCGCCACGGAGGCGGTCACATCCCACTAACACTTTGCTTATGGAGCACTACGGGACCCTCGCTGACAAACAACGCTCCCTTGGCATTATTTATATTTTGGTATCATTACTATTACGTTAGAAAGTTATAACCACTTGCACTTCTCACCCTTCATTGGCCACTGATCAAAGCTTGCCTTTTTTGCAAAGCTACCCCCTCTCCAGCACCCGCTCCTTCAGCACGCGCCCCGCCACCCTTCCCAGCCGCAGGCGACGCGGGACAGCGGGCCGCCACCGGCCGCAGTCGCGTGAAGGGAAGGGGAAGGTGGGTTAGAGCGGCCAGGTTTACGAGCCAAAGCCGAGACCAACACCTTCAGGAAAACCCTCCTCCAGGAGCAGGAGGAAGAAGATCCTAAGGCAGTATTACATTTTTACAGATTTATATGGGTTTTGAAGCCAAGTCCCAAGACTGGCAGAACACAGAGAGGGAATTATTTTCTTCTTATTAAAAGAATGAAAAGATCCAACATTGATTTTGTCCTTCATCACCACACAAAAAACCTCCCAGCTACCGAGAGGATGACGGTATAGATTATCACAACACCGTAAATCAAAGTGAATGTATTTATTAGGGTGACTCTTTGTTGTACACGTGTGTGCTGTTTGTTGGCCCATACTGTTATTATTTTAATTTATGGTTTGCTTTTTCAACTCTTTCCTCCCCCTCACAAGACTAGAGCCTGTCCACAAGTTTTACTCACGCCAGTTAAAATCAGCATAATGAAATGTCACGGGCAGATCCCATTGCTCCACAAGGACATCGGGGCAGCGCCGTCTCTGGGACGCGCCTGCAGAGTCCTGCGAAACTCCGCTGCGACGGGCAGCGCTGCTGGGGGGCTTCGCACACAGCGGCGGGCGGGACGGGGTGACGGGGGACCCTGACCAAGCCAGCTAACGAAATCAGCAGAGCACGGGAAGGGAGCCTTTCTTAGCTGCTTAACAGGTCTAGCTATAATTAAGTGCAATAATTTTAAGCAATTTGCAAATCCCACCTCATCTCTCATTCTGTTATAATCACGATCTCATTATTAATAAAGCGTATTTCTGTAGAGTCGGTGTTACACCAGGCTGCTGCAATGCGGGAAGAGAGGAGCAAGGAGCTGCACAGAGGAATTCGCCTCAACTCTCCATCTGCCCCGGCTTAATTTAAACCAGACTTGACGACCTCATCTGTGGCAGCTAATGACAGCGCCCACTCCAGGGAATTGCCAGGCACAGAGATCCAGTTCTAGGCATGCAAATTCATGACTTGGGTGCTCAGAAAGCATGACATTTCCCCCCAGAAATACCCACTTCGGGGTTCTCCGTTTGCTCTCTGGTTTCTGAACTTTGGGAGTGATTTGTTTTAATCTTCTCTTTGAAACCATGATGTTTTGGGTGGGTTTTTTTTTTCTTTTTTCAGTGCCTCCCTGTAGAATCACAGGAGTGGACACAGCAGAGCCTGAGCCATGGCGGCGCAGCAGAAGGGCTGGACGGGAAGACGGGCCCTGTCCCTTCCCACTTAACTGATCTAAAGACCGTGCGACTGTAAGATACCAGGCAAATCTGCCATATGAGTCTCATATTTAATAATCCAGCTGTGCAACACATTGTATTAAATACAAACACAAAATATTTGCAAAATATTTGCTATAACACCTGTGTTTAAGCAGTGCAGTACTAAACAATGAGATTAACTTGGGGTTGAGTCTGTTGGCCCAGCCACGACCACTTACAGCGCCTCCGAGAAACACCACGCATGAGACACGGCAGCAGCGTGCCGGGGTAACAGCCTGGGCCGCCGCGGGAGAGGAAGGCGAGCGGCACTCCAAGATCATTTCTGGTCCTCCCACAATACTAACGTCAGGGGAGCTGAACACAAGGAAGGTAAACTGTGGGGACCGTCACCAGTGACCGAAACCCACCCCGACTTCTTAGATTTTTATTTTCTGAAGTCCTGCATTGTGCATCAGCTGTGAACCCAATACAGCCTCCGCAAAACCCCGTCAGGAAACTAAGGGCTAGGAGCAGCACTGGTTCCCTTTGCACTGAAGTAATGTCCTCTCGGTTTGCTGTCCTCTGCCTTTTCCATGAGAGAAGAAAAGGAGACAAACTAGGGAACAGGAGTCTGCAACCCTGATGTGAGCTAATTTAATCTGAAAAATCAAATACCTCTCTGATAAGGGAGAGCCCTTGACACGTGGCTAAAACCAAAGGAACGATTCAGCACCTACTTTGGGAGCAGGGAAACACAATAGTAAAGAAGTGACATTGGAAGAGAGTATTTTTTTTTTAGCTAACATTTGTTGTTCTGTGGGTGAGCCAGCCATCGGCTCCCACAGCAGCGCGCATCAGCACGAACATTTTCTGGTCGCGCGTTTCATAAAAGGTGTTTGAGCAGCAGCAGCGCAGCCGGCACGCGGAGGTCCCCCCTCCCCAGGGAGGGGAGCGGGACGCCAGCGCCAGATCCAGCCTCGCGCCTCTCTGCGCATCGCAACCGTGCAACGTTTTCTCGTGTGTGAAACCACAGCTGGCTTCCAGGGAGCACTGGCTCCCTTTGTGATGAGCATCCTTCTCCAAAGCCAAGCAGAGCAGCACCCGCATCTGCTCCTTCCTCCCCACCCCTTCTCAGCCCTCGCTCCTGTATCTCCCCCCAATACCCCCTGCACGTCTGACCCTCGCACCCTCTGGCTTCGGCACTGCCTCCTCTGCCCTTACCAGCTCCTCTGCCCCCCTGCTATTACTGTCCAGCTCCACTCCTGCCTCACGCCATCCATTTAAATACTGTTTTTCTTCCCTTCTCCCTCACACTGATTTGGCATCAGAGCTGGGAACAAGAAGATCACAGGAAAGCGCCCGAGCTCCCCATGCTGATGCCCGAGCAAACCGCTGCTCCGGCCGCTCCGAGGCAACTACAGGACAGCTTTGCTTGGCTGCTGCCAGCCGGAGCAAACCCGCTGAAGGTGGAGGATGCAGAGACTTGGCCAGGCTTTAAAATCCAGTTGAGTTCGAGACAATTTTCCCCGAGATGACAGGAGACATGAGCCGACAGCAAACAGGAGAGCCCAGCCATGGGGCAGCCAAACAGGGGACAGACCGAGGCTTGGCGAGATGCGATGTGCACGGGAAGATGCAGTTTCATCGGCTTTGGACTGGCGAGATGCGACCGCAGCACTACTGTTCCAGAAACGAGCTTAGGAATCCTGAGCGAGACAGCGCAATGAGAAACATCTGCTCAGCGCACAGTCCTGCTAAAAATGTCAACGAAACAGTTGATTCTACCAAGGCTGTTACTGAATGTATTGGGAATATCCTTACAGAAACCAGTATAACAGGCCTTTTTTTAAACAATTGCCTCAGTTTTGGCTACTATGTGGGAAAGGATTTTGCAGGAAGAATCCACAGAAAAGCAATAAAAGCGTACAAAAATGAGTAAAGAAACTTTTATGTAAGTGGGCTTTTAAAGATTACAAGTACATGTCTGGACGAAAAAGTGGGGGAGGCAGGGAAATCAAGAGATCCTATTCATCATCTTTTAATACCAAACATAGACTGCTATGCAACTGTCTTAAAAAGGTAAATGGAAATAACAGCACTGAGTATAAAAGTAATTTTTGGAAAACATGCAAGATGTTGTCGTTTTTATTTCAACGACAACATACTCTTTAAACAGTTTTGTTTTTTTATTACTAAAACCCATCTGCTGAATTAGGTGCTAAAGGAGTCTAACAGACACAAGCTTCCCGCGGGGGAGCACAGTCCTGCCGAGAGATGGTGCGCAGGCCCACCGAGAATAAATAGGCGACCCCGACCAGGCAGCGTGGAGCGGGGCAGGACAGCAGCCAAAGCCGGCAGCGTTACCCCCACACAACACTGCAGAAACCGTGCTGGTTCAGGACATGTGCACGGCAGAGTTTACATCCCACTCCCTCGCATCACCTCTTCACGAAACCCACGACACCTGCAACCGCCCCCAAACCCACGACACCTGCAGCAATGCCCATTTCCAGTCACTTGAGATCACATTTCCATAACACCATCTCTGACCAAGTCTCCTTGTCCACTCGGTCCTTTCCCAAGGAGTAGTAATAACCCATTCCCGTTCCACTGCACCGGTGTTCCCACCACATTTCCATAATACCACACAGGTACCAGTTATGCCCATTAATGAGAATTCACAGTTCTCCTGGTCTGTTATTCAGCTCCTCACACTCATACAGAGGCGATTAAAGGATCCCTTTTTTTGCTGCCTGGCACCACTTGATTCTGGCCTCAACACCTTCCTGTTGCACTAACTAAGTACCAACCCGGATTCCCTCTTCATCAAGCATTTACGAAGCGGGTCAGTGTTATTAGGAGAGGCCAGCTGAGGCACGTGGGAAGATTAAGCATGTCTTATAGGAGCGCACAGGGAACTACACGTAGCTGTGAGAATGGAGTTCAGGAGTTCCTGGCTCTGACCAGGTTTCAAACTTTTCTAATTTAGACACTGGAGATTGTACCAACTTGACTTGAGTGCCAGTTCACGTGAGCTGAAAGATTTGCCCCATCCCTGCGCTCCACAGCTACACTGAATGCAAAACTGAATAAAGAGGGACCTGTGTGCGAATACAAAAAGAGCATCTTTGAGGAAGGGAGAATTCTCTCAAAATAGCAGATTCAAAATAGAACTGAAAGAACAATGCAGAGAAGAAAAATGCACAGCTTCATTTCTAGTATAACCGAGTTTACTTTGTTGCTGGTGTTGTCTTCGGTTGTTTCGTTGAGTTTTTTTTCTCCAAAACGAAGAGGAGAGATCAAAGGTTTGAATTTGCGGAGTTCCTCCGCCTGCCTGGTGGCAGCGCGTGCCTCCACCCGCAGCGGGCTCTCTCCTGTAGCTGCTAATCCACTCGGATGCTCAACAGCAGAGCCTTGAGTTTTCACGGATTTATGCCCTACACTGCACACAGTTCCATCTGTTTCACGGTTATTGTTCTCACCGAGTCTACTTCATCATTTAAATTATTAACAGCAGAATTACACTGACTGAGCTCTCCTAGAATAGGTGGCTTTAAAGTACAAAGGCTTGTATTGTAATGTATTGATACACATCGACTGGAACAGATAAATGGAGAAATTTAGATTTAAGGGCCATTGCTTCATTTCAATGCTGGTTGGGGTTTTTTGGGTATAAGAATAACAGGAGAAAAAGCTGGAAAAGCTCCTTCAGATGGTCACCTGCAGATTGTCACTCATGTTCAAGTACCTTCATGTAATCAGCAGCCTGAAGCTGCCCGACTGATGCGCCACATAAGAGCACGCAGCATCTTCGACGCTTCTTGGAGCCAGCCCAGCACCGGTCCGCGCGCCGTGGCAGGGCTGGTGCCCCAGAGACCCAGGAGCAGCACAAGCACAGCTCGTGCAGCGAAACTCAGCGAGCAAATCTCCCGTGAACCTCGGTGGGACAGAGCCTCTGCAGCCGAGACACAGGTTCTTCCACTGACCATGACAATGTTTGCAGAGTACGGACCTTGTACAGCCACATGCAGCAAAGATGTAAATTATACACTGGTGTAAACCAAACCCCTGCTGAGAAAAACACAGTGACCCGGGCAGGTGGAGGAGGAAAAGCAGGACAGGAGCATCAAGAAACTTCTTGGTTCTAGTTCACTGATTTCTTCTCTGGCATCTTCTCACTAGGAAGACAAAATAGTTTCCCACCAGCCTGTTACACCCTTATTGCTGTCATTAACTATTCAGAAAAGAAAAATCAACTTTTATAATTGCATGAAGTCTCAGTAAATCACAAAATCCCAAGCAAAATTCATCTCTCTCCTTTGACTATATTTTTTAAAACGACACATGAGGAAGGGTGATTGTGAAAAGTCACTTATGTTAAAAAAACCAACAAACCCCCACCTGCTGCCTGCGACAGCCCTTCTGGCCACCAGATACCGCAGTCAGAGGCGACTCCAAAGTGATCTCAGACTCAACGATATTCATTAATAACAGACTAGACAGTGCCCATGTTCGGACTATGCATATGGTTTGAATACAGGGAATTTGCTTTTCCCATGCACTGCATTACATATTTAGACTGAAATAAAAGCTTTTTTTTTTTCTCTCCCCACTTCTTCTGAGGTAATTGACAGATGGATCTGATTCAGAAAAAAGTAATCAATGCATTCAAATAGTTTCTACCCATGCTGCTTTGCCTAGGCTTCAAATATTTTATTACACAAGGTTCTAGGTATATTTTTTTAAAATTAAAGTTTACGCAGCTTTTCATGTGAGCTTTTCTTTTAAACAAATTCTAGCCTTCTGAAGCAACAGTTTCTCTGCAATCAAGTTAAAAATCCAAAATAGCTTTCACTGTAATAATAACGAAAGTCTTATGGGCAAAGACAAGTTCCTTTCAAGTAAAAATAAAGTGTATCTTCATTACATCACATATCCAAAACCATAACACTCAGCTGGTCACCCAGACAGGAGCTGCCTGAGTTAAACGTTGGTGCAAGGCAGGTTTTCATAGCCACCAGGCGCGAGTGACATCTGAGCACACACCTTCCATTTCCGAGAGTAACACTGAAAGCAATACTAGGACAAAAAAGAAGCTTCCTACTCACATTGTGGGGAGGAGACGACAATATAGTAGTTTTAGGGGGACGTAGCGTCAGTGTTTGACAAGATATGCTCTTTCTAGTACAAGGCTCAGGAAATCTCAAGTCACAGCTGCCATCACGGCTACCACACAAATCTACCAAAGGTTCCTGAAGACACCGACTGCTTGTAAAGCAACACTTCTGACACTACAGGCCATGGGTCCCAGAGACAGCCTGGCCAAGAACAAAAAGCTTCAGCAAAACCTTCACTGCTGTAATGGCGCACGTTGCACGAGGTCATTTCATTAGAGACGCACGGAATTAAAGTGATCCTTTGATTCCGACAGCCGCAGCGAAGCTTAACCAGGTAACAGTAGATGGAAACCCAAACATACCTTGCTCCTACCAGAGCAGCTCCTTCTCCCTGCAGTTCCAGTGCCAGTCATGCTAAGCAGTCTCAGCTGCTCTACCCTTACATATATTCACCCCCCTACCCATAAGACACCTCTGATAATTGCCTGATGCCCTACTCCTGTGTAGTATCTGGTATCGTTGATCCCATCAACTAGTTGTGCTCCAACAGCTGATGCTTGTATCGTCAGCCAGCAGGCAGGCAGGAGAGCTAGGTCTAGGCTGCTGTCCTCACCCCAGAAGCAGGCCTTTGCTCTAACAGACCTCCTAGACGAAGCAGCAATAAGACTAGAGGAATCCCTACATCCCAGAAGTGCAAAATCCAAAATGAGCTCCTTTATGCATTGTGCACCAGAGAAACTTAAAGCGTGACTCTTCTTTACTTCCTGAAAAATAGCTAGCTATTCTTGTCTTTACCACTTTTCTCTTTCTTCACTGTTCATAATTAGACATCTTACATCAATGGCCAACCCTCAGCTCTCCGAAGATCTAGCAGAGAGTGGGCTGCTCGCTGCGTCACGGAGCTGCAGCTGAATAAAGCATTCTTCCTCCTCAAGTCTGTACAAGTCCTAATGACGCTTCCAGTTGGAAATAGCTAGATTTTCTCCTCGGAATAAATCAACCCACAGAAAACTTGCTGCAAAGGATTAATTACAGAATCACAGAACTGAGGTTGGAAGGCATGTCTGTAGATCATCTAGTCCAACCCCCCTGCTCAAGTAGGGTCACCCAGAGCAGGGGGTACAGGACCATGTCCAGCTGAGTATCTCCAAGGATGGAGACTCCACAGTCTCTCTGGGCAACCTGTGCCAGTGCCTGACCGCCCTTACAGTGAAAAAGATTTTTCATGTGTTTAAGTGGAATTGCCTATACTTCACGTTGTGTCCATTGCCTGACATTCAAGGGCTCACCAAGAAGACAGAAGGCACATGTGTGCTTACGCAGATCTTGCCGCTTTCGTGGGGTGAGCTCTCCCTTACAGGCAGACATGCTCCTGGGTTTGCTTAAATTTAGGGTTAATCGTGAAGAGCTGAATTTGAACAATTCATTTATGTTAATGTATTCTGCTCAGGGGTGCAGCGGCTGTTTTGTACACGCATTTTTTGTTCAAATGAGCATCTCCAAACAATTCTTCCTCAAACGTGGTTATTGTATGGAGAAGGTTCTGGAGATGTTTTAATGGTTGGACTTGATGATCTTAAGGGTCTTTTCCAACGTTAACGATTCTATGATTCTGTGTTGGTAAGCAGTCACGCAAATGCTGGCTGGGCGTCCTAGCAGCGTTGTCATGAGGGCTACAGCGAGCAGCGAGAACTCACCGTGAAAAATATTTCGAAGTTTATATGTACACTGTTCTCTTTTACACCCATTTTTTCCAACAATACCTATAATCAGAGGGGTGATAATTAGTGATAATTAGTTCATGCACTCTAATCTAGTTAATGTTCCCTGTACTCCCCGTGACTTTACTGTAAGCTAGCAACAAAAGCTGTGCCTGAGACGCGGAGGAGAAGTCACTCAAATGGGCTGCCACGTCCACCTCCCTCCTCCTTGCGGGGCTCTTCCAGCCGGGAGTAAGCACAGTATCACAACATAAAGCATTAGACATGCTCTGGAAACCCTTTGCCCAGCTGCTCATTAGTACTGCATTAGTCTGTAAACTCCGGCGCAAAACGCCTAGTTCAAGTTGCTCTTTCTTGATGTACTTGAAAGGTCCTGTGAATTTATGGCAGGATAATGCGGAGCACAGCACCTATTTATGAGTTGATCATTTGTACAAAACCCCCCTCAAAGCACCGAAGGTTACCATTCGACCAAGAGCTGCACTTAGCTGCTCAGAGGGCAAGAAAGCCAAGTATATGAAAGTTAAAAGCATTAATAAAAGTGTGACTTATAAATTACTTCATCTTTGTCACCCTTTTTGAAATGGGGTGAGAGAGGCCAGGGTAAATTTATTTTTTAAGTGCTTTCTGAGACCTGCAAGGGTCAGCCCTGAAATGCTGTACTCTGTAAATCATTCCATGCGTATCTGATAGATGCAAGTGCATCATAACATTAACAAATATTGATTTGTTTATCATTTGCAACTGTTTATAGCTAAACAGCAGACTTCATAATATTTGTAGGGAGAAGAAACTTTAATCCGTGAGAACGCAGAAGAGAAGCTGCCTCGGCCGCAGGAGAAAAGAGCAACCAATGTTATGCTGTCACCCAACTGCCGGCTCAGTGTACATGTTACAGCCGTATTATGAAACCAGTTATTTCACAAAATGACTAAAATTTTCAGGCGTTTCATGAAACAACTTGTATTTGCTAAGAACCACAGCAAAACCTTGCATTATGGGTGCTCGGTTGAATCACGGCCACGAGGAGTCGAAAGCAGAGCCTGCAGCGGGTAACCATCACGCAGATGTAAATGCTGCAGCACAAAACTTTGGCCAGAGAACCAAGGATGGGTGCTCTTCCCTGCCCTGGGCAGCCTCCCTGTCCTGGCACAGCTCACCTCTCCTGCGCCACGCGGCACCCGGCACCGGCGACAGGCACCACCACCCTTCCCGGACCGCTGCTGGGCATGCACTGGCCGGAGCCGGGTGGATGTTAATGACCTGAGTGGGTCCACACCACCCACACCTCTAGTGCCAAGGCAAATACCGGTCCTGTGACATCACTCTGCGACATCACTCTGTGACATCATGCAATCTGGAACGAAACACGAGATGGCTGGCAGTTGTACGTACACACATATACCTACATCTCTCTCCCTATGTCTGTCTTAGTCAAGAGTGTCCAACAGCCATCTATAGGCACTTTGCGTGACGCTGCCCTATGGTTTCCATCCATTCCATCCAGTTACCAAAATCAGTCATTTCACAAAACGACTGGAGACGGAAATCAATCTGTGAAAGATCTTATACAAAAGCCCCAGCAGATGTAACAAGGACACACATTTTACAATACCTCTTGCCTGCTAACACTGATCAGGGCCACCAAGAAATCTGACCCCAGTTTTCTGGCCAAAATCGACGACACAGGTATGAGACTTAGCCCTCGGAGCCCTCCGGGGTGTCCAGTAGCCACGGAGCATCGCAGTCGTCACCAGCACGCCACCAACTACCAGAGCCCAGGAACTGACCTTACATCATCGCACCGTGCGAGGTTATAGACCTAACAAAATATGGCGACATCAACTGGTCTCTATTTTCCTTAGTTTAATATTATACAGCAGGTTGTAAATGGAGGGAAGACACCTGGAGCAACAGCAGCAGGTTTGAAAAAACCGCTATAAAAATCTCATTAACCTAATGAGGGAGACAAACTAGCTGGCAAATCTCTTCCTGATGCTTTAAATCATTAGATATTAGGGTAAAAACCAAACTTTTTCATTAAGCAACTACAATAAAAACTGGGTTGTTTTCTCTCCCCACCTTCTTTTTTTAAATAGCACGAGTCTTTGCTTTTATTTATTTTTGGAACTTGACAGGCTCAATAACCAATTTCTATGCAGAACCACCCACCATACACATCTCAGAAAGCTAATGAAGTATAATAAAATTGCCCCAGGAGACATGAATATGGAGACAAGCACAAACTTTTCAGGAGAATACTAACTGTGATTTCTTCAGGTGGGAAAGTAAAATGATGTAAGATAAATGAAAACAAAATCAAATAAACACCACCCATCAGTAGCGAAACTCAGTTTGCAAAGGACGGGCACCTCCTCTCCCGTGCAGCAGTCAGCATCAGCTTCTACTATGGGTTAAAAAAAAACTTCTCAGCTTCCCATATAGGAAAAAAGATGAAAAGTAACAATACCAGATTAAATGGTACTGCACCAAACAGCAACCAGCAGCCTGTAACATGCACGGAAAGAGAAATACCCGTTCAGGTAAAGGGCATGAGCGCAGCATCTCTTATCCCGAGGGTTCCCCGAGCGCTTTTCGGGGGCCGCATTCCCACTGATGGGGAGATTTTTCTCCTGGCTGAGTATCACACCATGGTACTTTCCATCACAAAATGCTGGAGAGCGGGTCTCTCAAACGGAAGGGTTTGAGAACAACGTTGTCCTCTCAGGATAACAAACTATTAAGTTGAAACTCACGGAGATTTCAGTGTGCACACACCCTCACTCGCCAAAGCTTTAGGTAGCTCCAAATTAAGTATTTGGTTATTTCCCTGGGAGAAGGCTATGCTGTATTTGCAGTGGTACCTATTTGCAAATAAACACTGGTAAATTTGCTAAATCCAGGTGTTTTAGGAAGCTATTCCTCAAGTTTAGTGGAACCGAGCCCTCAAAACCTAAACCGCTCTTGTGGTAAAACAGCTAAATCAAGCACTTCTGAAACCCAGAGCAAAATCTGGCAGTGCCATAACGCAAAGGTAGCATCGCCTCCCCGGTCCAGCTGGCGTCTCCGGTGAGAGCATCCACGGGCTTCCAAGGAGCAGAATTAAATCCTCGTTTACATCTGAATAGAAAAGTTAGATCATATTGAGATGATCTAGCTCAAGCCCTATCTGCTCGTGCAAAGACTGCATTCTTCTTGGGGAAAATGGCGGCACGGGCCCAAAAATATCCACTGCCGCTTCAGGCAACGAGTTGGAGGCTGCGCTGCCTTGCGACCGGCCCTGGGCATCCTCGGGATTTGCACAGGGTGATTTACAGGCAGCACATTCAGAACCACGGGGTTCCAGGCTGGAAAGTGATAATGCTAGAATTGGCTTAATATCCCGGAATTACGGCACCATCGCTTGGTGTGTGTTTGTTCAGAAAAGCTGCTCCTCACTTAAACCCTTTGCTTCCCAGGAACGATCTGTACCTGTTATAAGCTCAGCACTTTGTTTTAAGCAGCCCCTGTTTGTTTTAAAGCTTCTCCTTCTCAACCCACACAAGACACGGTCACCATAAAAACACATTTACCAAACGGCTGCACGTGGAGCGGGCAGCACGAAGCGACGGCTCTGCGCCCCAGCTGAACCCCAGGCAAAGCCGAGATGAGCTTTTTCCTTGGAGGCAAAGGAATTATTAACGGCCCAGCACGTGCTGGTGGTGAAGGGGTCGGGAGCAGGCACCGGCTCCAGCCGGCGCCAGACGTGGGGCTGATGGAGCCGTGCGCGGCCGGGCAGGGTTCAGCCCGGCAGCCGCAGCGCCGCTGCCGTGCACAGAGTATCGCTCCAGCACAGGAGAGAAAACTCAGCAAGACCCTCTCTTACCAATTACAGGTCGTCAATATTGACTATCTGAGGGATTTCCATGCTCAGGAAGCAAATTAGAAACTCAATACCTGAACTATTCCTAAATGCAGTTATCAACTTCAGAGTTTTATCTCATAAAACCAATTCAGCTTAGAGTTTAATTCTATTAAATTAGGGCTTAGAAATAAGATTTGCTCTGAGAATGAATGCATCATTAGTTTTAAAATGCAATATACTGAAACCCAAAATGTGCAGCATTACAGTTTGAAGAATAAATGAGTAGAGATGGCACCCAAATGTACTTCTCCCTAAATATATTTACCAGCCTTGGAAAAATCCGTCGGCTCATTAGGACGGCAAGTCTTTTGGTGTGCGGGACGTCCCCCTTCTTTAGGGAATGATAATCCTCTTGTGTCTCTCCTTGGCACAAGTTTTTCCTTTGTTCTTAAAACCTTCTTATTTCAGCAGCTGACAGAGAAAAAAGAATCAGCATCCTCTTTCTTAATAAAAATGCCACAATGAGATCCTGTCGGGCTTGTGCCAGGCATGTCAAAGGAGCAGGGACTAATACGGGAAACCTCAAGAACTCCCCGTTTTGTGCAAGTTACAGTCTGTGGAAGAGTCACGTAGGGCTGTTTTTTTAAATCAGGCTTCCAATACATGAAAAGCACCCTTCCATGGGGTGCATGTAATCTCTGAATAGGGCCCTTAGTTTCCTGTGGTATTGTATTAAAACTGATGTTTGATACAATAATGCAGGGATAGAATATGCTCAGAAGAGGACAAGGTAGCCCAACAGCGTCTGTCCCCTTGCATTACAAACCGCTGCGTGCTCTTTCATGCTGTACTGGCCAAGCCGACGCAAGTCCGAGGCATACCTGCAGTATTAGGATTACGGGATCGACAGTTAGGGAAAAAGAGAAGGGAAAAGGCAAACGCGGCACCAAAGACGCTACAAGTCTTAACCAGAAATAAGATATTCTGGTGGTACATGTTTCACCGTCCTTTTTATTCCAGATGTGGTATTTCAGATGGTCCAATGAAAACAGCGGGCTCCTCTTCAGGCCTGGCCACATACTTTGCATTTTAAAAAGCTCCTTTTTCCGAAGAGAATAACGCTGTCTCCAAACAGTGTTGCAGAGTAAGTGAGCAAACTGTGTGGTGCTGCTACAGCATCACAAAATAATTGGTCGTCCATTGTCTCTCATGCCAAAAGGCTAGGTTAAAGCTTTTAAAGATGTATTACAATATGTGTTAATTTGCTATTTTTACTCAAGTAGACTCTAACAGTTTTGTTCTTATTAGAAGTACAAAAATAAAACCAACTCAAATGATCCAATTATAATTTTTGGTAGCAGAAGAGTCATATGGAACAACACAATTGACTCTAGAGAGCCTGAAATACTTATAGTAAGTATTTTAATGTAAAATTCATTTGAAAATACATGCAAAGCTGTGAAAGTAAAGAGAAAAGGATGACATTCTATATGTCCATCTCACTAGTTACACGGCAGCTCTGTGGGGTGTTGCCCACACCATCGCCCCCCCTTCAATCGGCATCTGATTTTACAATATTGAGCAAATTCTCATGTTCAAAAATTAGCCAGAGAAGTACAACGTGGTCAGATGTTTGTGTTTTGCCATATGATTTTCCTCTTCCTTAATTTTTAAATTATATTTAGATCAAAACAGTCCTTGTATTTTACATGAATAAAAGTCTCGACCTTTCCCTTTCATATTCCATCTTCAAAAGCAGCAAGCAGTCGTCCTGCGTGCCGGGCAACGCACTACAAAATACTGTATAGTTTTGCTCCAATTCATCTTTGCTTTTACTTGGTTTTCATTGAGTAGAATGACTTTATCTGTTCCAAACAGTGAAACAGAGCGGCTCAGCTGAGATGCTACAGGGCTGCTGACATTTGGAATATTATTTTCAGTCCTATTTTACATATGCTTTCAAAATTTATCTTATGAAAAATAAAAATCAGTTAGAAGATGGGCTTATCGGTGTCTCTGGCAATGCAGATGACCTACTTTCAGCCATAAAGAAGGGGAAAATTGCACGGCTATGGGCAGCAAAGTTAAAGGACAGAGTCAACGCCAATACCTGTGCAAAAGCCCGGGGAAGAACAGTGCAAGCCGGGAGGAAGGGCTGGCGAGAGGTCGTGTCGACCCAGCGCCTGCGCCACGCTGCCCCGCCGCCGGGGCTGGCCGTCGGACGAGCTACGTTGGGTTCCCTCTCCCCAGCAGATCCCCAGGAAAAATCCTGCCATCGTCTTTTTTCCTGACTACTTGTAACATGCAGAAAAACAGCTGGGAAACAAAATGGTTTAATAAGCGTAGCCGAGGAGTGAATATTACCTTACGCGTCTTTTCATGATGCGCTTTACAAAAACCCAGAATGAGAGAAAAGGAAACGGGGGGGGGACACAACCCCGAAATTGTTCAAAAAAGGAGCTGACTCTTTGAGAAGAAAACTAGTTAGAATGAATAAAGGCAGTACCTAAGAAGAGAGATTAAAGGCAAAACGAAAAAAAGCTGTTAAGGTTATTAAAAATGACTGTATTTGTGGATAAAGCAACAACTATAAACTTCGCATTGATACTTTGTATTTTGTGTGGCTCCTTCTGCCTATAAACAAATTGTAAAAGATGGCAACAGCTAATTTAAAAAATAAAAAGCGAAGTGTTGCGGCAGAGTCTAAATTGAGTCTGACAGTCAAGGTCACATAACTTTTCACTTTTATTTAAAGACATTGTCTTGATTACTGAAAAATATTGCAAGATATATCCACACAAATCTAGAGTCCGGACAGCCAGCCTTTGAGGACTGTATCGATGGCTTCTTGTCCATTGCTTTAAAAGGAACAACAGCAATAATTTTTTAAATTGTCAAACGTTGTGTAATTATCAAATTATAGAAAATTGTCAGAAGTCATCGATATAATTTTTTGAATTATGTTTTCAGTGTAAGCAATATGTCCTAACCAGTCCTGTTATGCCTAAATAAATTTGAATTCTTTCTGGAAATTTTAAAAAATGTTTGCTGCTTTAGTTCACATAAATGCAAAAGCTTTCATTATATAGCTTTGATTTATTTTAGTTGCATTTATATTGTTCTAGTCCTAGTCCTTTTACTGCAAACTTTGAGAAAAAATGTTAAATCTAGTTCTAAAATGCATTATCTGTAAAGAAAATGAGTCGAGCCTGCCATACGTGTTTCTAGCACTGAAGGATCAGACGAAGCGCACAAGATCTCACGTCTAACGCAACTGTTCTCATGGGCCCATTAGAGTCTTTATAGGTGGATCTCACTTATATCTGTGTTTAAAAGACAAAAATACAGATTCCAAAGAGAACTGGAGCCTATTTGATGTCCAGCCTCTATTGTCTCCCAGGCAGACCTGAATGAAAGCTGGGAATTAAACAGCCTTTGAATCTAGTATTCGTGGTGATCATTGCAAGCGATATAAAATGAAACAACCCGGTTCCCACTCCCAGGCTTTCAGAGCCAGCTGCCACATTTCCCCGCATTCATACACTTTCAAAGTTTATAAAATTATGATACAATTTTGTCACAGGATTTTTATAAATTAAAGGCAATCATCAGCCCTTTCCTTTTCCTTTGTGAAAATTCCTTTCCAGGACCCGCAGCTTTCCTGGTTTCTCCCTTACTGCAGTGCATAGGCACCTTCAAATATTCACATCTGCCCTGGTCTTTGAGAAATTACTTCTGGAGTCACTAACGTATGCTGTAATTAGGAAACAAATACGAGGTCACCAATATTTTAATCATACATAAATGCTACCCGTGAAATAAGGGCAGCTGGAACCCACAGGAGGTCGGGCATCCCTCCTGGGGAGCAGGGGGCATCCCCGGCTGCCGCAGCACTAGCCCCATCTCGGGGGGCTTCTGCGCGAGGCGGTGGCGGCCGGCGCCTGCATCCCATCGCCCGCTTCCCATCGCCCGCAGCCCGCGGACGACGGCTGCCCAAGGCGGGAGGAGGAAGCGTTGGCTTCCCCATACTACAACCAAGAAACCAAAGTATGAAGACACAAAAAAAGCTTTTTCAAGCACACTGGTAACCTGGAGTGGACTTCGACCAGCTGATTACTAAGTCAAGAGCTTTAATACAGACTCCTCCATCAGCACAACCTGTGGGTCCTCACCATACTTCCTCACCATTAGCTTAATTCAAGGCTGTAACCATCCCCGTCCACCGCGTCCCCATGCGGTCCTGCGCAAATCACTTGGCCGCAGTGCCCCGCTTACACGAGGGGGAAAATAGTCTGAGTCCTAAAGGTAGGGGAGGATTAGCCATGGAACGGCTGAGAACTCTGGGATCCTCAGCGGACAGATGCTAGAGAAGGGCGAAATATCACTATCATCAATCTGTTTCGTGTCTCCCGTGTGATCTGTATTTGGAACCCACTTTTTATCCTTTCCCATGATTTTTGCAATCACCTACATACAGTTTTCTTGAGATAAAATTCGTACCTTATATAAATCATGAACATGGGTTTAGTTTTTAAAATTACTCCAATATATTAATCCTTAACAGAAGTAGCGTTATTCCCAATTATAGTTGTTATCCTTATTACTAAAAAGTAAACATCGTTTCAAAGGCATGGGAAGTAAATATCCTGCAAACACTGGTGCTGCACGTCCTCCTCTTTCAAACCGCCAAGGCATCATTCCTCTTGTCATTTGAAGTGGTACCCTTTGAGGAGGTGCCTTTAACGTTTTTTGTAACTGTATTTAGGTAGTGCTTTTTGGCATTCAAAAAGATTATTTTAAAACTGGATCATGAAAAAACCACTCAGGTAAAATAACATGTCATGCCAGGCTCATTATACTAAATATATTGCACAGCCTTAGTATTTTAACTCTGCTATTTTTTGTACGAAGGTAGATCGACTCATTCTGACTCGCTGGCGTTTCCACGTTAAGCTAAAACTAATTGCAGCAAGTTTCAGAAGACAAACCCCTTGTAGATGGGGTAAGCGGCTTCGGAGCAGACCCGGGCGCAGGAGATGAAGACAGGGAAGCGTGGAAGCGGGGGGAAGACGGGTCACCAGGCTCACCGCCCCCAGCCCGTCCCACTGCGCAGAGGGACCCCAGGAGGCAGAAGGGCTCTGGGCCGGAGCCACCACTCGCTCAGGCGTCCCCGTGCCTCCAGCCGGGCCCTGCCTTTCCAAGCGTTCGGGCAGGGATGCGCTCCCCGTCGCTGCAGGGGCCGTGCCCCGTCCCTCCTGGCCAGCGCCACGATCCCCCCGCGCCCTCTGCGCGCTCCACGCCAGCCACAGCGCACCAGCCCGCCGTCGCCTCACACGCTCACCTACTCGGCTCAGAGGGAATGGGAAGAGCTTTCCCTATTCCTGCAGTTCACCTTTATCCCCCGTTAGGTCAGGGAATGCCTAAAATCCCGCGGAAATGTTGCAAAAAGTGAGGTGAAGCCAATTAACCTGCTATGGCGACTGATTTGTTTTTAAACGGCCACCTGAAACACAAGCCTGCGTACGTACGGTGTGAAGCGGGGCGCAGGAGGTGACAACCCCAGGGAACGCGGGAAAAGGGAGTGCGGGAGCAGCCCGGGAATGCAGGAGGCTCCCAGTGTCCCCGGCCCCGTGGGCACCGAGCGAGTGACACGGCGCGAGGAGCCGCTGCCAACAAAGCACTGCCTGCAGCCAGCCCGCGGAGCCATCAGAGCGGGCGGCTCACCGCCTTGTTCGCATGAAGGCAAGATGCATAAAGAGGAATGAAAGAGGAAAGGAGCGGAGTTATAAAAAGAAAAGGAGAAATCATAAATTAAAACAGAGAGACAAAAAGCTCTGCTGAAATTTTTTTTCTGTGCAAAGCAATAGTGGGAAAAGCATTAAGCGTTACTCTGTTTCTTCATCTAATGACACAGAAAAAAGTCTTTTCTGCAAATAATTCAAGTAAACAATCTCCAGAAAGCATGAACAACAATACCAAATTTCTTGAAATTAGCCAAGCTCACAGAATCAGCAGGCTATTATTGCTGCTCGGAGGCCGCGTCTCCAAAACCGTGGATGAGGCAATTTGGGGGGCTGGGGGGAAGGAGGAAAGGGCAGAAAAAACAGCCCCTTCTTTCTCCATTATCCATTACCTGGAATTCAGCTCGCTGTAAATTTCATTTCGAAAGGAAAAAACCCTATGACAAACTCACCTTGGCTAAATATCGTTTACTGATTTATAACAAAGATCTGATCCACTTTAACTTGCTAAACACTTTGTCACTGTTTTATATGCACGACTTCCAAAGAAGGGAAAAATAAAGGGGAGATTTTTAGGTCAAATGATTAAGGAGAAAAGGGATTTAAACCAACAATTTTTTTAAAGTTCTAATTGTTTGCTTATTGACACCAATTTACATGGAGCCACTTAGTGAATAAAGGTTTTCACAGTACATGGCACTTCTTTATGTCAGTTTTTAGCCATCATGTCACAGCCTGGCTTGAAAAGAAGAAATGCTGAAAACTCGTAGGCCAGAAATGAACAGCCTATTAAGATCTGAAAAGCTGTCATCCCCACTGAAAAGACTTGCGTCAGCCACTGAGGATATATTTTAAACCGCCTGTCCGCAAGAAAACTTTAATAATGCAGCCTTGCTCTAATGTCTTGTGAGAGGAGAGGCAATTTTACTTCTTCTATTAACCCAACGTGATTACAATGGCTTATTTCATGGAATATTAAGTTCAAATTCTGCTCCCTGGGAGGACAATAAAAAAAAGAGTGTGCTTATGACATTGCCCGAAATAGCCACAAGGACCGCAACTCCTTGGTGCTTTTAATGCATCCAAGCAGTAATCCACCTTAATTTGCTAATGGTTAAGTAAATTAGCAACAAAATAATAAAATACAAAAAGGTATCAACACAGGAGCAAAACGCTTTCCTCTAAAAAATATTAAAATAGCAAAATGATGTTTTCGTAAGGACTGCGGTGGCCTTTCAATCCTGTCCCTCCCCCAGCCACCCCCCCGCCAATTCAGGGGAAAAATAAACTCCTTGTGTCGGACGGGCTTTCGCCATGAGGCAATCATAAGCAAAGCGGTTTGTGCTGAGACCACAGCTGGGACGGCTTTGTGCAAATGGAACCGTTAATAACTGCCTGGGAGCGACAAACACTTTCAAAACTACCTGAACTGTCCCTGTACGGACACCGGGAAAATGGTTTCCCCAAAAACGGGGGCGCCCGGCCGGGGGGCACGATCCTGCCCGCACCCGGCGCCTCCAGCCGGGCCCTGTGCCCTGGGCTGGACCAAACGGTGCTGCCGATGCAGGAGCATCCCTGCTGGGCTGCGTCCCCCACCCCTGGGCCCGAGCACCCACCCCTCCCTCCAGGCGCAAGTAACTCCAGCGATGTAAAGGAAGGTGGGCCACGTCCGCGGGGAGCCCCCTGAGAGCCCCGGGCCAGGGGGCAAACGCGCGGCCCCGGCGGCTGGCCTGCCGCGGGCTCCTCTCCTCCGGCCCCCCAGGGAGGACCGGCAGGGATGCTCGTTCCCAGACCCGGGGGGCAGAAACCAGCCCTCTTCTTTAATGCACGTATACAGGCCTGATCCTGCACTTAAAAATTAAAATCGGGTCGCTGGCATTAGTAATTTCGGTCTTGACAGGGTACAGAAATTACAAAGCAGCGAAGGCGGCTGCCCGGCCACCTGCCCCGCCAGCGCGTCCCGGGCAGCCACGCCATAACCACATCTCGCTTGGCACCGGGCGCTGCAGCCGAGTTGCCCATCCTGCCGGGAAGGGAGGCGGACGTCCTCGGTGGCCAACGGCCACCCAAAATGCCGGCAGGAGGAAACCGGCCCAAACAAGGCCTTTCCTTTTCAAACTGATGCAGGATGCAGAGGAAAGCTCCATTACCCATTCCTCCTTCTGGCACTGCCGTCCTACAACTTCTGCTTTTGTTTGTTCCCCCCCCCTCCCCCCATATGGAAAAGGAAATAATTTTTTCAGTTAAAAAAATTAATGTATGCAAATAGCCAGTGCAATTATAAATAGCCACCATTAATTTCCTCTACCTAGTTCAACAATTCCAAAGCAAAAAGGTGAACTTAAATAAATACATTTAAAATCGCCTGCTGTGTAATAGTAAAGAGACTCCATAAAACTAGAACAATATTTATTTCTTCTTTTCGTAACAGCTCCCTGTTTTATTAGGCCCGTGTTCCACAGCGATCTGATAAGAAGGAGCGAGGCTAAATGGCAAATGGCAAACATCCCAAATCGCAACCTGATGTATTTCCACAGCCCTGACCTTCAGATAAAAATCGTGCAGAAATCTGCAAACCCACCAAATATGCAGCACCACATGCTTCAAGCATTTTCAGACACAACAGTCGGGGGCAAAAAAAAAAAAAAAAGGCAATAAGGGCGTTGCTATTTAAAGCCTTTAGCCTTCCCCTCCCGTAGAATTTAAGGATTATGCTCCTATACAGCACGTACGAGGGTGCATATAGACAGGCGCCATCAAACCGAAAGGTTTCTCACGCCCACAGAGGATGCTGTGCGTTTATAGCTGCCTATCTGCGAATATCAGGGAAACACATTATATATAAAAAGTATATCCCACTGCTATATTATATGTATATTTAGGAAAATACTTCAAACAGCAAAAAATTTTGCACTGTGAAATTAGCTAAAATTATGACAACTGTAAGAAAAAAATTATACGGGCAAAATTTGGGTCTGGTGGAAGAATTCTTTGATGTCTGGATTCCAATTTAACCCCGACTGAGTTCTAAGAATCAAATGAACAAAGTATATCACACACCCCAAGTCTGCTTGTCAGTGCTAGTCATCATTTTTATTTTATTCTTTCCAGCCACATGTATTTACAAGACCCTGTTCTGACATTTCCTCCCTCCTCACTGGATGCGGCTAGTTGCCAAACACATTTGCGACACAGTCCAACTCTGTATTTATTTATTCATTAAAACACACGCATTAGTATCAATAAATATGTATAACAATATTTTCTTCATGTTGCTGTATAGATTCCTTCCACAGCCACATCTCTAGGTTGGGTGCTGTGTGGTAAACATACAGAAATGGGTGCACAGCTATTATTTTTAAAATATTTTTAGTCAAAAGGCTGTGTCATAAATACTGCATCTGCACCTATATAAAAACACCCTGTGACTGGGGATAGCGGTACATTTGCTAAATAAGGCTATAGGTGAATAATAAACCCCTGCTTAAATACACATTAATATTTCCAGTATTGGTGCACCCAGGTGCTGACTATCGGTGGCACGCGGTAGGGAACAGCACCTTTATTTTGTACAGGGGCATCAGCATGCAGTCGCTAGGAACTGTACGCATTCCAGGCTGGATAAATAGCATAATCCCTGTCGTTTCTGCGGTTTGCATATAAAAATCACTTTTTCTTCAGATACTGAACCACTTCATCCTATAAACCTGAACCGAGCTTCAGGATTTTTGAAGCAGTTGTAAAACATTAATAATATATCTAGGTTGTTTAAAGAATATTTCCAAATAACATGAAATATTTAGTCCATCCCCCCCGTCCCCACCCTCAACGCTACCACCACCATAAAAAGATAAGATTTATTATGAAACGTTTGAGGGATAATCAGCCATTTTTGGCCAATATCTTTTAATATTTATATACCTGACATAGCTGAATATAAATGATACATCACGATTTTCCATAGCGCGTGGAATTTATACAATTAACTGAGTGATCCAATGGCTTTAGGGCACGCAAGGTGCAAACAACGTTACAGTGGTTTGCTGATTATTGTTGTAAATCTTATAAACCATAAGGACATTAAGGTGCGTTTTGTTTACACCGTTTGTTTTCAAATATTATATACAACAATATTATTTATCATTAAAAGAGTTACACTTTCCCAGTGTATTTATTTCATGAGCTGCATTTATAGAACTATTTAAAAAATACAGCTTGCAAAATACAGGTCTGAAATAGGCAGTAAAATCGGATCATTTTCAAGTTATTTCTAAAGACTGTGTTTTTTCATTCTAAAATCGAGAAAACACTGAAACGTTACCTCTATCTGAAACGTCTAATTTAAACAAACACTTAGGCTGAGCAATCCATTTCACCGAGCTGCGCCCTGCACCCCAGAAGCATGCACGCGCGCCGCTACGGAGCAGCGCATCCCTCCATCCATCTCCCCCAGCAGCGCGGGAGGCGCAGCCGGCTCCCCCGCAGCACGCTGCTTTGACACCGCTTCTTAGCCATATTTTAAAAAGCCAAACCACGTAGTTTGAAAAGCTTAATCTACAATTTCAGAGAGAAAAACATTCACAAATACGCAGCCCTGGATTTTAACTACGCATATGTTTTTTTCCTGGAAAGAGCTACATCCTCTGCCTCTTTATTCCTATTAGACATAGATGCAGGAGTACTGAGCGTATATACTTACAAATAAAAATTCCCCCAAACGTTCCCAAATGGTTAGAACGTCCTAGTATTGTTTCAATTATTTTCGTTTGGGTTTGCACGGGTTTTGGACCGCCGCAGCCCCCGTATGTGAAATTTGAACCACACCCGGTCCTGAGGAGCCCGGCAGCGGTGGGGTTGTCCACCCGCTCGCAAAGGGGACCCGAGCGCTGCAGCTGCTTATCAAATCAGGTTTATGTTTCTGAAATGAGTTCCTGCTGCTGAGCCTGAATTCATAGACGGTCGGGGAAAAAAACAGATTGATAGAGCCCAAAACAAAACCTCAGAAAACACATCTAGGGTCCTGCCTCTTTGTGCACGTATGGAGACAGATGGGTATATTTGTTTTATACCTATGGAAACACGACATGCCGATTACACATATGTGTGTGGATTGTATAGAAAATCCCTGCAAAAACCCCGTCTCGCAAAGCCATACGCCCTGGCTGTAGTCGTGTTTGCTTTACCAGAAGTAAATGAGTACTTTCCCTTTTTGCAGCCCTGGCAGTCAGGTTTCTGTCTGATATTTTCCCATTCAGGAGGCACACGCACCGCTGGCTGAATGCAATCCCATTTTTTTTCCTAAATTTACGGTTTTTTCTTCAGCTAAACCGATCGGAGAAATAAAAAAAGAAAGCACAATTTTGCTGTTTACTGTCCTTCTCCAACACGAATATAGCACCAGGCCAGTGAGTTACCCAGAATTTGTTTTTCTCTTCAGTACTTACTGGCCTGCTTAACGCTTCCTCTCTAATGTACACAGAATATAGACGCAGAGAGCAAAAATGCGGGAATGCACAGAATTGTCTGTTGACTTCAGGCATCGGAAGTGTTTTGCTGCAAATTCGAAGGTGCTAAAATCTCATCAATGAGTGGGAAACAGCGCTAAATACAAGCTCTGCTAACTTTATTTTTAATGATGACTTTAAAAAACGGGGATCAGCGAGGTGAATGTAAAAACTGTTAATCTTAAATTTCTACAAACCCAAGTGTCAGGGCAAGCATGTATGGTGCATCAAGCATAACAAGATGAAAACGAGGAGGTGTTGGTAAGGAGGGGGTCCGAGCCACTTGCTTTTCTTGAATCCCTCTGAATACATTTCACAATTCATCAGTTTTTGTCTTTCTTGCCACGAGTGAGGACAATCAGACCAGACACCCATTAGATTTTTCATGCAATTTTTTTTTTTCTTGTTCGTGACATGTTGGCAGGGAGGATGGCAATTCTGAAATCTTACCAAATGAGAAAAATGTCAGAAACGGAACTGACAGCTCGTGGTTACTATGGTGATAGGTGATATTGAAAAAAAAATAAAATAAGGCTCGGTTAATTCAAAAGGAATCAAGTTCAGTATTTTTAAGCCAGTGGATATAGATGGAAACTTAATCCCGGTACTGGGATGTTATCTTGTTTTAGCTACGAGCCAAAGGAACCATTTGCTTGATTAGATAATTAACTAGATACAACCAAACATACAATGGAAATTATAGCTAAACCAAAAATAAAAAAAATATAATAATAATATGTTTCTAAAAAAGAAACAGTTATATTAGAAAAGAGCAGATTCGGAAGCATTTTCTGCCTGTACGAGTCATCCCGAATTCTCTCCTCCCTAACCGCCGCTCCCCACGCGGGCCCGGTTCCCAGCGCCCGCTCGGAGGGAGAAGGAGCAGTTCCAGGCAGTGACAAAGACAAATCAGCTGGAAGGCAGGGAACGCTGCTGACTGATGCCTTCAACAGCAAGAAGGCTGCGCGTGCAAGTTCTGCGGGAGCCTGAATATCTCCATATTTGTGTTTATGTATTTTATGGGCTTTTTAAAAATTCCCAAGGGAGCTATTTATGGGGCCAAAACAACGCGAGATCTGGTGTTCTCATGGTATTTCCATCGAGGAATTGAAATACTAAAATACCATGAGAACATCAGATCTCGTGTTATTTCGGCTGCATTAATGGTTCCCTTAGGTATTAACAAAGCCCATGAAAAACAAACACAAATATTTGAGGCAGAAATATAAATGCTGGAACATCCACCGCCCCCCAACAGAAACCCAGTACACCGCACACAAAAAACCCCTGCCTTTCTCTTTTTTGATCTCGCATCTTAAAGAAAAAATTGTCTACCTATGCACATTTTAAATTAATATTACATTAAAATTATTTCGCAACCCCCTCTATCTGTTTGGTAGAAATTTAGTTTGTTTCCTAACAACCCTTGAGGAAGATTATCATAACGTAAACGCACATGAGGTTTTAGGGGTATTGTTATGAAAAACAACTTTCGAACGCAAAAATCTCTGAAATAATTTGAATTTTGAGCGTGCTGCCTAGGTGGGCATGTGAGAAGTGCTGAAGGCGAGCGCACTTAAACAAAACAAAAGGTAGCCCTTATCGTTTGGAAGTTCAAGGCATTTCCATGGAGGTTTGTTTAAGCTGAACCCCAACACGGGTGGAGAGGGGAAAGGGGAACGTTAAAAGAAGCGGGGTCCTTCCAGCATTGGGAGTCGGCAGGCAGGGGCAGGCAGAGGCAGGCAGGGGTAGGCAGGGGCGGGTAGGCAGGGGCAGGCAGGCAGGGGCAGGCAGGCAGGGGCAGGCAGGGGCAGGCAGGGGCAGGCAGGGGCAGGCAGCAGCGGCAGCAGCAGCGGCGGCAGCAGCGGCAGGCAGCGCGCGTCCCAGCCCGCCGGGGCCGGCGGGGGCGGCGGGGCCGGCGCGGCGCTGCGGCGGGCGACATTGCCACCTGCCGGGGGAGCGGGGCCAGCGCCGCGCCGGGGCCGCTCGCCTGCCTGCGGGCCGGGAAGCCGACGGGGGAGAAGCCCGACCCCGCGTTCGGCACCGAACAAAAAGGGGGGGAAGCTGTCGCTGAAGCATCAGCTCCTTCTCCCGCTCCCCAGCCGCCTCCCTCCCTGATTCCCGGGCGAAGCCTCCCCGCCGCCCCCGGAGCAGGGGCCGGGCACCCGGGGCAGCACCCAGCGGGGGCCCCGGGGCCGGGGATGCTGAGGCACCGCTTCCCCCGCGGCCTGGAGGCAGGGCCCAGCCCTGCACCCAAACGAGGGACCCCCCGGGGCGCCTCCCGCGTCGGGCTGGCCTGCCGGGGTCTCCCGCGGCACCCCAGGGTGCCCTGAGCGCTGCCGAGGAGCTTCCACAGGCGCCGACCCTCGCCCGCTGAAGCCGGACGGCTGTCCTGCTCCCCACTTGCCTCGCCTCCGTTTATCCCAGGGCCCACGGCTCTTGTCCCAGCCGCACAGGGCAGCGCGAGCCCACCCCGACCCGCACCGCGCCGAGCGCCGCAGGCTCAGGCGAGAGGCCCATCGCCTCCTGAGCACACACGGCCACAGCAAACAAGCCAAAGAACAACGGGGGGAAAACGCATCTACCGTTATTTCAAAGATGGGAGAGCAGCCTCTCCCCAGTCCAGCCTCAGCAACCCACCCGGGCTCAGTCCATCCCTCTCTTTGCCCAGTCCTAAGGCTGCGGGTCCGCGGGACGAGCAGCCGAGTGCCATGCCCCAGACCAAGAGCCAACCTTGCCCTGTTTTTCTGCACCAGGAACACCGCCGCCGCTGCCATCCACGGCCTCAGCTGACCTCACCTTCCCCGGGGCCTCCAGCCAGCCATCCTCCGAGGCCGGGGTCAGGGCAGAGCCGCTACAGCCAGCATAGGAGAGGGGTGCAGGCAAGAGAGGGCACGTGAGGACCTCCCCACGCTGGGCTCATGGGGCTGGGCTGCAGCTGGGCTCCCTGGGCTGCTGGTGGGCTAGGCTGGGCTGCTGGTGGGCTAGGCTGGGCTGGAGGTGGGCTCCCTGGGCTGCTGGTGGGCTAGGCTAGGTTGGAGGTTGGCTGGGTTGGGCTGCTGGTGGGCTAGGCTGGGCTGGAGGTTGGCTGGGTTGGGCTGCTGGTGGGCTCCCTGGGCTGCAGGTGGGCTCCCTGGGCTGGTCGATCTGTGTCTGCAGCGCTGATGGTCCCCTGTTACCAGCCCAGCCATGCAGGTAAAAGCAGGTCAAGCAGCTGCGAGAGGCTTTGCTTGGCATGGCAGGGGGAGGTGGAAGGCAGCAAGCCGGGGATGGAAGAGAAACCGGCTTCTGCTTTAATTATCCCAGACAGTATTCTGTGCATTATCCCAGAGTCGGACCGTGGCCCCCGCCGTCCCCAGCACACCCCATGCTCAGTGATTACGTTTCTTGCGCAGCGGACCTGCTTCCTCCTCCAAACCACACACAAACTTACAGAAAAGTGGTGGCCTATAAATAAAAATTGCTTCTGAGATAGTTTCAACCTGTATCTACAATGCCAAACTTCGGCTGCTCACTACAAGGAACGCAGACGATGCCTGTTTGTTCCCATCCCCGAACACGGGGACAGAAAATCTTGGAATCGTCGCTGCCCTGGCTGAGCCCCGCTGTCCCATGACGGCCGCGCTACCGGGGTGGCGCAAGCCAAACGCCGTAAGGTCAGGCGATACCGAGGACGCGTTTCTGTCCCTATAGGTAGGTTCACTGGAGCCAGGACTCTCATGAGAGTCCTGCGTTTTCCATGCAAATAGGATTGCTATCAGGATGCATTTTCATCCCGGGTCTTTGTAGACAAAACATCTCCCCTACTCCCAGTGATGGCTCCTACGTTTGACTGCATGTATTACTGCATTAAGCTGCTGGGGGGAGAACATCAGAACAGCGTCTTTATATACTTGCATAAAAAACTCTCGCCTAAACAACGGCATTATACTAAAAGTAAAAAAATGCCATCTCAAAATAAATGCAATTGCAAAAAAGGCTCTGGGTGATAAGGGAATGAGAAGGTAAATAAACCAAACCCAAAAGATACCACAAACCTATTTCAAGATAAAAAACAGTATAAATAACTGGTTTAGACTGTTTAAAACTACAATTACAAATGATACTTTCATTATATATCAAAAATAGAGACTGTTTAAAATTGGAGCCTATAGACAAAAGGACGTAAGTATTGCACCCCTGTAAAACTACTTAAAAATCTATATTATGTATAACTTAGAGTATGGTAAATTCAGTGAAATCCTGAATACTAGCACAGAGGTTTGTCTTCCAACCACCGCACCAGGAAATCCGTAAAATGGCCATATGTAAATACACACTGAAATTGAATCTATTTATACATATATTTCAATAAAAATCAGAAGTGCCTTTTTTTAATGCGGCCGACAGTAGCCTTTTTACTGGACGTGGAGATCGCAGTAGATAGCTAATGTTACCTAATAATAAAACACAATTAAGAATGACACACTTTATTCTTGTCCCCTTTTTCCTTCTAATAATTTTGATAATGAATTAAATTGTGATAAAGTTTCCACCGGTATGTGGGATTGTTGTTTCTTCCTTAATATTTTTATGTGAAAGCCAGATGGTGCCTTTTTGATACAGTACAAAATACAACTTAGAATTCCGGGGAAAGCGGAGTCACCGCAATCTGTTCCTTTTCCGTAAACGTATATATACACACACACGTACGTACACCTGCACGTGCGCGTTATAACGCAAACGGCCGGTGACGCCTGGGCGCTGCTCGAGCACAGAGAAAGCCACCTTGCCCCAAGGAGCCGACACAGCGACGTAACCCACGATGGAACGAAAGGTCAGAGGAAAAGCGGGAGAGAATACGGAAAGAATGAAAACACGATTAGGAACACGCAATCACATAAACTAACTGCACGCATAAAATAATGGGGTTGAATTGTTTTCATATATGCTTGAAGCAAAAAAAAAAAAGCACACCTCGACTGACCCGTCGCCGCCTTTCCGACACCTCAGCCCTGGTACCACGGTGTGTAATTCAAGTCCCTTCATTTCACCACACGCACACCTTAAAATACAGGTTTTTCTGTAACTGAGCCGGACCACACATATTCACTCCTTCAGAATAAATCTATAGGAACTGGCTCCAGCATTTTTAAAGTAACGCTGCTTGTGGGGTCTGCTGATATCTCCAAGAAACAAGAAACTATTTTCACATCTCATTCCCGTAACGGACGAGCTGCGGAGCAGGGGAACACTCTGGAAACTGTTTGCTTTGTCACACGGACATGGAAATTCTCTGCTACTTCCACATCGGCCTTTCAAAGCTGAGCTGTTTTGCCAGTCTGCTTGCATACATTAGGGACCGTGATGGTCACCGAAGGTCTTTTGGTTTTTTTAATGGAAAAAAGCATATGTAAATAATCCCTGATGAGCAGGTCAATGGGCTTAGGGTTAAAGCAGGGCTTCCTATTGCCTTTTCATATCCCTCTGCTTTGTAATTCTGCAATAGCATTTCAAACACAGAACCTCCGACATTCGCAGGAGCCCAGGAGCCCGGCGGCACCCGGTGCCCGTCCTCGCTGGAGCTGAGCCGGCGGCCGGCGAGGACCTTCTGTCAAGATCCCGCTGGATCCTTCCCTGTTATCTACAGGTGTCGTTAGATGACCTCTCCAGAAATGCCCCACTTTGGGGTCCACTGCTTATCTTGTTTGTCCCATTTCAATACATCTGAGTTCAATGAAATTAACCCCGATTTACAGCAGCAAGCGAGCAAAATAACGGTTGTGAGTGGTCAAACCTTCTCCCAGCCCCCCGGTGCCAAAGTCTACCGGCTGTTCAGTCTATCGGTTTTGCTCTTTCTATTTTCTTCAGGCACATTCTACCTCCCATTTCTGCTCAAAATTCATTTCAATGGGATTTCTGCACGAGGAGCAAGGCTCAGCTGCGGTCGCCGCAACCAAGCTGCCGCGGGCTTCGGCAGAGGCCAAAAGGCAGGCGCCCTCCCGGGAGGCCGCGGGCAGGGAGGGGGTCTCCGGGCCAGCGGCACTGGGCGGCATCAGCACACGAGCAAGGTTTGATTTATAACAATTTTAAAAAATGCAAAAGCACGGTTGTTTATCCCTTCTCGTGCCGTTGGGTTCCAACAGTCATTGCCAACTCATTTGCGGTATTAGTGGTGCCGAGGTTAGCTACGCTTGAAAACCTGCATCGGCTCGCTTCCGAAGGGGTTCGTTAAGCAGGGGCAAGGTAGCGATGGCGTCAAGGAAAAACACGGTATTATTTTCGCTGTCAAAGATGCTTTGAAAAGTTGTTTAAACTAAGTACAGTAAAACACCCAACTATGAAAGTTATACAGAAACACGATCGCTGAACTTTACATTTAGGAAGAATTAAGCTTTTAAAGAGTTTTTTCCACTGAAAAAAGGCCTTTAATGGTAGTTATCCAGGTGGCCCCTGGATTTATTGTTGGATTTCACTTTGACTGCTATGGGGTTCCCAAGGGGACTATTACGTCAATAATTTCTAAGGCAACATTTTATTCCAGGTAACTGAAATTCCTTAGAAGATGAGAGCTTCAGCTTGGAGATTCTCGGATCCCATTTGAAATCACTCATACTGACTACAGAAGAATTTTTAAAATAAATTATTGTATAGCCTTCTGCTTTCAGCGATATATATAATCTATCTATATATGTTTATAAACATTCTTTATATAACAATTCAGAACTTACTTCCCCCTGAAGCTATTAAAACTATATATTTAATTGCATTCATAAAGGAGTTGCCTGGGATACAGTCAAAACCTACCACTAATTCAACACGTATTAGACGTTAACACACTTTGCAATTCTGAGAAATTAGTAATACGGGCCATACGCTGTTTTCGGTCTGCGCATGGAACTCCCATCAGGGTCAGTCAACAGCCCTTATTTATAAAGTCTGGGGTTTTACGAAGAAGTCTATAATGACTATTTTTGGTCAAGCTTGAAAGAAGAAGAAAAGACACAAAGGTCTCCTACTTTCCAGTGCACCAAGCATATATGGCTAGCAGGAAAAGTAGAGTAGGACTTCTATCTAGACTAAACAAATTTCAGCATAAAATGATAAATGAATCGAGGAACTTACACTCTCAGATCCTAAATTATATTAAGTCACCGATTTTATGAAGCCAGAAAAAGGTCATTGCATGATACTTATAAACTATAGTAAATAACTAAAATTTATGCGGTAGGATGATTTTAATCGTTAGTATTCTTAAAACCTTGAAAATCGACACAACTTGTAACAAATGAGAAAAGTTAAACGGAAAATATAATTGTTCCTTTTAAGACCTGTTATGTTTAATATCCATTGGCCATATTTGTTCCACAGGTCACATATAAAAATAAATTTACTGTATTTCTTGCATTTGATTAACAGAAAGAGCCTAATGATACGTGTCCAAATTCCCGGAACGGTTGTCTCTGCGCGAGTGTCTATACGGGCTTTCCTACATAAACTGAAAACCATCTGTCGTAAATATATAATCGCTTTCAAATCCACCACACCCATTCCTCCTGCTCCCCAAAAAGGATGCCTGTCAAGTACGGTCTGCTCCTGAAATATTCCTCGCAAGTTGCTAAGTGGATATAAAAGAACACAGACCTAAAATAATCTGCAAATAACTGTAACACAAGCCCTGAAAAATGCTTTTGGATCTGGCAAGCGGGGGGAGAACGGCGTCCATCGCCCGAGCCAGCGCCGACACCGAATCCGGGCGAACCGTGCGGGGGGACAGTGTTTGTCACTGGTTTATTTTGTAAATGTGAAAGATTATTACAAATCTCATTTAAATCAAGTTTCCTTTTGAATATTTTCTTATAATTGAACAAGTGTTGAGCTGCAGCGGGCTGTCACAGCTGTTGCAATACATGAACCACACTTCCAGCAACAGCTTTCGTTCCACATTTTTGCGGAGTAGTTTCCATAGCGCTGTGATCAGGGTTTGCATATTTTTATACCACTTGCATATTGAAAATAAACTCTGATGTTTAGATTGCTTTCTCCGAGTGCATCTGGTACTTAAATTTCCTGAAAAACAAGCGGGCAACTATGATTTAAGACCAAACAGTCAGGGTGTAACACCTTGTTTTACTTTTTATAAAGTTATTTTTAGCCTTCCTTTCCCTTAAAAGCGTAACTTAATAGCATATGGGATGAGAGAGCTTGGAAATAGGCGTTTCTCTTAATTGTCATCCCTGAATTAAACATCAGGGCAAACTTTTCCATTCACAACAGTATACAATATAATCAGATATTCTGCATGTAATAATACGTTTTGCGTAATTACCTACGTCTCAATTAAATGTTTTGACCAGCTAAAAAGCAGGGCGCTCGGGAGTCTGAAGGAGGCGGCGGTTCCAGCGGCAGGCACCTGTTTCCCGGCCGGCCCCGGCGGCAGCGGTGGTGCCCGGGGAGGGCACCCACCACCCCGGCCCACCCCGGCCTCGTGGCTGGCGGCGTCGGGGCAACGAGGTGCGGCGCCGGCGCCGGCCGCGCAGAGCATGGGCCCCGTCGCAGAGTTTATTCTTGACCAGAGTCCCTTTTTTATTAGAAAAATGAACGCAACTTTATGAATTTCTGATTTTAAAGAAGCCCAGCTAGTGCAAGCTCTTCTTTGGAAAGCAAACCAGAGGCGGGACGGGGGGCCTGCGCCTTGCTGCCTTCTCCCCCGCGCTGGGGCTGAATTGCCTACAAGGGCTCAGCAGGCAAAGCCGCCCCGCGCTCGCTGCCGAGCCCCGCTTCCCCCCGGCACCGCTTCTCCCCGCTCAACGCCTTCCGAATTAGCAGATTGAAAATTAGCAAAATGCAGCACTGCTTTTCACTTTAAATTTTAATAAGAAACAGAGACATCTTCTCTCTCTTTCTTCTGCTGTTCCTCCCTCTCCTCTAAGAACAGAAGGCTGCTGGTGAAAGGAATGAAAATCTGGAAAGAATTTGGGGTGGACTGGCCAACCCCCTTTCATTTCCTTCAGATGTTTACAATCTAGCACCTTTCTGAAGACAAAGATGGGAAAAAAGCTATTTTTTCTTTTGACTGAAGGGTGAGACAGGGGGGTATTAAAAACTGATCAATGTAATTTTTTTCACAGAAGTATTTGCACATCTGTGAAATAATGTAATTTATGAAAAAAATCTTTTTATATGACATTCATGATTATAGCCTGATCTGGAGAATTATTCAAATATAAAATTAAATACTCAAAAACTAGCTGTGCTGTGGATGACTGAGCTTTTACCAGCTGTGCATCACACTTCTATAATTCTATTAAAAGTATATAAGTGAGGCTTTCCAAGTATGTCTGAATCTCTCTTAAAAGGAATGTTACATTTCTAAATGGCTTTACGATCAGTTGCTTTTTGTTTTTTCTTGATTATCATCCCAGTTGTTGGATATGTTTTATCTGACTGTACAAAAAAAAAAAAAAAAAAAGAAAAAGAAGAAGAATGCATGTCCATGGAAAGCGCTCTATAAATTATATTGTATTTTATTATCACAGGGCTTAAGGAAAAATTGGCTCTTAAGAAAGGTTAAAAACCTTTAAAGTGAATTCTTCTGTTTGGTTAAGAGTACTTTTGATTTAATACGCTCCATCTGCAATGGGTACCTGGGCTGCCCCCTCCCAGGGCGGGCCGGGCGCCGGGGAAGGGGGCGATGCCCGAGGGACCAGGGCACGGGGCAGCTTTCTCTGCCCCAGCAGAACGAGCCTGGGCCGCCCGCACGGCTGCCTCTGCGCTGACTTCCCTCCCAGCCAGAAACCACGCTTGCTCTCCACTCAGCCAGCAGCTCCCAGATTTTTAAGCGATTAATCCGGTGGAAGAGGAGCGGAGGCGTGCGCTCCCAGGTGCTGCTTCCCAGCCCCAGCATCGCTCCCCGGAGCTGGGTGCGGAGGCGAAGGCGCGGGGCTCTCCCGGGCGAAGGCAGCCTGCTCGCCGCAGCCGGAGCGGGCAGGGCTGCGCTGCCAGACCGGCTCCCGCTCGCAGGCACAGCCTCTAAAGAAAAGTTCAATCCTATTTTCTAAGCTTAAATATAATGCTTGCTATGGATCCTCCACAGCTTTTTTATTATCTACAGGTTACAGACAGTATAATCTTGAAATCAGGTGTTCCTTCCCATGCCACGAGCCAACATTTTGACTAAAAGGGAAAATACAATCCTAAAGCCCACCTAAATGCCGTGGAATAAACTAGCCATTAAAAGAAGAGCACCAACAAAAGGCCACGTTAGTAAAAGACAGGGGCTGCAGTTACAGTTTAGCAAAGAGAGAGGCAAAATAAGGGATAAGATATTGTTTCTGCTGCCTAAGACAGACGGACTTTAATAACACTTAACAGAATGATGCACATTAACGATCTCAGAAAGCACTTCTTATGCCTCATCCATCATGCGGAGGAGAAAATGAAGCCTTCGACAGCATTAGGAATTATTCTAGATCTTGTCAGTAATTCGCAGCTTCTCAGTAGTATCGTAACACAAATTTGTGTGTATGAGACACTGACCATTAATCTAAGGGCTTTTTTTCCCTCGCCGCAGCGTGCTGAGAATGTATCAATTGTTTCGTGGAGAAATTTCACAGATGAAACCTTACTAAATAAAACAGGGGAGAGGAAAGAGATATAGACAGAAACATAAACAACTGGAACCCGGAGACAAATTATTATCTTTAAAACAAAAACCACAATAAAATCTCCATATGTCTGTTTTCTGAATGGGCAACAACAAGCCTCCCTCACTGAAAATAGTCAGAATATGCCACGCTTATAAAGTTACGTTCGTACATACAAACACACTTACATTTAATTTTCTGGGAGGCTTTTTTCCCCCCTTTTTTTCCCCCAGAGCATAGGAAAAAAATCCTGATTTCTCCTCCCAAGACAGTAATGTATTTTTGCAAATAGCAGCAAAACAAATTTCAATACAAAATGCCACGCGACTAAATAAACAATAGCTTTTGGCAACCCCTTCCTTAAGTCGCAATCTGCTGTTAATCGCGTGATAGCGATTTCCACTGGAATCTGTACTACAAAGGAAAAGGTCCATAAATATTTGTACAGCAAACTCCGCAGAAAAAAGCCTCTCTGAGCACGCTCCAAATTCATTTCTATACGTGCAACGTCAAGATGAAAGCTAATGAGTTATATGAAGTTTACGATAAATTAGAAGCGCTCTGCGTCCGACCCCGCCGCCCGCAGACGCGTGTTTACACAGATCTGACCGACTGCTCCACAACAAAACGCTTGTCAGGCCGAATGAGGCGAATTCGCCTCTGGATGCGGAGGGGCTGAATCGTCTCAGGGACAAAAAAAAAGATAGGATTTGATCAAATACTAATCAGGCAGCAATAATCAGCCTTGCAGTACCCTAAAACATACACTATTTTATCTCCATTGAAACAATGACATATATCCCAAAAGTCCTCAAAGAAACTTGGCTTTAGGTAACACAATGCGATTGCAGCAGATACGCAGGAGTAACATCAGTCTTGATCTTCAAACAGAATAAGAACATATAGTTCTGTTTACCGCACGTATATTTGTATATAAAAGATACGACAAATATTTTAGGTTATTTAGAAACACGCGTCTCTCTATTTTAAATTTTGACAGACCAGGTACTGGGGAAGTGATTTGACAGTCACAGGTAATAGGCACAAATTACAGATTAAACTCATTAGAAATTATAAACACTCATATAGTCTGTTAACCCCCTGACAAAACCTGAAAATTAGAAATCCAATAACTGAGCATCAATAGGGTCTTTAAGGGCTGGACAGACGTTTAAACTGCACGATGCTCGCGTCAGGAGTGAGACGGAACAGCTGAAAATCAAGGTTTGCATTAAATAACAAGGCATCGGCGTCAGACCAGGTCATTCCTGTGAACGGTTTTAATCCATCTTTTGCCATTAATTTACGTTCTCTTATTATTGTTTATTTTGTCGTTCGTTCATTTTGCATAGTATTAAAAAAAAACAAAATAAGAAAACAGGCAGACGAGGCAGACTGTTCTCAAAGACGCAGTGCAGCCACCCTCAGAACAGGGCTGCTAGCCAACGGGCATCTACAAAAAGCTGGGGCTACCATTTCAGAACGAAAACGTAAATAGCACTTTCCAATAAAACATCGTCTGCAAGCTTTAAGTTTTGGCTGGTTTAATTAAATCACAGAGGGAAATATTGCGAGAACGCTCACCTCACCACCAGCAACTAAAGAAATCCCTGGGAGCGGGCACTGGGATAGAGAAAGAAAAATTGTTTGCGTTCCTAATGTTGGGTCTGACCTGGAAAGGATAACAAAAGAATCTAGCATGAATATGTATTTTTATAGGGAGTGCTGCTGGTAAACATACCGAATAAAAGAGAGGGGATTATTTTAAAATGATTTCTCCTTAACTCTCAATATGTTTAATATGATGATATGAAAAACCATATATAAAGCAGAAACACATTCAGCCCATACAAAATTCTTTACAGAGCAGTAAAAAGGCAGCCGGATTTCAGCAAAACAAAACAAACAAACACCAGAAATCCTGTAAAGCTCCAGCGTCTCCCCACGAGCCTGCCTGCTCTCCAGCGCCGAGATAAAGACCCAATCTGCTCATCAAACACCTCCGGGCTCGGCCATCTAATAGGAACAAATTGGCAATGACTGCCCAAGCAAGTAACACAGGCCCACTGATTTGTAGATTGATACTGATGCCTAATGATCCCCTTGGGCAGATCAATAGCAACAATCCTCATCCCTGCCTTTCTTCTTTATTGGCACAGAGGAGCCAGGCGCGGGGAAAGCCGCGCGCGCGCACGCACCGCACTTCAGGTGCGCGGGGAGCGCCGGGCGCGGGTGCTCACGGGCAATGGCCGGGGCCCTGGGCTCCCGGAGCACCTCCGAAACGGTGGCCCAGACGCCGCCGCCTTGTCATTTTGCCTTGAGAGGTACGATGCTGCTGGTGCTTTCCCCCCGCGTGAGTATTAACAGGGGCTCTGGATGCGGTGTCCTTCAGCACAGGGCCCATGCTGCGTGCAGGAGCTGCTCCTGCTGCGCCCCTCTCTGCAGCACAGGCGGCCAGCGTGCACCGCAGGACTGGCCCACGTGCACCGCAGGACTGGCCAGCGTGCGCCTCGGGACTGGCCCACGTGCACTGCAGGACTGGCCAGCGTGCACCTCGGGACTGGCCCACGTGCACCGCGGGACTGGCCCACATGCACCTCGGGACTGGCCCATGTCCGCGCCTTCGGTCAGGGAAAGCTCAGAAACGCAAACAATGAGACAAAGGCCAACATTTAGGAGTTGGGATTCCTGAGACCCGGAGGCAAGCGTGGCGTTTCGGTGGCAGAGGAACGAGGGAGGTGGTGACACCGGGCATCGTTTCGGGACCCAGGGCACAGGGGCGGGTGGGTTTATCCCGCGTGCGGCTGTAACAGGGTTACACTGTGCTGCTTCTCTTGATGCTCTTGCCTTTTCCCTCCTCTCCCTTCGGTTGCCGTGCTGTCTCTCAGCGCACTCCAGCCTGATCAATCAGGCCACTTCAGGCCATTTCAGCCCAGGGTTTTTATTCAGTTAACCGCGAGTCACGTTCGTTTGCTTCCTCCAGCCCCTCCCGTCACAAGAATTAGGGATTTTCTATTTATTTATTAATCTAGTGACTACAGTTCTCCCATTAGCATACCCTTTTCAGGTCCCTGGTAATACCCAAGACAAACTAATACATTTGCTTTCTGTTTTTTTTCCCCAGCGAATTAAGGTTGGTGATGCTCTGCAGACTTGCAGGCGGTCGTGTCCACGTCAGGGTGCTGGCAGGCGTCACCACCAGCGCCGACCTCTCCAGAATAACCGCCTAAACGCGCACGACCTTGCCAGGTGCGCCCAAACCATCAGGTAGGCAAACACCGGGGGGGGGGGGGGGGAGGGAAACGATCAGAAAGTTTGCGTCTACTGAATGTGAAATATTAATCTTGCCGTTAATTTGCGCATCGCGTCACCTGCGACGGCTCCCCCGGCCGGCCCCTCTGTGCGCGCGCCGAGGGCGCTGCCTGAAGCGCCAGCGGGGATCAGAGAGCGCAGGCACGATTTTTAAATCCTATTCAGACCCACGACCAACCGCCCGCGACCTGCTTTGTTGCAGCCATCACCGTGGCACTTTTATTCTTTACGGCTGTTTTATTAAAACGCGGCTAAAGCCAAGGCAAAGGATAAAATTAAATTTCATTGACTGTAAACTTCTAAAACATCCCTCCAATAAACGATTTTCCTTCGATAACAAAAGCGCCTTGCCCATCTCTGCGCCCACCTCGCCCCGCGCTCGCACCAGAAACGCGGCCGCGCTGAAGCCTCTGCAGCGCGGCCCCCCGTGCTCCGCACACCGCTCCTCCGAACCCCGCACCTGCCTCTCCCCCCGTCAGAAGTCCTCCCGGCGCCGGGGGGCTCACGCCACCGCCCGGGCCGCGCTCGCCCAGCGCTGACCGCTTCAGAATCCAAACCCCGCAGCAGGGGCAGGGGCAGGGGCAGGGGCAGGGGCAGGGGCAGGGGCAGGGGCAGGGGCAGCCGCGGCGCCCGGCACCGCCGCCCCGCACGGCGGAGGCGCTCCGCCGCCCCGCGCCAGCGCCCCCCCCCCCCCGCCCCGCAGCCCCGCCGCTCGCCCGCCCCCCCCCGCGCCGCTCCCGGCCCTCGCACCTCCGCCGCGGAGCCGCCCGCAGCCACCGGCGGCGGCGGGACGGCGGCAGCGGCCCCGGCCCCGCGCAGCCCCGCAGCGGCGGCAGCGCGCGCTCGGCGGGCGCGGGGCGGGGGCGCGGCGCGGCGGCACGTGTGACGGCGCGGCCCCGCCGCCCATTTGCATATTCACATCAGCGGCGCTCCCCGCTCGCCGCGGCGGCGAGGCGAAGGTGTCTCCTCCACCCGCCGCCCTCCCGCCGCGGGAGGCCCCGGCCGCCCGACAGCCGGCAGCGGGGGGACGCGGGGCGCCTTACCTCCGCCGCTCCCGCGCTCCCAGGGACTCCCCGTGGCTCCGCCAGAAATTTTTGAGAACCATCCTTCAGGGTTTTTAGTTCTCCCTTCCTCTCTCTTCCTCCTCCTCCTCCTCCTCTTCCCGCGTTGTGACTGGGTTTATCAAAAAAATAAAAAAGACAACTCCATGTTAAGCTCGCAGCCAGGGCACGGTGAAGTCTAGGGCTACAGGGGGAGGGAGGAGAGGAGGGGAGGGTCACAGCTTAATGCCTTACAAAAGGGAACCAAAAGCCTGGGTATTTTTTAATATCCTACACAAAACGCCGGCACGCATATACATCGAACGCACGCGCGCAGGGCGGCGTACGTGGCGCTAATTAGATTTTCGCCAAAAACCGTCCGGGTTGGGGCTACAACGCAAATAAACGCAATGGCATTCCGCGTTAACGCGCGAACCCCAGCCCCAACCTGCCCTGCGGTTCCTCGGCACGCGCGGACGCCCGAGGAGGGCCGGGGTTTATGTCGCGTGCAGCACGGCTCGCGATCGCTCCCGCAATGGTGGAGCGCCCAGGTTCAGCCTCAACCGCACGTTACCACCTTGTTTCATCGCCACCTTAGCGGTATTCAAGGTGTATTTTTGCACAAATGAACACTACTGTTTCATAGCTCCAGTCACGGTAGGAAAAAGGGGGGAAAAAACAATCAGAGGAATTGCGCACCCCCTCGCAAATGCCACAGAAGTCGCGGCCCTGCGTTTCGGGACCGGGCGCCCAGGAGCGCAGGCCTATTGTTCTGAAGAGGCGCAGCTTTTGTGAGCCGGCGCGGCGCAGACGGGCTGCCAAAGACCGCGAGGGCTCCGAGGAGGAGGAAGAGCCCTTGCACCAACCCCGCCATCGCTGCGTGCATCGCATCCGCTCCTTAACAACCCCGCGTTAAATGGCTGCTGAAAATACGTGGTGCATACGTGTGGCACTTTTTTACAAACCTATCGTTACCGTGAATGATTAAGGGCTGCGTGGCTTCCCAGTGCAAGGTCTCGGCTCAGATTGCTGACTGATTGCTGGATTCCACTGTACACCTCACAACATGATTTTAGTGAGAGGATCGGGAAAAAAAATGCACTTGATTAAACGTTTTTTCACACGCAGAATATTTAGGAAGGGTCAAATTTATTTTTGCAATTGGCAAAAGCAAATTTGCTCCTAAGCTGAACCGTCGCGAGTTGTGTTTCATCCCAGAGTACGTTTTTATGGAGAAGTTATAAAGCCCTGAAATATGGGATGTCTGTCAGAAACGCTGGGATGCTCGATCATGGGGAGAGCAGCAGGGACCGCGCTGCTCCGACGCCGGGCGGCAGAAGCAAGCGCAGGACGGTGGTCGCGGGCGGGTTTGTACAGTAACGCGCGTGGCTGGGTCGGGGCTGCGGCGGTGGCGAGGCAGACAATGGGAGCTGGAGGCGAGGAAGGAGGTAAGGGGGGGCCTGCCCGCGCCCCCGGCCAGGTCGTGCGGGGAGCGGGGAAAGCAGGGCACCCTTCGCAACTGGTTAAGCAAGCGCCAAAACAAAGAGTGGCTCTTTATGTTGACGAGCTCCTGGCAGCCACGCTTTCTTGTAAAAAATAATTTCTCTGCCTTTGTTTCTCCTCTTCTCCTTCAAAGAGAGCGGGAAGAGCACTGGTTTGTATTCACGCCTGCTTTCCAAAGGGAGAAAGGTGATTTCTAAGAATCTGACCACCGAGCACGAGTTACTTGTCCTCCCCCCAAAACAAATTTAAAAAAAAAAAAAAAAAGAAAAATCTTTGACAAGACTCAAAGGGTCCCTGAAATAAAGAAGAAAGAAAAAACATCCAAAACATTAGACACAGAAACATTATATTTCAATATTATCATATGAATTAAATGTAATCCTTGAAGCGACTAGTCCCAGGGGTCACATATTAGGCCATTTTTTTCTTTTTTTTTATTTAATAGAGGTCACCCAGGCTGAAAAGCAGAACCCAAATGAAAAGCATCTTCAATGTGGTTATAACATGAGCTGCACGAGGTCAGGCAGTGTCTTGTATGGCCTCATAAAAAATACATAACCAGACAGCCTAATAGTATTTCTTTGCATTCATTTTTGGATGGGAACTGGCGGTGGGGGAGGGGGCTGATGGAGACAGGGACGTATAAAAACCCCACGCGTACATTGCCATAACGTGCAGCTTTTCATACGTTTCAGCTAAGAAAAAAGGAACATTCTTTTTAAAAGACACTTCGGTTGACTTGCTTTAAAGGAACGATCCTAAATACAATTTCTGCGGCCCCGAAAACCAGAGGTGGGGTTTCAGCGCTGCCCGACGCACGTACGCAGCTCACCCACGCAGGCGCTGCTTTCGGACAGCCACGCTACAGCCATGCTTAATTGGGAGTGCAACCATGTTGGGCTTGCTTTCATTAAAAATTTCTAACGCGCTTTGTTATTTGTCCATACACAAACGCAGCCTGATTAATTTGAATTATTTCTCTTCTGAAAAGAAATACAGATGAAACCCCCCAGTAACACGGTTTCTGCTTTAATTTGCTCTTGCAGGGGAGGGGTTTACCCACCGCGCGGGATTTATGCAGGTTGCCAAGATATACTGGGTGGGAGAGAGGGCAAGAGAAAGGCAAGGCATGGGGGGGGGGGGGGGGGTAAATAAAAATAAACAGCGCTAAAAATGCCGGGCGATAAGCGAATCTCTAAGTATCGCCTCCCTTCCCCCTCTCCCCAAATATCGCCTGGAGACGGGTGACCCTGCTGGGGAGCGGAGCCGCAGAGGTGACCCGATGCTAACCAGCCTGTTAGAACTAATAAGGTGTGCTCCTAAGCCAGGGGCTGACACTGGGGCATTGTGGAAATAACTCTCCTTGTTATTGCCCATCCTCAGCTTGAAATTTACTGCTCCTTTGCATTATTAAAGAGACAGCTTGCGTGCACTATGGGGGAGAGGCGCTGGGCAGGAGAAATAACGGCGCACGCTTTTTTTAATGTTATGTTTGTGCTCTCTGTAGTCTTTATATTAAGATTCCGAGCATTAAAGCATGCTGGGTTAATAGGTTGTTATTTATTATTTGAACTGTTTTCAAAAATAAAATCTGGTTTAGAAAAATAAAAATTATTTTTTCCCCCATGGCAAATGGTCAGAAAATAGGAAACGCGTGAGGCGTCTTGGAGAAGGTCAGGCTGTGGCCAGTGGCAGGCCTTGTGGGACCAGACCCTTTCCCAAACATTTTCCAGTAGCCCTGCTTCGCATTTACATCAGATGTTGAGCAGAGCTTAAAAAAAAAAACCAACATGGTGGATAACGGGGATTACAAGATGGAAACAAAAAAGGACCCGCTGCAACCCGGGTCCATCCTCACAAGGGCAGCGCAAAAGGGCGCCCGATACGGAGCTGCGTTGCTTCTCTGGGTTCTCATTAGCTTTTGAAGCAGTTTTGGAGAAAGGCAAAAGGCAAAGACAGAAGTGGGTGTAAAAATCTAGCGTTCGCCTCTGTTCCCCCAAACTCACCTTCCTGTTCCCCCAACAACCCCCCCCGCCCCCTGCGCTGCCTCCCACAGCGGCATCGCAACAACGGGCGCAGCTCCGTGGGAGCTGGCGTCCCGGCCGCGGGGCAGGCTGCGAGGGCAGCACCGCCGCCCCAAGATGTACGTTTGCACGTGACAGGTCCAATTTTATAGAAAATGAGCTGAGCTGCTCTTTCAGACAATTTTGCCATCTCCGCATCGGTTTTCATGGGCAGGCATTTTAAACTTGATCTTTGTAAGGGCTGGAGAGTCCATATCACACACGCTCGGGTCACGGGGCAGAGCCCCGCTGCCGCGGCTTCCAGGGGAATACCTGTAATAATTAGGACTCAAGTATTATTAATTTTCTGCAGCAAAGCAGCTGACTGCACATTGGAGACATCACTGTGAATAGCGATCAATGATAAATAAAATCCTCAAGGTAAATACAGAACACAATTTAGCAGTCCGTGGCGGACTGGCAGAGCCAAGGGCTGCTTCTGAGGGGCCTGAGCCGAGGGGAGCGGTTGGCTTCTTGGCGGGTTATTATCAGGGATTCCATGAAATCAGCTACCGGAGGGATTTGAGAGAATTCTTCAGAGAACATGAGAGCCACAGCAATGCTTTAGCTGTCCAGGCAACTGGTTTTTCCTGCGTGTTCTGAGACAACCCATTCTTCTAAAAGGTTAATGTGGTCAGCTGCTGGGAAGACCTGGGATGACAGCAGTGCATAGTAATGTGATGAAATACATGTACCTGCCATCATACACTGAAAGGGTATACCGTGTCGGTCCTGCACGTTCGGGGACCAAAAAGCAGCTCTGGAAGCAGGCGTAGTCTGAAATGAGAACCGGAGCAGCCTGGAACAAAACACCTGGAGGGAGCAGAGGGCCTCTGCACGAGCAGTGGAGATGGGTGAGAGGGTGGGGTGGGACGCAGCATCTTCCTTGGCTCGTGCTCTCGGGGGTTTTCACAGGACACGTGCCACGGAGCAGCCTGAGTATCCCATAGCACCTCCACGGGCAGGCAGCAGGGCCCCAGGCCGAGGTGCTTGCCCATCAGCCCTGGGATGCTGCTGGCACCGCGGGAAGCACGCCAGTGCTTGCTGTGCCACCTCCTCCTCCGGAGGCTGGGTGGCATGCCACGGACTGGAATGCCGGGGGCACACGCAGGCGGGGATCGGCCAGACTCGCTGGCATGACCCAAAGCTTTGAAAAGGGCATGCCGAGTGCTGCTTCTCACAGCAGGTATCGGAAACTGTCAAGTCACTGAAGATGCTTCACCTGTGCATAGGATGGTCGTTCTGGAATCCCAGCCCAATGTCTGAACATACCTGTAACTGCTGTTTTCAACTACTCCATCCCAATCACAAAACTGGCAAGAGTCGATGTTGAGCATCAGTGCACAAAGTGGGTTTAAATGCAAAATGTCGACATACATTTATGGTAACAAATTACAAAAAAAATTGCTCCAGAGCAAAGACAGAACTGCCAGTTAGGACAGGGAAATGAAATCCAGATTTTTGATAGTGCCAAATATAAACAAAGAATTAAAATTGATACCGGGACAAAGAGGCAAACCAGAAGCCTTGCTGACTCCTCCCAGTTATTCCCTTTCTGGCATTCTGATTTTGTGAATCATCAAAAGCAGCCAAACTGGTCCTATCAGCATCTGAACTTACAGATATTCATAACTCCTCTATGCCCAAAGTATAAAGTTACTTTTATCAAAACGCTGTCTTATGTGGCTGGACTTGCCTACAATGTATTTGACCATTCTTCCATATACGTATTTTTAATCATGTCCCTCCTGTAAGTAATAACAACAGCAACAAAGGTGATGCTTCATATTTTGGTTGGAATATCTGAGCATTTTAGGGTAAAGTCAGAAGTGTGGAGACTCACAGGAGTGAGTGTTAAGCAGCTCTTGTGCTCAGCCTTCAGGTGGTAAAGCTTAAGTAACAAGAGTATTAGAACCGTGACAACACTCTACTGGATTTAAAAATACAATTTTCAAAACTGATTGCCAAACTCTGATCTCAATAGCATGCCGATTTTTTTCGTCTCTACCAGCTGATCCCATAAAAAGTATTATTTCTCCTTATAAACCCAGGCAAAGTTAGGCATCCAGAGAAGAGCGGTTTGATTTGAGGGTTTTTAATCCCCCGCAGCTCTCACAGTAACACTCAACATCCTCTTGAACTGACATCAAAAACATAATTATAAAAACAACAGCCAAAATTATTTCTTATGTAACCGGGCTGCATCAGTTCCCCATCTCCCACGTAAAGCACAGCGGCGTTTACCCTGCCTCACGCTTCGTTCTGCACCTCCTCTTTAAGCTGTTTAAAGGATTCTCTTGCCATTTGGTCTTTTCAAACCTAAACGATTCTATGATTCTGCGAAGTAGTGAGCCCGTAACAGAATACCCCACGGTCTTCATCTTCAACGGGCAGCCACCGATGGACGAGATGGCAGCAAACGAGAGCCACCGCGCAGACCGGGGAGGGTAAGGGAGCTCCCAGACTGGCTGGCTCACCTGCAGGTGGTAAGCGGCCCAAACAGAAGATGGCTCCCAGGTAAGGATGGAGGAGGGTGAAGGTAAACAATCTACCAGGTAGGAAGCCGTATTCCTCCGCTCCCATGGAAATAAGGCCTCTCCGCAGAGATCAAGAGACCAATGCAGGGCATTAAGATTAAACGAACAAAAGACTGAAGATCTGGCAAGGCTGAGAAAGGCGAAGGCTGGAGGTGAGCACCTCTCACCCGGGAAACAAGGGCAGGAGGAGAGGACAAGAGAAGCGTGAAGCGGCGGTGGGTGTAACACAGTCTGCTGGCCTCGGCAGGACCGGTTTCCATACCTCAGAACTGCTGTACGCGCCTGTAGCTGCTCTGCACCTCTAGGGTGTTTCTGCTGTAACTCTCTCGTACTGCCCTCCTCCTCTTCTCCACACATGATAGCAACCAACAAACCGCTAAAACTTCTTAAAAAAAACAACAAAAAAAGAAAATCCTGGAACTAACGTATCCGTAACAAATACAAGGGTGCATTTTAAGGCATTCTTTTGGGCATCAGAATATTAGATTATCTGGTACAGAACAGGACTTATCTGCTCAATTTTCTAAGCAGTATCATTCTCAGTTACTAAAAAACAGCTCACAAAGCTTTTACCATCCAAAACCTAATACCTATATATATGAAGCCTCTGCATCTGTCCTATTAAAAGTTACAAAGGGGTTTTGGATTTTTGTTAGTTCTCTGTTTTTAGCATAGAACTGTTACAGAAGACGAACGTCCCCATGGCGAAGACGCTGGGCTTGGTCCAACCTCTGGGCGTGCCACCAGCCGCCTCCTGAGCTGCGAACGGTTGCTTAACACTTCTGTAGAAAGAGGACGGTAATTCGCCTCTCCCCTGACTCCTCTGTTGTACCTATTTAAACTAAAACTCCGCGAGATAGGGAGTGAAATTTTAGCTCCTCTCAACCCAGTGAGTTCTGGCACACACTTCAATAAACAAAAATTGTAGGTTAAACAAGTTCAGGTGTCTATATAGTGAAACACTGATCTTGCCTGTGGTCTCTAAATGCTTTTAGAGTGCTAATAATAAGAATGTGGTGGTATATCCAAGACTACAGTGCAGCCACAGAAATGTAAGGTCTTCATTTTCAATCATCTGAACACTGCCAAAACCATCGATGCAGAAAAACACGCACCAGCAGCGGTCTGGGTCTGGTAATCGTGGAAACGCTACCTCTCTTCACTTGCAACCAGAGGTACTCCATCATTGTAGAAAACAAAGAGGAGGAAAGTAGAGGTCACAACTGGGATTTCAACTCCACAGAGAATTGAATTAGAAGTGAGAGCTGCAGAGAAGAGGAGTCCAAACGTAGCTGCCCCAGAGGAAAACTGTGGCAGTAACTCTGGAAGGTGAAAACTGGGAAGCCTCAGGGGGTATTTAAGCATCTGTGCAAACTGGTTAGGGAGAATCATCTGGCTTACAAGAGACTCCTACACGAGCAACCCGCGGTTCTGTGTAGAATAGAGAAGGTCCTGGGAGAGGACCTCCGGGTTCAGCCAAAGGAGACAGGAGGAAGGCTACGGATCGTTAAATAAATAGCCAAATCACCACTGGTTACAACTGAGAGTGATATTGAGGAAGACATTTAATTCATCTCAGTGATGAGACTTGCTGCTTTTTAGGCCTTTTCAGGAGAGATTATTTCACAGTCTGAAAGACTTTGTTGTTAGGGAAAAATGAACGATATTCAGGTTTTTGCTAAGGATCATCCATAAACTCTGAGCTACCATAAGCATGAAAATCTGGTTTCTGAACATTAAAAAACCCCCAAAACTCAAGCCCCATAAATGGCCAGTTGTATGCAGAATAAGGGCATCAATTTTTTTGTTGCTGTTGCTTAAGAACTTTAGAATCATATAGTCAATATTGCAATTTAACAGTTAGGAGTAAGTGCGCTCATCTTTCAAAATCACTTTAAGATCTAAAATACTCTACATCATCTAGATATTAGCGTTATTCTTCTGTTTTCATAAAGGATTTAGGTGTAGTTCTGCACTGTAAACGGTGCAGAGTAATTCTGATGGGATTTCCTTAGCGAGTTGGGGGCTACGCTAATAAAACCAAAGGCATGAACTTAAAATGTACACAGTTGTAACTCCCCAAATGACCTTAATTTGGAATAAGGACGTCTTTATTTTATTTAGCTTAGTGGTTCTTAAAGTTAGGACCAAGAGACCACTACCCAGTGGTGGAATTTCTTTGAGTCACCTTGCATAACCACACAGAAGTGACTCATTCATAAATTCTACTGTTTAATGTAATTCTATAGACTACAGTTAAGGAGCCAGTGGTTTAGTTTACAGTATTTTGGAGAAGTTAAACTAACCCCAAAAAAAGCCAATTATTCCAGATGGAGCGATCCATCAGTAGAACTATACTGGTATAGGAGGTGTAACTTTCCTGCGTAAACAAGTCCTGAACAGCTCAAGTCCTCCTGAAGCTCAATGGCACTTGTGTTCTCAGGTCACTCAGATGCTTTTGAAAACACACGCGTCCATTTTATTCTTGCAACTTCTGACGCAGTTGAAAGATACAGAGAAATAAAAAAAATTTAAAAATACCTGGGTGCCTACTTTTGCGTCCTGGCTGTGTTTTGAACGACCCCACAGCTGGTCCCCCCCGCTCTTTCCCTGCCGTTGAGCCTTGCACTGCCACCCAGAAGCACCGGGCAAAGCAGGGGTGAACCGTGTTGTAGGAGGTGGCTTAAAAAATCTGCGATAATAAGAGACTTTTGCTTGGAAGAGTGTCTTGTGGTGTTATGTCCCAAACCAAATATAACCACAATAAAAGTCAACCAAAAAACCCGTCACTTCCAACTGAAACACCAACGGGAGAGTAATGCCACCGGCTACAAACTGCTCCCATGTTTGTATTCGTGTCGGTCAACAACCAGCAAGAACTGCGCTATTTGGTATTTGGAGTACGAAACCATGCAATTCAACCTACTTCTTTCTGTCTAAAGCTTGCTCCTCCGCCTCTCTCCGCCCGTCCAGCGATTTGATATATATCGCATAGGGAATAAACATAAAATCTCTCGGAGGAGAATCAAGCAGGGCATTTTAAAAACAGATAGTCCATTAAGCATTATCTGCAACTCTTGTGCTTACTTCTTTAAACAAGAAAGCACCAAAAAACATTCCCTTTAAACAGCAGCTTACTTTTATAGGTGCTAGTTGACAAGTCTCATGCACTACTAAATAGATGTTCTTACAAACGAGATGATTATTCCTGGAATTGTAAATACAGAAGGGTGTTGGCACCGTGTCTTTAAAGAAAAATACAAAATATACACACAGCACATCCATTCTACTGCATAGTTTATATTTAAGCTAGAAAGTCCTGGCATACGGTGAAGTCAGTTTTTATACAAAGATGTGGAAATGTATACAAAGAAAAATATTCTCAAAAATAATGCAAAGCTAGATATGCTAAAAAACCTCCAATATGTCTAAAAAAGCTTACTGGACAATTGCACTAAGTAATAATCTTGCAGACCATTTAAAACTCAACTACCCTTTCTAGATGATGGGAGGTAATAGCGTAACTTCTGCAACATCCACTTCCATCACAGAGCTCAATCTTAGCAACCTTTTTCTACCTTCTGAACGGACTAAAGTAACAAAAGAAAGCTGACCTTATAAAAAAGATACTCTGTTTAAAAATGATTGTGTAAATAATTAATAAATACATGTATGCGGTTCTTTAAACTTGATATCAAAGAAGATTGTGCTTGCTTTCCATATCTTTGATTTTTTTAAACGCCCAGGGAGACAAAGAGCATGCTGGATAAGAATTCCCTATCAATGGCAATGGTTTTATGTTCATTAAATTGAAACAGAATTAGCACAGCTCAGCTTCACTTTGGTGAACTCCTGCTTCCATAAAACTGCGAACTGCCAATAGCTCCAGTCGGGTTCCCAGCAACGCCTCCCCCTTGACTGGGGACTGCAACGTCTGAATACGGCATCCGTGACTTCGATTTAGAAGTGGTGATCTTGGAGGAAGAGCTACTCAGCTGGCTCCGCTAATTACAACCGTAAGCTTAAGAGATGTTTTTCTTTCAGAAGAATTAAAAGCCTCACTTGGTTTTCAGCAAAACTGAGAGTTTTGCCAGGTGAGCTGAACTCTTCTCTCACTCAGTCAATCGTAAACCCTGTTTGCGTTTCCAGCTCCACCACCACCACAGTCTTTACTCTCTGCAATGCCCCGGGAAGGAATCATCCCAAACGTTACCGTTGCTCGACTTTATATCGCCAGCTAGAGCACCTCTGCAGGAGGCAAAAAGAGCTGGACTCTCAAATAAGAGTTTTGAATTTTAAAATGATTTGAATTTAAATTAGTCTCTTCATATTTTTCTACTTCTGCATTTCATTTGTTAAATTCAGGTGTGAAATTCTATATCTATCTTTGAGATAATTAAACTGAATTGGTTTGTTAGACACAATACTTACATTTTAAAATATTATATACCCGTTACTTGAGAATCAAAATACTCCTCCTCTGCACCTCTGCACCCAGACTGCCCAAGACACTTCTCACACGAATGCTTTGAAGGGCCGGGGAATACGGACGTTACGACTCCCGCTTCCCTGCATCCGGACAGAACAACACCCGGACTGTAACTCCACTCACGCACGTGCGGTCGGGACGAGGGACGCGCGTCCCTCTGGCCTCTCAGAAAGAACGGGTCTCGCAAACAGGCACGCTAGCGACCATAGGTTTTGTTTTGAAAGCAACTAAAGACCAATTTGCTTTATTGTTTCTCTTCGTGCATGGTTAAATTATTAGCATATGTAAGCTGAAATGGTAAACCAAATATGAGTTTTATTAGCTTTGACAAACATCTTCGCTAATTAATTTGTTGTGGAAAGCAGAAAAGATTACCAAAAGCCAAACTTTGCTTTATATTCTAAAGAAAGGCTCACCGTGACTTCATCACAAGTAATATAATACAGAAGTTTTTCATCGGCATTTATTTTTTCCATTTTGACAACCTACAGAAAAGAAACAAACTCCTGGATATACATTGCTTATTTTTTTCTAATGGTAATAGCATACTGTAAGAGTCGCTTCATGCTGAGACCTGCTAGTTATCACGTCTCTCTCTTTTATTTTATTAAACAAACCCTGTGATTCAGCAGGCTATTCCCATCAGCCAAAAAGATTAACTAATTAACAGCTTCCCTTGCTGGTTTCATACCCTCCTTTTCCAGTCAAGTGTGGGACAGGCCACTCAGAAAGGAGAACGAGTTTTTACTGAAGGCACGGAAAGCAAAGGATATGTGGGTTTAGCACCAAATAATTCGCATCTGGAAATCTGAAGCCAGGGCTTCGGGAACTTTCACCTTATATTTAACCTGCTTACGCAGATCACAGTTCCAAAGCACGTGTACGCGGTATTTCCTCAGGCTACAGAAAGCATTGAAAACTGATCATAAGAAAGGATTTAGGAGGAAATCAACCAAAACTGCAGAAGAAACTTATTAAATGGCCAAAAAGACAATTGGACAACGAAGAAAGGTGACCACTTCAGCTAAAAGGCATCTCGGTTTATTAGCAATATAAAGTCAGCAATTAAAATAGAAAACCAAGATGACAAATGGAAACAAGGGCAATAGGTAACAAGTAAAATAAACTAGAAGTTGTGGGCAGCAGAACACGGGTGAGGAAAGCTAAAGATAGCGGAAAAATGGTTCCGGAGTTGGGGATATACAGTTTTTAAAGCGTAATAGAAAACACAGAAATCTTAGCAATCCTGTAAGACCACAATGAGCTGAAGATGGTGAAGCAGAAAATATAAAGTAGAAAACATAGAAGGCTTCACAGTTCTTATTTCAAAAGAGGGATTTTGACAAACTTACCAAAGCAGCAGCAGCATGAAGCATTAACAGTTTGGGATTGATGAGCTGAAGCGCAATTAAACAGCGATTTAGAGCGCGTACGTTCTCCTGAGCCAGCAGCCTCCTGGAGCACCAGCGCTGCTGATGTCCATCCTTAGCAGGTCTCTGGGCACGTCCAGAAACGAGACCTTGTCTCCATTTCTGCCAGTATTCAAAAGCAGATGCAAGTAACACTATAGCGAGAAGATGTTGGTAATAATATTCAGCTTAAATTAGGAAAGCTAACACAGGACTCAGCTTATTTAGCAACTGGGAGGGGTACGTGCATACTGGTGCCAGTCGGTTGGTTTTGGGCAAAACAGATGTTCCCAAACGCCGGCGGCTGGTTGAGGAGCTGGGGGCTGTGGAGGGTTAACCCAGGAGCGGCGGTGGGGGAGAAGCAGAGGCAGGGGGAGAGAGAACCGGTCCCACGGTGGAAGAGCGCAGACCCAGGGCCTGCGGGACTGCTGCTGGGCCCAGCGTCGGGCAGCAGCTTCGGAACCCTGAGGTTAATGATAACAACTGAAAAACCATCCCTGATGATAGAGATGACACAGAGATGTGTCCTTTACCTTGGGAAAACAAAGATCCGGTGGTGAAGCTGAAGTCAGACAATTCAAATGAGAATCCAAGGACACGTTTCTTACCACGAGGGTGATTAATCTCCGGGAAATGTTAGGGAAGGAGGGGCTGATTCTCCACGTGACATTTCTAATCCCAAATTCAGTGCCTTTCTTGAGCAGAAGCTTCAGTCAAACTCTAATTTTGGACTAGAAAAATCAGTAATTGAGAAAAACTCAACAGATAGAGAGGGCGTACAGCCCAAGACCCCTCCAGACTTAAATTCTAGGGGGGAACAAAGGAAAAAAAGAAGAAAGAAAGGAAGAGAACACCGCCAAAAATACCCTCAGAGCAGCCTCATCGAGTCAGAAACAACTGTTACACTGACAAGCCGCTCTCTTGCACTCGGGGTGCTTCTTTTCCCTGCGCTTGCTTGGCAATAAAGTACCACTGCATAAAAATGCAGGTCCTGGAGTGTTTACCTGCTTTCTGAAGGACAAAGTAAGACTTTTAAAATGTTTGTTTTGAAGCACAATTTACAGTGAGGATTTGGGCTGAAACGGCATCCATACACTGAAGAGGGGATAAAAGGCCCAGCGGGGAAGAAAGCAATAAAAATATCATTGTAATATCCCTAACTCAATAATCGGCTCTCTCCGTGAGGGAGCGGGGTTTGGGCAGAGGGAGCACACAGCACGTTTCCCCGACGCGGGCGCAGGTTGCACGCCAAAGCTCGTTAGAAAAATCAGGCAACACAATGCGCACAGCTACCTCGCTGCAGGTTTTTTGCCTTGCTCAGAAGACCCTGCTCAGCCCGGGCGTTATCCCTGCCCGCATCCCCGCTGGCACCCGCGCAAATCCCTCCCGGCAGGGCCGGCGCCCCGCAGCACCCCACGGCCGCAGCGCCCAGCACCATCCCCGCACCGCGCTGCGGCGTCCGCGGCACCGCCAGCTCCGTGGCTGCCACGGGACAGTACCCCTCGCCCGGCGAGCCCCTGCCACCAGGCAGCTTTTGCATCTGCTGTACCTTAAAATGCCATGACTGAGAGCGCACAGGTTTGAATTCATTTTCATCCTTATCAGCTATTTAAGAAACAGAAAAAAGAAAATAGCTTAGGAGCTTTGCGCTCACAGACATCTTACGGGTTGGGTAAGGACACAGACTATTAATGTATGCTGAAATGTCTCTTTTTAAATGAGGAAAAAGAGGTGGGGGGCTTTAAAAACAGATTTTAGTGTCCCAATGAAAGCATGACAGCAACAATTTATAATTTTCTGCTGTCCAGTTCCCTCAATATTTCTCCCTCGCCGTGCATCCCTCCTCTCCCTCTCCCCCCACGTCCATCCTCCATTTCCCGATAACTTCTCATCACGCTGTCTCGAGCCTCCTGCGAAATGGTGGTGTGCGGAGGGAAGAGAGGAAGAAAGGGAGGAAGAAAGGCGCTATGATTGGGAGGGCAGGGGAAAGAGAAAGATTGAGAGAGACAGAGAGAATGTCAAAGCTCAAGTCTGGCATTTGCCTATTTAAATTCAATCATGCAGCCCTCGCAGAGCTGGAAATGGATGGCCTGCGTTATGAATTTCTGATCAGACGGCTGATAGGTTATGAGCGGGGACGTAATCCCATTGAGAAAGCCTTTTTTCCCAAGCAAGGGCAAGCAATAACTGCCCTTCAGAGATGGCTCTTTGCTTTGCCCTTTTTATAATTTTTCCCTTTTCTTTAAAAAAAAAAAAAAGTCCAAATAAGCATTTTTATGATGATAAATGTGTAATAATGATTCATTCTGCCTGCATCTGAAATGGGATATGCCTTTGCAAATCAGACATGCGCTCAAAATAAACTGCCATATTTTTTCTTTTTTAAACCTAATTAGAATTCTCTCCTTCTCTCGGCTCATTTTGTACCAACACTAGTGATCTAAAAAGAAAGTGAAAGGAATGAACACATGCATTGAGACTGGTATTTTTAATACCCTGCAGGGTTTTTATCGTTTTATAGTTTGCCTTTTTTAACACGATGTGTTTACATAAAAGGATACAAAAAAAATGTTTCTTCAAATGGCAAGAACTACTGGCATCCAGTAGGGGCAAGCCACAAATTATTTTAAAAGGTGATGTTTTCAGACTTCTGCCCACGTGACATCATTCGGTGTGGCTTTGTTTTATAGTGAATTAATCAAAACAGCTGAGGACACTGAAAGATTTGCAGTAGCCAAATTCACCCGTGAAGGAAAGCACATCCAGCAGCATGTTGGCAGCATGCGCCAGCACCGGAGCCTCAGAGAGCACTCCTAACTTTTGTAGCCTTAAAAAGCAGAAAAGGAGGAGTTTGCTCTTTGAAGTTCAGCATATATGGGATGAAACAACACCCATCCCAGTCTGCGAGGACTGGGAACAGTCACGGGGAGAGGGACACGGTCCCAGCACCGCCAGAACAGGGAAGACGCCTGACATGAGAGAGGCTTCTGCAAATAACCCAAAGCGAAAAAACAATGTCTGAAGGCACGGGGGGAGGGAGGGAGGAGCAGAGAAGCATCTCGGTGTTGGTGCTAAGCAGGAACTTGCACTTGGAGCTGCATCTCTAAGGTATTTGGAAGGGCAACGAACATCAGCAAAATGCTTTGCGTACAGGAGTACTTTGGCAAAGAAAGTATTGGAGACCACGGCTGTCCCCACCAGCGGGTATCGTTCGTGTAATGGAAACCTAACGGTGGGGGAACCCAGTTACCTATGTGTGCGCACTGCTTAATTGCAACAGAAGCCCAGGAAAGATTTAAAACGTAAAGCTACATCCTTGTCACATCTTTTCAGCTCATTACCAGCTATGCGCTGACTTAGGCTTGCCACTAGGCTCTCACTTGCTCCTCTCTCCTTCCCTCCTGGTGCAGGCACCTGAGCGATGCCCGTCCTCGCCCATGAAGAACTCGTAGCCACTACGTTCAAATCCTCCAGGATCGGAGCAAGGGAAGCCTTCACCTTTCTCACCAGAGAGCCATCGCCTTGATGCCTGTGCTCAGCAAACGGCTAGAAACCTCCTAAAACCGGGATCAGAGGTGTGCCAGTGAAACGGCTGCCTGGGAAACCACCACCTCCTGCCCACGGGGAAAGCTGAACCATGAGCTAACGGAGACGGGACAGCAGCAGCCACCTTCCACATGCAGCTCGTAGCTCATCTTGCTGCACCTTTTCATTTGTAGATGCACATTTCAGTGCCAGCAGTATTTTCAAAGAAGATGGTCAAAACAGGAGTTACTATTATGCCTCTCTTGATACAAGAGATTTCCTAGATTTTGATGACTTTGTGTCTTGCCCGAAGTTAGGTGAGAATATGGCAAAATCCCGTGGTGACAAGTTACCGCCTCCACGGAGGGCACCACGTCCATAGGCAAACTGTGAGGGCAGAAATGCTGTGCCACCCTTCCCACCTCAGTTCCCGTGTGTCCCGGCTGGGATAGAGTTAATTTTCTTGCTAGTAGCTGGTATAGTGCTGTGTTTTGGATTTAGTATGAGAATAATATGATAACACACCGATGTTTTAGCTGTTGCTAAGCAGTGTTTATACTAAGGCACAACACTGTTTCATTCATATTTTTCCCTACTAATGTACTCACATATCAACAAATCACCTTAAGTAAGCAAAGCGATTTTTTAATTGCCAAGTTGTTCCCAAACGAGAGCTTCGGGGCTGACGGCAGCCAGGCTGAAGCAGTTTCAGGCAGGTCTGGGGAGGGCTGCTGCGCGGTCACCACCGGCAGAAAGAACCGGAGAGAGATCGCACGCCGCATTGCTGCGTCTCTTTAAGCCGAAGGCGGCTGTTAACATAAAACAAAATGTGCTGGTTATTGGTTCGCGCGGTGCCACGAGCACCTTGGAAATAGAGATGGAAACTGAAACCCAGGCTGTGATGCCTATATGGCATTTCCACGAGTTCTTCTAGGCTTGTTGGATTCATTCCCAGATGTGGCTTTTGCTTTTTTAAAGTTGTAACATGCCAGAATACCTCGAGACAAGTGAGCACCTAAGGCTATCGGTGTCTTAAAGGAGATCATAGTTTGCAACTGGGGCTCTGTGAAACTCAAGCGCTCGGTTTGTGGAAAGCACGATGCCAAAGAGAGTCCCCTGGGAGCTCTAATTTAGCAACCACCTCCCATCAGTCAGGAGCTGGAGCCAACTTTATTCTTATAAATGCAACTACTTCAGAATAGCAAGGCTATCAAAAAAAGTACAGCCTTTCCATATTTTTCCTCATTTTGCTCCAACCGTGGATCATCAGCTAAAACACAGAGCGTTGCGGGGAGCCCCTCGGGCGTGCTCGGCCAACGCACCGCGTCCTCCCTGCGCGCCAGCAAACAGCCGTCTCTCCCGCGCCCTGCAAGGGACAGCACGGACCGACACGGGAGGCCTTACGACGTCTCCTGACACAACAGCCTCTCTTTTTCTCTTTTAATATATAAAATTGTGTTAAATCCGCCTGTGTTAAAATGCCAAAGCTACATGCACAAAGGGAAACCCGGAAAAAAAAAAAAAAAGATATAAAGTGATTTTTCTACCCTGCTGACAATGTCGTCACTGCAAAGAGTTTTGAAATTTTGCATACACGAAACGAGGGTCCCATGAAACCCCTGCACTGCAAACGTCTTGTGTATTTTTCCCAAGGAACCAAGGGGTTTCCTGCTCTCGCGTGCTCCAAACGGTTGATTTTGTTCAGTGTCCTTGCACTGAAAGGGGCGATAAACCTCACAGCTGATAATTATGAAATAACATGGCCACAGGGGAGTTCCCTCCCCATTACCATTGGGTAGGGATTGTCTTATGTCCTGGAGCAGTAGAATTTTGATTATTTAATTGAAATTATATGTATTACATATATTAGCATGGATGTTCTCGTTAACCATAAAATAAAATATCTAATATTTTCAGTCTTGTTGCATCAACATCTTGTGGCGATGAATTCCAAGGGCTAAAAGCACATTATGTGAAAACGTCGTTGTTTAAACTTGCCACCTTTCAGTGTTACCGCGTGGATTCTTGCATTAGGAGAAAAGAAAACAAAAAGGAAGGGGTGGGAAGAAATAACTGCCTATTTGCCTCCGTTACCTCTTTTTATGTCATATGCAGAATAAAAAATTTGCTTTAACTGAGGTAGAAAAGTGTTGTCAGTTATCCAGCATATCACATAATTTCTTTTCAATTAAAGTTTCTAAAAAACTCTGTCTTCCATTGCCAGACCTTAAAGCCAAGTGTTGATATTCTCCTGTAGTTCACAGGACAGATCAGTTCCCAACGACCAAGTAAAAACCCAGAAAGATTTTCTTTTTTTTTAATTATCTGTGTTCTAATCAAATACAGGAGTTCCTAAGCTGGTGATTACAACTGCTGCCGCTTGTATTTGCAATATCTGCTTTCCATATGTATTTGGTAAATCAAAAATAGAGGTTAGCTAAAGAAGCAAACCTACAATAATAAAGCATCTTCTTGCAAAAAGCTTTTAGTGGTTTCTTTAACTTATCATTAAATTTAAACTCATTTTTCCTAGTTTTCACTTCTGCAGTTAATAACTTTTATATAGCAATCCTATAATTACATTAACAAAAAAGTAAATTTCCCCCATTTCTCACAGCATTACTAGTATTACAGCATTAATGGTATATTAACCAGTAAAACCGCAAATTAAGTCAACTCATCTTCCACTGATAGGGCATGAATTCGTAATTTAGGCGGTTTGAGATTTTCAGTGGTTTTTTAACTATTATCAAGCTTCTGCTTTTCCCAGTGTAACAGTAAAACCCACACAGGAGTCATTTTCACATTCTAATCACCATACAGCCCTTTTTATTTGTTTCCTGAAATACAGCGAACACGGGAAGAAGATTCCAGTGGAGAGCGAACCACGATGTTCGGCTCCGGGCACCAGGACCTGTCGGGGAGAGGTGGCGACGCACCGAGGGACAGTCAATAACCGGAGCCAGCAGAGCACGGCGGCTTCTCCAGAACAGATTCCCGATACCCATTTTTCTCTAAGTAGGTCCTTCTTAGCCCGTGCACACCCTCAGTGTTTCGGTCACGTCCGTCACACGTTATCCTCAAACTCAGGTGCTATGGAACGCGTCAGTGGAAGCCCTGCCTCCGCCAGCAAGTTCAGTCCCGGGCAACCAAGTCAGAGCTCTCGGCGCAGAAGAGCGTGTGTGACATCTCCTTCGGCCCCAGCTGCGCACGCACCGCAACGCCCCGCGCCAACAGCCTCAAGCACACACAGCTACAAACGCGAGTCAACAAACTGCTAACGACGGGGCAGGGGAAGCGTTTGTGAGCATCGGCCTTGGCGCCGGAGGCCCTGGACTCGGCACCCGCAGCTGTGGCTTTCGCATCCCGAGGTGGGGTGGGATCCTCACCCAGCCTTCAGTGCTTCAGGAGCAAGGAGGAGAGGGACAACACAAACTCGGGATAAAATGAACAGATTTCAATAATAACTTTAACAGTCAAAAACATATCTTTGGAATATTAGATTTATGCAGTGGGAAGGAACCATCAAAAGTGTTCCGTTTCAGAAACATAAAGGCTTACTGAGCTAGCGAAGCGCAACAGAAACACTCAGTGATAAAGGACATCGCAGCCCTTTATAAACTGAACTGGTGGTTTCCCAAATTTAATATGCATGAACAGTGCATGCGAGTCCTCTTAAATCCAAGTACCAAACCCTGCCTGTTTAATAAATCTCACCAGTACTCCACTATTAGACAGGGGATTAAAACTAATCTATCAATCCCAAAACCAAGCACAGAGTGGATTAAAATGCAAAACACATGAGAGTATGAAGATGCTTAATGCTAAATAACAAACATTTCAATCACAGAAATCATTTTTATCTTCTTGTTTATGCTAAGTAGATACTATTAGGCTTAATATCTGTATTAGCACAAGTGGGGGAAGAAACAGTTTTAAGAAGACCTAAATACTTGAATGCTACTGTATTGCTTGCAAGCAGAAGCTCTCTTGTTGAAAGCGAGTACACCACGGCGTTTAAAATAACTGTTTACTCTCTGAGGCCAGCTCAATGGTGCTTGACCTTTTTCTATTTTTTTAACCCAAAGCAATGCACCCATAGAGTCTTAAGAAAGACAGAATTCAAACCTGTTATTTGCATCGTAATATCCGAATATCGCATTACCCCCAACACTGGTGGTGTCACAAACGTTAGCCTCATACCCTGATGTTCAGCGCAGCTTGTCAATGCTCTGCGGTTTGGCGTGGGGTTTGTTGCTTTCTTTTTGAAAAGGAAATAAAAGAGAGCTCATCCCACCACGGGATAAATAGAACAAGCAAAGATGTGGAGAGAAGTGTGGAACTGCGTTTGCCTATATGAAACGGGGAATGACCAAACGTGACTCGCACAACGGCTCCCAGTTCGCCCAATAATTCACTTTATCATTGTCACTCTGAATACACAGCAATGGGATGATCCCCCTTTCTGGCGTCGTATGTGAGCAGCATGCAGTTACACATCTATATCTGCATTTGTCCATCTGCCTTGCGGAGAGAAGGATTTGGGAGTGTTGCACCCAGCTGTGGCAGGAGAAGGTACACCGTATATTCCTTCGTGAAATGCCCAAGGTTTGCCTGAATTCACTTGAGAGCATCCAAAACCCGCAGAACCGGACCTTATTTCTCAGTATTTGAGCGAAAAATACCCACTGAATCAATGAGTAATCATATGATTTGATATGAAATAACATCCACCGGGGATCTGTCTGAGGTCACCATCACCCTCATTTCACTCGTAGGCATATCAGGTTGTGAACTGATGTCTGCAGATGTGAAAGCTGGTGCATTAACCCGGTGGTATTATCACCAGCAGAATGTATAATGAGGAGAGCGAGCGCGGCTGGTTTGCGTGTGAGGATGGATAATGTCACACAAGTTCAGGCTGTCTAGCTGGAGAGGGAAATTTGGTGACGGGGGGAAAAAAAAAAAAAGGAAAAAGAAAATCCCCCCCCCCGCCCTCGCCTCCACAGCACTGACTTACGACGATGGTTATTTGTCCGTGGGGTCTTGCTCTTGGTGTGGCAAGAGGCCACGGTGCTATTTCAGCTGAGAAATGCAGTAAAGTTGCACTATTCTTGTTTATCTTTGCATTGGCAGCTAAACACGTTTTCTGAAGCGCTGTCATTCACTAGCCACTGAGGTCCTTCCACAGCAGTGTACATCCTTAACGAGAGCATGAAACGGAGAGAGAAGCATACTATTTTTTCTGATGGCTGAGACAGTTAAATAACAGATTTATGCTGTCCTAATCTCTTAATTTTAGCAGAAGTCACAAATTCAGGAAGAGAAAAAAAGGAAGGGAGCAGCAGTTGGATAGTTTCTACACGAATTGAAAACATCGGTATTTTATTTCACAATAAAGTACCAAACACGAGCCAGCAAGCACACCCTCTCAGCTCAGCTGTTTGACAGATATGTCGCACGTCTGACTACAGCTCAATTTTTACCTGCTGTTACCCTCCGTACCGCCTGCGTCTGCGCCATCTTAACACAAAGCGCAACCATCCCATCTATGTGTATCGACAAGCTAACAGAAAAAAGCATGACCGTCTAATTTCACAAACGAAGGAATATCCGTAAGCAGCTCTAATCCCTTTCCCTCTCCCCTAAGGAAACTGCTGCACCTCTCACTGGGCCTCGGGAGCCAGCTGCAGACCGGGCTGCGCTCCGCGTCCCCCTCCAGATACACCCCAAGCCTTTACTCTGCCCCTTCTCCCCCATTTGGGAGCAGCACCCCTTCCCCGCGACTGTCACTCCCCAAATGCCCAGAGCGGTTCAGTTCTGTTATTTAAAAGCACTTTCATTTTCCCCACTTAATGTAACACTCAACACCAAAGATGCCGAGGAGGAGGTGAGAAGTCAGGATCATTACAAGTAAACAGCTCACGGTTGTTAGCAAGAGCTGTACAAAATAAATTAATGACATTATCATCAGTAATCGTGGAAGCACTCATTAAAATGCCATTTGGAGAGAGGAAATACCTTTGACAATGGTAAAATACCTGGGAAAAAAATTAGTCCGTGGCAGCATAGGGCTCAAATAAGAAACCCGTGGGCAGAAGGAGGGGAAGGAAAAACGGTGCAAACGCTTCGGAGTGCAGGAACTATTTGAACCTGCGTAGCAGCTCTCTATCAGCTGGAGTTACCCAAAGCTCCGTTCGGCTTCTCCCAGTCAGTTCCCAGTGGTAAACAGGCAGTAGCTGCTGGTGTTATTTCCCTTTTTAGGGCCTTTCCTCAGAAGAAAAGCCTTGCGTCTGGTGAGCTTAGACTAGAGTAGTTCAGTGGGAAGGGACCTACAACGATCCAAGCTGCCAGGTGCAGCCAGAACAACCGGGGCCGATATGCCCATGTGCAAGTCGGGTCCAGCACCGAGACTTCACCTGACTCCAAAAGAGAAAAAATAGTCTGTAGCATAAGTACTTGCGTCTGTTAAGCAGTCACATATCTCTTTCCGTCTCCAACTTTCATCTTTGTGCTTCCTACGCGCTCGTGGCCAGGCAGACGTTGCGCAGCCTTTGCAACCGTGCTGGTTGTGGACCAGCCGCGCCACCTGTGCGCTTTGGGCGCCGCCGCCACTGAAACGCGCTGGCGCTCAGAAACCGGCTGCGGCACTCGCGTGACCTGGATCAGCCCGCCCCGAACCGGGGTCCCTCTCCCCAGCCAGGGCTGCCGTAGAACAAAGCGGGGCCGACAGGACCCCGCGCTGTCGTTCGGCAGATCAGAGCGGGTGGAAGTGCGGAGAGGTTTATAAGATTAATTCTTATCTCTCTGGGCAGTGGGTCAAGTCCGAACCGTCATTCAACAAACTCTATGGATAATCTCCCTTTATTACTTTCAATCAAACTAAGTGTCTGCAATCTGCAGTATGGTTACTAATTTATTGAAAGAAATTACTTGTAGAGCTTGATTATATAATAGACAAAATATAAAATAGTCTGGGTAAGCACCCATTAAGTTTTTACATATCTCATTGCATAGCAAAGCTGCTTCAGCCTCGCTGCATTAGCACCCGGCAGCTGTTCAGTGGGAGAAAATTCACAGAAAGAAGTGGACATTATGCTTGTCCACTTCTAATTAAAATAAGAGAAAAAGAAATGTGATTAGGGTTGTATTTGGTATCAAATCTAAAAATTTGCTGTTTGCGAATATTTAACAAATACGTTTTGTGAGAAATCAAATTTCTAGTGTATTCTGGTTAATGGAATTCTGCTGCAGCCCCTGGACAAAACAATGTAAAGCTGCCTGGATTGTGGAAATCATTCTCCTCCCGTGATGGATAATATAGCATGAGGTTTTGCTTGGTTTGATTAATTTCAGAATATTGCAGAGAAGCTGCATAATCCCTAAGATAGCAGAGACAAGAAGGAAGACATGATGAAGTAGGATAAAAGTGCGTAGTAATGAAGCACAGACTGTTTCATATATTATAGAACAGCTCACAAACTCATGTTTTTTTGGCAAGTAGCAACCACAATAAGGGGCAACACTGGAATGCGCTTTTGCTTCTGCAATTATATTATATGATCTGAGCAGGGGTATTTTGAAAGCAAAAACCTGCTAAGCGTTTCCACAGCTACGACTGGAGACAGAAGAGGAATAGAAAATGCGCGTTCCCTTTTTTCGGTTCACAACGGCCATTATTTATACAAGTACTGAATATGGAAAAGGCTCTGACAAATTTACAGTGGTGTTTGGATGGATGAGGATGGCGAATGATGGATGAGGGAGGCAGAGGATTCCCTTATTAAAGCATCAAATCTTCCCCTAAATATCAAACAGACATCTTAGCCTCAATCGCTTGACTCACGCCAAAAGTTACGCAAACCGATGAAGTCAAATTTTGCTTCTTGATAAAAACTGAAAATGTGTCTGCCATTATACACACTTAATTTCCACTACGTAACTTAGCTTTGTTTTTATTCTCTGCTTTATACCTATTTGAAACATTCATTTATTAAAAAAGACAAATGTGACAACACAAAAAAAAAATTCCTTTCAGCACAACTTAGGCAACTGGCGTAATTACAAAACTGCTCCGTTTGGCAGTTTGGGGCAGTAGCTCCAGCACTGCGGTGCCGGGCAGGCTCCCGCGGCGCCCCCGAAGCAGAGCTGCGGCTGCAGGGGAGCCCCCGCTCTCCCCGCGCGCGGCGGCGCCGGGCGGGCGAAGCGGTGTGCGGTGCCCGAGCCCTGCAGCCCCAGGGACACAGCCGCGCTGGTGCCGGCCGCGAGGACACCGGCGTGGAGAAAACGTGGAGCGGGGAAAAAAATACACCTTTCCTCCCGAGGTGATCTTATTTTCTATACAGCCTTTACTGGGAGTTCAGCTGTTTGTGCTTTCCTTTCTCAAACCCCCTCTTCTCTCATGTCATCATTGACTAGAGTCAGAAGAGGCTGCTAATAGGCAAACGCGTGTGATGTCACGCGTGGAGGCTGGCGGGCGCAGGTGCTCCCGAGGCAGCAGCAGCACGGGGCCAGGCGTAAGCACTACCGCAGCAGGCAGAAAACGAGAACAACCAAAAACGTGCAGGGGAAGCGATTGCCCATCTGCAGCCTGATGCCTTTGCAAGCCCCCCCAGACGGAAACGCGCCCTGCACACGCTGCTGGCTGCTCTCAGGACAGAACGACACAGAACAAAATCCCCTTGGCCAGCTAGATGTCACAGGCCACGCACAACACCCACAGGACAGCCCCTGCGTCCCACGGGGCACGCGCATGTATGGGCTGCTGGACCGAGCAAGGCTGTGCTGGCGTCCCGTGCCCCAGCGAGCAAACAGCCAGCAGCGACTCCAGGGCACCACAGGCCCCCAGCAAAAGCCACCTCCCCTCCAAGGGCCCAGTTTGGCAGCGTAAGACGAAGAGCATCGCAGCTGACAGGGATGGTTTCGCTGCCTTCCTCCCCACAAATTGTGTTCGTGAAGATGGATGCTGGGCCCAGCGTTCACCGCTCTCCAGCCCACGCTTGTGTAGCTGGCCTGGCGCGGCATGAAATGTTGCAGGAACCGCTGCACAAGTTGCTGCCATGGAGTGTCCCTTTATGAAAGGGGCCAAACCATAAACAGAAATTAATAGTTCTTTGACGGTGTCTCTTGACCTGGCGTATGGTCGGCAGTAAAGTAAATTTGTATACAGGCAAAGAAGGTAGCGAAGCTTCAGCCAGTTTTAAAACCTGGCAGATGCTTCTGACCCAAGGCAAACTAAGCGCAAAGACGTTTCACTCGGTTGTGTTGTGAGAATTGAACACGCAATGGCAGAACAAGCCAGAAAAACTAAAATTCCTGAAATTCATTTAAGGTATTAAGAAGGAAGAGGCAGGTTCAATTCAGCAACGTGCTAGACAAGGGGATTGCTAGCTAATAGGCAACTGAACCCCGCGTTCAATTCCATGATGGAAAACAGTATTTTAAATTGCAGAAAAAAAATAAAAAATGTTAAAAGTAGTTATTAGCAGGTCTTGGAAAAAGCTTTACTGCTCCTCTTCAGTCCTGTAGATGAGTCATTTTAGTTTAAAAATGTTTCATCGAACGAAGTACAGACGCATATACCAACTATTACAACTACATCCGAAAATGGCATATGGGCTTTCTACTGTGTCAGATACGGCAAGGAGCCTCCAAGCAAGCGGCGAGCAACCGCCAGAACTCACGCCTGTATCCCCTCACCCCGCCTTTGAGAGTTTCGAAGGCATAGACAAAATTAGAAAGGTATCTACATTTAAAATGCATTTTCTACATTGTAAGAAATTGCACAGTCTAAAAATAAAGATGAACAAAACCGCTTTGCGTACAGAGACAGTCTGATTCTTTGGGTACCCATTCCCCAGTACAAACGCCCACCCTGTTTATTAAATTCAACCTATCTCTGTATTGCCTTAAAACCTACCCTTCCCTTTCCAACTGCACAAAAGTTGGAACTTTTGAAAGTTCCAACTGCACTGGCCAAAAAAAAGAGCTGCACAAGCCCCTGTTGCAATGAAAAGGCGGCAATACGGTCACGCGAACGAAGAGCAATGCCAATCAGGGCTCTCAAAAGTTCTCCAGAGAAATCAGCGCAAACAGAGGACGTCCCTTGTCTCCATCACTGATGCCGATGGCCACGTACACCTGGGGCAGCTAAAACCAAGAGCGAGGTGGGGGAAAAGCATCACCTTAAAGCCTCCCCCCTTTTACGGCTTCAGCTCGCGGGTGAGTAACAACTGCTCTGCCTTTCTCGCCACGTTGCTGGTGCGCACACGGGAAGCGCGGCCGCCCGAGCACTGACCATCCTCAGGGGACGGGGCAACCGAGGGAGCGTCCCTGGTGCCAGGCAGGGAGCTGTGGTCCAGGGCTGGGCAAACCAGGGCGCGGGACTGGTGCCCTGAGCGCCAGGAGGTGCCTGCCCCATGCCGGGAGCAATGATCCCCCCGTCAGGCTGGTACGTCCTCCCAGCATGCCTGGGACTGACCAGGGGCCAGACTTTGCAGTTTTCTTCCTCAAAGAATCTTTGCATTTTCTTTGATATCCAAAAATCAGCAGTGACTCACTTTAAATGAAGACAGATGACAATAAATACACTTCTGCTGCTTGCTCATCGCCACGTACCCACATCCTTCGCCTGCTGTTTAACCAGGACAGGCTCCCCCTCTCCACCGCCGGCATGGGCTCGCTCCGAATGCTTGCGTCGGGACTGGCAGTATTTAGCATTTAGAAGTAGTTTGGAGAGACAGGTAGGCATCTATCTAAATTTAAAGCATCTAAGTAACCCTTCGAATTGTAATGAGCAGTTATTTATTGAGGCACAAAATCCTGTTCTGTGCTACTAACAAAAAAAAAAAACCCCAAACCCTAAGGAATTTTCATTACTGAAAATATCTTAATACATGACTTTACTCATGTGAGCAGTTCCTTTGAAGTCAACAAGCCGACTCGCATGTGTAACTGTTTGCGGGATCAGACACTTAGTTTATCATTTTTAAGTTCTGCTTCAGCACTGAAGGATGATGAAAGCATCTCACTGGCACGGATCAGAGCCTGCGCAGCCCACCGAAGAACTAACTTGTTTAGAAGAGACTTAATGAAGAAAGGAGAAGCAACCCAAGTATCTGAGCAAGAAGCAGCTTCCAGGACTGGAGGAGACGCCGGGGAAGGCACAGAGGGATACGGGGAGAGGACAGCAGCTCCGACCCGGCAGCTGCGGGCAGCGGAGCGGTTGGGACCACGTTGCATGGAGCAGAGCAGCAAACCCGAGCTTCACGATGGCGCGAGAAGAAACCAGTGAAGAAAGTTGAAAGGCAGAAATGACAGGACTGAGTAACAGGCCAGGCAGGGATGGCAGCTGCTGCGTTTTGGCTAGGCTTGAAGGCAAGAAGTTTCCAAAGTAGGATGCTAGGATGGATAAGGCCGAAATATCGCAGTTAGAAAAGCCAGTACATTAGGATGCTGGATAATATGGGAAAGTAATGTGTAACACATGCAAATCAAGTATTCTCAGCTGTAATGTATAGTAGTGACCATCCTATTTCAAAAATAATATTGATAATTAGAGGTGATTCAGAGCAAGCCATCAGGACTGATTAGGGATATGGAAAATCTCTCATATGACCAGAGACTGAAAGACTTTTTTTTTTTTTTTTAATCTTAACTAGGCAATAAATAAGAGGAGCCATAATAACAGCATATAAGATAATGAATAACCTACAGGGGGTAGATCAGCTTCTTCTGGGCTATCTCATGAGTACCTGGGCATCCTCCATGAAATTAAAAGGTGATGAATTCAAAACCAATAAGGGGAATTTCTTTCCACAAATGCAAATTAAACTTGGGAACTCCCTGACACTGAACACACCAAGCAAAGCAACACAGACAGATGCAAAATGGAGTAGACATTTATGCTAATATAAAAAAAAAAAAAATCCAGAATTATAGTAGTTAATGGTAACAATTTAAAAAAAAAAAAAAGAAACTCAAACATTACCTCATGTGAGTTGTGGTTTAATTCACTTTCTAATTATAGGGAATCAAGAGGAAAACTAGTACACGGGCAGACGGTTGCACATCTAACTCAACATTTCTTGTTCCCTTTTCTGAAACTTTTGGTCTGTTAACGCAGGACAGAGTACTGGGTCAGAGGGAAAAGAGGAGCTGTCAGCTCCCCAGTCATGGTTTTGTCTACCGGAGAGCGCACACACACACCAAAAATAAAAAGAAAAAAATAAGAATCCTCATTCTCGCTCCTGGATTTGCATGCAGAGCTGACGATGTTCAGCCATCACCTAAGGCAGCGATTCCAGGCTCGGTGCTGGGCAGTGCCTGGGTGCCAGCAACACTCATTCCCATTTTCCAAAGATTTCACATTACTCCTGCCTCTTCCCCCATCCAAATTCTGGAGAAAGGAGACAACAGCCTACACCGGTAGCCAACGCCTCATCCACCCTGGCCACGGTGCCCGTTCCCTGTCAGGAGGTGGTGGGTTTGCTGTTGGAGGAGGGTCACCCGTGGGGCTGTGGGCTCCCCGGGGACAGCGCTGCCGTCACCCAGCCACGCCGCGGCATGCAGCAGGGCAGGCGCGATCCTGCCACCAGCCACGATGACAGCATCGCCTCGTCTGGCCGAGCGGGGACCGCTGAAGGTTTTTCAGCGCAGCTCAGCGTGTCCCATCTTAACAAACTGGTTTGATTTAACACTCCCCACAAAGCGAGCCAGCAGGTTCCTGCGCCTCCTTGCCCGTTGCTGCCCATCTCTGGTTAAGCAGCGGCTTCGCAGACTTCCCCAAACCAAAGGGGAGCGGGGGAGCAATGAGCACACTGGCACTGCTGCCCTCCCTCATCCCCGCTCTTGCTCCATCACCTTTCATCCCACATGCACTGGGAGCCCTCAAACGCAACATCAAGGCACCAGAGTCGGTGATGGGAAGGGTCATTCCCTGCGGCGCCTGTTGCCCACTGGACATGTGCCCCGGGCCGCAGTCCCATCTCAGCTGCAATATCCTATACAAGAGCACGCGCATCCCCAGCTGGTACAGGAGGCGGCTGCAGAGCCATCCCCTTCCCCACCGTGGTGGTTTGCTTTGCTGCTCGGCCTCCCTTGCCAGCTGGGAGCCCCGGGCAAACCCAGGCCTTGGGCTCGCCAGCCTCCCCAGCAGCCCTGGGCCACCAGCAAAGCGCCGCTCAATGCCCGGCTCCCTGCGCCGTCTCCTCGCCCCCTGCCTGGCAGCCTCCAGGCTGAAGCCTGCAGCTCTGTCACACATTTATTATTCTGAATGCCGATGAGGACGGAGAAGGGTTATTCTGCACCAACATCCTCGTACAAACAATTTCAGAGCCTTGCCCTTTTTTTTCCAGATGACAGCTAAGCATTGCACCAGACTTCCACCATCAAACCCCCAAAATGCTAAATGTATAATTTATGCGCTCATTTCTCTCCAAAGCCCCATTAGCTCTCCATTACGTTTTGCACGTGCACTGCCTTTACCTTCAGACCACTCAGCTGTTTGTAGATTTTACTCTTCAAAACACTCCTGTGTTTTCCTCTTAGCTACAGAGCTACGCATGCAAACCCTCCAGATGAAAAGCCCGCAGACAGCGCAGGTTCTGCGCTCCTGGGCTCAGCATCCCAGGAAATGGAATCCACATGAGAAAACATCCCCTTAACTGCCTTTTTATTAAAGCTCGTCCGAAAGCATTTTCTCCCTTTTTTTTGTGGGGGGAAAAAACCAACAGTCCATTTACAAAAATAATTGTTTGGCTCAGTTTAATCAAAAATGCAAAAAAAAATCTGCTTTCAAAAATTAGCTCTGTTTTTCATGTTAGAGGTCAAAGATTTTCAATCAAGACATATTTAGGTGAAAAATTCCATTTCCTCACAACACCATTTTTAGCTGGGGAAAAAAGTGCGAGTGAAGCTTTTTTTTTCCCCCCCAAACATCATTTGCTCCTCAGCTTAATTAGCTTTATGTGCTTTCCTGGCATCACCGGCACACAAGCCTCTCCCATGATCCCACAGGCAACGCCAACGTCGCCGCCGCGGTCCCTGCACGCCAACACACGCATCGGGAAGAGGAATAGCTTGCACTAACGGCGATATGGAACTTGTAGAAGCACCTTCGCATTGGAAGTCATTCATAGTTTCACTCTCCTGGGAAATATATGCCTTATCTGGGTCTCAGGAAGGGAGATAATTGCATTTTCAAGTTGTCACAGTTGCATATTGCTTCTCGATACCTGCCCATACGTTTAATACGCTCCTGTATACCTGCCGCATGCCCGTAAAGGCAAAGGACGACGAGCGAAGATACGCAGCAGCAGGGAGGTGGATGACACATGACTAAACAAAAAAAATGACAGACCCTTATTCAAACAACAGCGTGGAGGGGCGGGGGAATCACCTGTAGGTAAATTTTGATTTGTTTGATTTTGCTTTTGTTGCAAGTGCTCTCAACCCATAAAATTAACCTCTGCAAAAATAAATAGGTAAGAAGAGGTAGGTAAGATGCGAAACGTACTCCCATCAGTTTCTTGATGGTCTGCAGTTACATTTTTGCATGGAAGCCAATAAAATTCCATGCAGTATGTGTTTTTTTACAGTGGATGCAATTTTTACAAAAAAAGTTATAAATAAATTATTAGTTGGGTAAAGCTGCATTTGTTCTTAAAGGAGAAGAGGATCAAAGTAAGGCAGTGCGAGAGAGAAGGCGATAGATACAACTAGATTAGGCTGCAAACACCTTTAACTCTTCTTTTATTACTGTACCTGTTAGATTCATTTTTAATGATTTTTAACCTTATAATTTTATATTTTAAGTCTCTAATAAATCACATTTACCTCCCTTGGGTGATGTGTTTTGATATCTGTTTGTTTATTCGCATTAGTACCTGAATGGCTGTGATCAAAAAATCTTTCTTCAGTATATTTAACAAGGCAGAGTCTAGAAGGAAACCTGCAGTTCTCATGTTTCTTAAAATAAAATACCTCCTCTTTGCCTTCAAAGCGGTCACTAGCTATGGCCGTTTGGCTCCTGCTGCACGCCTCGCACCGCATCCAGGTGAGCGGGCATTACCCCACTGCCACGGGTGGAAAGCGGCACTGCTCCCACGGAGAGGAGACCTCCCAGGGCCAGCCAGGCAGGAGACCAGGGCTGTGGGTGCACGAGCCCCGTGAGATATGTACACTCTGTTAACTACAAACATGTTTTAATGTGTAATCTCGTTTAAAACATCCAAATTACAATTTACACAGCGACAGGACAAACCAAAACAGCGAGAAGAACACCACCACCACCACAACTGGGAAGCATCTCCGTCGCTTCAGGCAGCGGCCCGCTTGGTTTCTACTTCCAGCCACGGAGAGCACCAGCAGCCGCCAAGAGAGAAGCGACTCTATTTCCCTCGTCTCCAGTTTCCAGCTTTGTGCCTGCAAGGCATGGAGACTTGGGAGAAGCTGGCTGGGACCTGCAGTGACGCAGTCTTGCTGCCAACTCCAAAACCACCACTTCTTCACCCCTTGAGCTTTTGCTGGTGCTCGCAGCCTCCACCCAAGGGACCTGCCTAAACCATCCCGTACCTTGTGTATCCCAGTCAGCCAAAGTAACGGCGATATAAAGAGTTTAGCAAAGGAATTTCCTCACCAGTCATTTTATACTTAAAAGGCACTAGAGACTTACAAACACCTGTGAAATAATAAAAGCCCTGAGAGATACCGTCCTCACAGCAGGCTCCAGCTCTCCGGCGATGCCGGAGCTCACGGGTTCCCAGCCAAGCAGGAACCTCTTTCCCCGGCGCCACCTGGACCAGCGCCATCTCCCACATACTCTCAAACAGCGCAAACCCCACCTTTGGCTTAACCTCCTCCTCGTGTTACAGACCGAGGGAAAACAGAGGTCTCGGCCAGGGCGGTGCGGCGCAGAGAAAGGCCGTGGCGCCGCAGCAGCCCTGCGTCGCTCTTCCGTGCCTTCGCAGGGATGGCCTCCCAAGAAGGCGCGTTCCCCCTTCGTTCGGTGGGGTAGCATCCCAGAAGATGCCGTTGTCGCCTTTTCTTGGGCAAGGTTAGGTGCATTTGACACACGGCCTCAAATGCAGTTTGCTAGATAAAAGTGGAGCTCTTGACTGAATGCAGATAAATGCATTTTATATCAGATAACAATGTTCTGTAAAGAAGATGTTGCACATATCTAAAGAATAAAAGAAGAGACTGCTTTGCCTGTGAGCAGCACTGTAACCAGCAGGCAGCCCACCACCTTTTAACATACAGAGGCGCAAAACCAGCAATCAATGCACATCGTCTTTTTGGTGGCATTTGCCCAAGGACCTGGCATGCAGAGATTTCCCCTCACGCCGGGGAAGGCGCACCTAACTGCGGTTGGCCAGGTTAATACTGATGCACCAAGCAAACCGCAAAATAAGCTGCAAAGCGGTGAAGTGAGAAGAAAGGGCCAGAAACACAGAGCGACAATGAAAAAGGCTGGAGAAGCCCTGAAGCAGTGAGCAGAAGGGAGCAATTTTAGTGCCGTTTTTCAGACGTACAGTAATTTTCTTGTCTGCTAATAAACATGCTACGCCACACGTGAAGGCCACAGTCACAAGAAAATTATCATTTCAGGATCACATGTGGGATCCCCGAGTGTCTGGAGGAGGCACAACGGATCAGGTGCTGGGTGTTTTGCTAAGGAGATGCAGGTGGAGGAAGTTTGGGCAGGACAGCCAAGGATGAGACATCCGACCGACGGCCAGCGCAGCTGCGGCATGCCCAGACCTTCACCGGAGCAGCTGGCACAAGCTAACAGGAGCCATAGACCCCTGGCCACTAAATTCTTTTTTTTTTTGTTGTTGGGGTTTTTTTTTTTGTTGTTCTTTTTGGGTTTGGGGTTTTTTTGCAGGTTTTGGTTTTTTTTTTTTTTTGAGATGACACCTCCTAGTCCCTTCCAATCACCTTGTCTGTGATTTCCATGATCTCCTAAAGCTGAGGAGTGTAGTCCTCATTCAAACAGAAAGCCTACAAGAGCACAGAGTGAAAATCACAGGCTGATGTCACGTTTAACGTCGCGGGGGGGGGGACGACGGACCAAACCTCGTGTGCTTATCGGGCTGCCCTAAAAAAGGAGCACGCTGCAACGCAAGCTCTTTGAGACAGCAACACAACTCTCGACTGCAGTTACACGTTTGCTCTGATATGCTCCCAGCACACAGAAAAGTAATGCATCTCAAGTACTGCAGCTTTTCTAGTACACAACGCATCCAAAAAGGTTTCTAAATGTAGGAAAACAAGTATATAATTACATAATTAAGCAGATGCACTGCAATTTTTCTTTTATGTTACTCTTCATATTTTTGAAAGGCAACAGGACAGAGCTGTGCTAAAAAGCAATAAAGCACGGGTAATTTAATACAAAATTACATCCATATTGAAAAGTTTACATGAAGTTGAGAGCAGACAGAGGTCAGGTTTTCAACAGGACTGTCTTTAATTGTGGCCATCGGTTTTAGCAATCCAGATCTCTGGATCAAAGACAAATATAATGCGTTTCCTCAACACCGAATAGTGAAAGCAGACAGTAAGCACGGCACTATCTTGCACCAAAAGGTCATAAAAATGATTATCGGGGGGGAATATGTCTCGCTGTTCACCACACACCTTTGCATAGCATACTGTATATTGCCAATAGTTACATTTTTCTAGCAGATTTTTCAGCAATCAGGAACGTAAATTAAAAATTTTACTATTGGTTTTCAGATGCAAAAGGGTTTTCTTTCTCTAATAACTGTGCCGTCTTTGCGTAGGTCTTTTTTAATTTTTTCAGTTGCTTTCAACCACACTCTCAGCCCAGTGAAACAATTCCTCCCTCCTCAGGGAAGAGATGCGAGCTGAGACACTGCTTTCTTTCTAAGGCTGGGGAAGTGGGGGGGGGAGAAGGGGAAAAAAAAAAAGAAAAATCAAATGAGGAGTAAATTATCAGCAAATCAGATAGAAACAAGTTTCCTAGATCCGCAGATCCATTGTACAAATGAAGCAATTTCATCTCGGCTTGCTCTGGGGGGGTGGGATTTTAAGTGGCCAAGGGGGACTGGAACGGGATGCTAGCAGACGAAGCATCACAACATTTGCATGCATAGACCACTCAAATCTGCACCAGGAGACTACTTGTGAGAATCCATCTTTTTTCACTTAACAAGATACAAAATATAAAACACATTTGCCTCTTATTAAGCCTCTCTTGTAAGTGGTTCCAGGTCCACCATTTTTAAAGAGGGGGAGAGGCGAGCCTGGATGCTCCCTTGGGAATTTCTCGGGAGTGACTGGAGATGAGGTACAGGCTGGGAGCCTTTATTACTTTTTTTTTTTTTTCCTTCTCTCTAAAAGCACAGAAGGAATAACATTTTAAATCATTAGCATTTACTTTAAGTAGCACTTTCTTCAGCGAAGCTTCCCTCCCGGCCCTCACCCTGCCAGCACCGCAGCCCCGGCTCACGTGGAGGAGCTGCCCTGAGGAGCTGCGTTCTGCTTCTTGAACGCTGAAGGGGCTTTTTAAAAACTCTGGCCTCCAAACTGAGGCGGCCGTGAAAGAAACTGTCATCTTGTTTTTCTTTAAAGCGTACCAAGAATAGGATGGTTGTGTTTATTAGCACCTAGACCTGCAAAGCATATAGCCTCTTGAAGTTCCTTCAGTGCTGTTGGAGTCGTTTCTGGTTTTGTTTAAGAACAAACCCGCACGACACAAACCCACCACCAATCTCTGTTAAAAACAAGGATTCTTAGCAACCTAAATTCAATTCACATTCCTATGTCACACATTCGGTAGCATTTTCATCATTTCTATGCTTGCTAAATATTAGATGCAATATTAAAATATTGAAGAGAAAAAAAAAAAAAGGAGGCTGGTAGCAACTGCTTGAATTTACAACATAGACAAAGAGAGAGGTGGAGGTGAGTTATGAAAGAAGTCATGGATCCCACAGGTTCAAGCATGTTACAGAAAACAGTTATGAAATACCCCTCATTCGGTGTTCAAAAAGGCAGGAAAAACAAGTTGCTCCTTTATCTGGAAATTAGGTGTTAATGAGACCTCTTCAGAAATAAAAATCGTGTAATTTTCACTGCAAAACAGAGCATATGTTCTCCCTCCCGGTTTGCCCAAAAGGAAACCTAAGGCACAGGTGCTTTATCTTGAATATCTAGTATTTCTAAGAAAACAGACCGCATTTCTGGAACAGAGCAAGCATTGTCTTTCATTTCCACATATAGAAAGAGGCAGAAGAAATTCTTTTATAAAACAAAGGGATAAAAAATAGAGCATCTGTTAGAAGGGGGAGCAGAGAAACATCACCGCTGCTGCATCTGGCACCAAAAACTTTTGAATATTTCCCGTGCACCTTTCACAAGCCAGACAGTTGCCACATCTCCCCTCAATCCCCTGGAAACACCGGCTCGCTAACTAAAGCACATGTCGAACAACCCCTTTTGCGGTGTCATAAGTTCAACAAGAAAGTTCACTTCCTTGGAGCAGCCGTGCAGAAGGTTAGATGTTGGACCCAAAAGCAGTTTGCCGCAGCTCGGGAGGCGAGGGGTGTCTCTAGTCGGAGGCACACAGCTGGGAGCAGGAGGTGCAGCACCCCCAGAAGGTCTGCTTCGGGGCGAGGGACCCGGCAGGGCTCCCCGGTCGCAGCCGAGCCCCCGCTGCGGGGCGGTGGCACCACCCCGGCTCAGCCGCAAAGCGCCTGCTCCAGAGTCACGGGCTCCTACCGCGGCAAGCAGAGACGCACGACGTCCGTTTGTCGCTGGTCATAGCAGGAGACCCAGGCTACACAGGGCTCTTGTCTCTCACCCCACCTCAGAAAACACGTTCACCACCTCACCACCCGACGCTTGGCCGTCTTGCCTGCCCTGCAGCTGGAGGGACACCCGCTTTTGGACTGCTCACCTCTCAAACACGCTCTCCACCATCTCCTGCCGCCACCAGTCCTCTTCCAACAGTTGCCCTCGGCTGCAGCTTTGGGGTGGGATGGGACAGAAGCGCAGCTCTGCCCTACCCAGCAGCAGGCACCGCTCCTCTGCAGGCACCGGCCGCAGCTCAGGGCTGAGGCCCTCCCAGGTGCTCCCAATGAACGCTGATCTCCCTCCACAGCTGCACTGGGTCACAGGAATTAAGACAGGTGAAGACAATTACTAATCCTGGTGGAACATTTCACACCCGCTTTTTGCAGGTTTTGTGGTCTAAACATGACAGCAACTTGTATCTCCCCAGCCAGCGTGTGGGCTGACTTGGGCATGGATTCATTTGTAAAAAGAGGGATTTTGTGGAGGTCCTATGTCTCAAGCTTTAGAGAAGCCTCGTGCAAAGCGCCATTTCCCTGAAGCACTCCCCGCTCCGTGCGCGCTGGCTGAGGACGGCAGCAGCGATGGTGTTACTATTGACTCTTAACCAAGTCTTCAGCTACATCGTTATTTTCTGGAGAAGTACGCTCTTCCTCTGTTAAATGGGTCTCTCATTGCAGCAGAGCACAGAGCCCCATTACCGTAGGTAATCTCCGACTTTCTCCTTTCAGTATCCTAGTAACATCATTACCTTTTTAAATATGGCTTCAAAACTGGGATTGGCTGCAACCGTCCCAAGAAATCAGGTTAAAACAGGTTAAGGCATTAACTAACGGATAAAAGAGCAGACTCCAAGCAGCTGGGTTTCCCTCCGCCTCTCTCCACGTGTCATCCTAAGAAGTGCTTCGGAGCCTGCTCCCGTGCCTTGTTGCGTGCTGGCACTTAGGCCAGCAGCAGAGGTTTGGGGCAGGAGGAGGGCTGGCCCGGGCAGACGGTACAGGGCTGAGAATTTAATCCCTTTGTACCTCAGTCACCTAATCCATGAAACAGGGATAATAACGCTCACTAATCTCAGGAGGCTTGAATTGATTATTTGTTAAGATCATCAAGAACTTACCAGGAAGGCTTTAAAGACCTGCAAAGTCTATTAATTATTTTATCATTACCATTGCTGAAAAATTATATGACTTTCCTCCTTTTCCTTTCTGCCATTTAGACTGGGAAGGTTTCGAGGTGAACTTTCTGTCTTCCTGCTCGTTCACGTCGCACACAACACCCCGAGGCCGCATCCCAGCTGAAGTCTTGCGGCATTATTATAATAAATAAGCATTGTTTTAATAGCAAATTCTTCAGACCACAGATTATGTCTTTCTGTTTATCTCACTGTTATAGAGAAAAAAAAAATTAAAACAATATGGCAGAGTCCAACGCTAATGACGACAAGCGAGGAAACACTGTATTGAAATGAACACAGCAAGGGGAAGGCAATACCATTTCTAACAGGGGAACCCCAAGCTTTTCGTCGTCGGATCTCAGAGCGCTTTGCAGCGGAGCGCGAGCTTTTCTGCATCCACTGTAACGCAGAGGTAAAGAGCAACCGGGCAAAGTCAAGTGGCGGAGATCCAACCAAGTCCCCAAGTCAATCTTAATGAGGCATTACTATAAAAAACTAAGGCTGTTTATCACTGCTAACACAATGACAATTGCGTGTTTATTAATGCAATATATATAATCATATTAAAACCATATGTTTGTCTACACATGGATTCATAGATTATTATTTTTTTTTTAAATCGCTCGACCCAAACTTCAGTGTAACCGCACTATAATAATTTTCATCCTTTAAGCTGAAAGGCTTGTTAAAGCACTGACCAGGAAAGTTGCCCATCCAAGTTATAGATAGCCTGAGACACAGAGCTCACCAGCTTCTTTGGTAACTTCTTCCAGGGGTTAACTGCTATCGTTAACATATCTGTGCCATATTCCTCGTTTTAATTTTGGTGATTATGAGCTGAGCCCACTGCCGTCTGCAATAGCTTTCTCCATGCAGACACACAGACACACAGAGGGAAGAGTTTCATGTCAACTTAACTTATGCAAAAAAAAAAAAAAAAGGCTGACTGCTCTGAAGTGCTTTAGGCAGCTACTTGTGTTCCAAATGTTTGCATTTTTAGACCCAAAAGAACGAGCAAATGTTGCTGGTCACCAAAGCCTATCTAGCGCAGGACTGTTCCGATGCTCTAGAGTGAAGATTTTTGCATGATTCTGGCAGTGCTTGGCCACACCTGAAAGATTAGCTGGTGTAATATCAGTACGGAAAGATATTTCGTGGCTGGTGTATTAGGAGGAAGCATGTCCTAAAGGACTTCAATTCACATTTAATCTTTTCACCTCGGGGATCCAAACTTCTCAGAGCAATGGCCAGCGTGAGCTCAGACCGCAATAACGCTGGAGAAGCTGGGCGCAGCAGGAACATGCCGTAACCCTTACCTGCAGTTTGCACGTACATCTACACCACGCACGGACGAGGGCGGTCGGTGGAAGATCTCATTTTATTATGGCCTCAGGACACCGAGCTAGAATTGGTCTAACAGGAAGGGGAAAGTTATTGAGCCACAAGCTTTCTCTCAGATGGTTTTCTCTTCAGAAGTTTACTTTACCTCCCAAATTAAATTTTTTGGTAATATTCAATACTTTTTTTTTTAAAAAACCCTTAAGTTGTAGCAGTGTGTCCACAGTTATTTATTACCTGCCTTGTGGTCTGAACAAATATGATTTTGTTATTCTATGTTGTCGATAGGAAAAGCACATATGGTTTTGGTTGACAAAATTATGATAAAATTCACTGTATCCTAAAAAATGATTGAAAAGTTTGCAGATGGTTTCTGGGCATGGTAGGGAGGGGGAGGATTGAATTTCAACAAAAGACGTGCCAAATTTTTTTCTCTTCTTACTGTTCACCCTGTTTCCACATCCCAGCTTTTTTCTTATTAGATACTGGGGTAAAGCAGGTATTCGGCCCAGAAGTCATATGTTTCTCTTTAGCTTTTGGCATTCCATCACACTTTGTCATGTTCACATTATGTTATACCCAGGTTCATTCACAGATAAACATGAAATGACAACATAAGCCTCAAGTCACAAACAGCAAAACACAATTAACAGCAATCTAAAGAGTATCACATTTGCACCCCAAAAATGTCATGTTTGAGGAATGTTGCTCTTACTCAGATTCTGAAGGTTTTCAGTCAATCTAAATTTTGTCTTTTTTTTTTTCTTAAAAACTAAGTTCTGTCCTTCTCAGTTCTTTTACTTCCCAAGGGACAAAAAAGTGGGGAGCGGGCCAGGAACTGCCAGCCCAGCTCAGACATTATCTGATTTCGGGTTTGCATCGATAACTCTTTTCCTCAGCACTGTTCACACGCTCAGGATAATCACTTCTGTGGGCTGGGCTGTAGCTGCTCGCTGTGCTTTTGTAAATTCTGTAAAAGAAAAGACCCATGCAAGCTCTGCTTTTTTGCGTTTCATCTCCAAAACATCTTTACAAAGAGATTGACCTGTCATTTGGTGAAACGTATTTTTCTTCTATTTTCTCTTTCTGGGGAAAATATTTATTTAACTTTCTGTACCTGAACGCGGCAGTGTCTGGCGCCCCGTTAAATGACGGCTGGGTGGGCTGGCAGATGGGACAGACCCTCGGACGCTGATGAGGAGCTGCAGGCTGGAGCCTCACAGCCTTTGAGACCACGGGGAGCCTGAATTAACGGCTGCGCGCTGGGACTGACCTGCATTGCTAAAATAACTCGTGGGGAGCGCCTCTCACCTTTCAGGCTTCTCAGGCTTTCCATTAATTTGGTAACAGACTTCAACCTGTCATAGACGTTTTTCTCTCCGTGACACTCATGGTAGTTGATGATCTGCCACATCACCACCTCTAAGAGTCATTCGTACCTCGGTGTACAGATGTGCGTGTAGGTCCACACTCCACGTGGCGATCAGCGTGGGCTGGAAGAACAGAAACCTGGGCAGGAGATTGTGCTTCCCCAGGAGAGGACGGTGTCCTCTCCACGTTTGAACAAGAGGTGAGCTCTGAACTCTGTCCCTGCTCTTTCATTTTAGCCATGTTAATGATGGATAACACCAAATACTCAGAATTTATTCAACCTGCCAGAATATTCCCACCTCTGCCAAACCTGTCAGTGACCTCTGGGAGCTGCCTGCCCGAGGATGTCTGTGGAGCAGCAAGGCAGCCTGGAGAAAACGGATAATTGTTGAGGGGCGAACATCTGGAAGGTGTCACTGGAGTGTTAGTAGCTCTCCCTGTCTATGAGCTATGCCCAAACATGTCGATAAGTTTCCCAACATGGAATTCATTTTTTATAACAGGATACATGTGGAAGTTCATGTTTCAGCGGTGGCCAGAAGTGGCTCTTTTCTTCTTCAAAAAGATTTGTGACCTCTTCTCCAGGCTACTGTAATATGATTTATTTGGGTCTCCTTTCACAGAGCACTCACAGGCCATGGTATTACAGAATACAAGAGCACAGGCTTTCAGCTACGAGTTAATGAGAGTTATGCTCCGTGACCTGCACCATCTGCCCGTCAGCCAGCGAGCACAGCGTAACGCCTGCCACGGCACAGAGCCGCTCTATGCAAGGGTCCGTCTGTCCTGCACCGCCAGGACAGCCAGCGTGGTCCGAGCTGGATAAGGACGGCAAAACTCCACGTGCGCAGAGCAAGTGTCAGAGTGCAGGACGCAATGGAGGGACATCTCCCATCCTACCTCTGCACCCAGCAGCAGCCATCTCCAGGCGTTTTCTGTGCTCCGTACACATCCGAGATGCGAAGGAAAACGGGACATGTGCCTGGGACAGAGGTTCAACCACAGAAAGACAAGAGCAGAACAGTGGCTGCGCCTCCTTCTAGAGCTGCTTTGGTCCTAGTGGAAAGAGAAGAGTGCCTGGGACGTGGGGGTTTACAGCCCAACTCAAACACATCTACAAGTTTTTACATGCATCTCAGAAGCACTGAAGGTTCACCCAGCCGTATCTGTTCAGTCGGAAGGATACCTGTCCTACAGCAGTGATACACCTTCTGTAGGCGATTATTTGGTTGTGCAAAGGAAACATTTTTTAAGATCCGTGCAGTGTGGAACCCTGAACCGACCGAGGAGCAAGATGCTCTCCATATCCATGCCTATTTCTAGCAGAGAATGTAGCCTCTTTGAATTTTATCTAAAACTATTTTCTTATTCAAGGTCTCTCAATAAAATAATCAGTTTAACTATCACAATGACCCTAGACAAATGCAGCAGCTGGAAGATCTTTAGCAACAACTCAAAAAACATCCTTGCCGAATACCACAGATCACAGGTATCTCAAAGTACCACACATCACAGGTATCTCAAAGTACCACACCTACGAAGAGGTACCCTTTGCTGCGGTTCTGAGCGGTACCTTTGCAAATGGGCCATGGGACTGCTACCTCCGGCTTGGAGAGAGGGCAACGTGCTTTTACGCCTTGTCTGAGCTGCCACCCTCTGTCTGGGGCTCTGAGAGGCAGGATCAGCACTCTGCATTAGTACAAATCCTTGATATGATGCTTAAACTTCTAACCCACCAGTTCAGAGGGAAGAATTCTACCCAATAAACCTTCCTGACATGCAATAAAATAACACATTTATTTACTTGCTTGAACCCACCAATGTGCTGTTCATTTCAGTGATTGATAGAATTGGGTTATAATAAGCATACTTTATTATTGAAAAATTTAATTTAAGGTTTAAACATAAAACAAATGGTATTTTCAAATCTATTTTAATGAAGACTATCAAAACCATTCCATTGCCATAAGGGAAAAATTCTGTCTCCATATCTGTTATGTATATATGCATAAAATCTTCAGCCTACAAGTATAAGTCGCCTGTCCTTCTATCAATCCATCATTCTGAAAATAGAATACAGAAAGCCTTATTTTTTCACTTAATTTTCATTAGATTCTTGAGGGAATTAAAATAACACAATAATGGGCCAATTCTGCCACTACAAATCCAAATGACAGCAATGAATCTACTTACAGGCAGAATTTGGCCAAAACTCCAGCTAGGAGTGCCAAATACAGAGCAGGTACCCATAAAAGTATACTTAGAGCTCAAGTATGTCAGGTAGGTAAAGAATATACTTTACATTCATACAAGAATATGAATGCCTTTAATGTGCCATAGGGGGTAATGGATTGGCTAGCGGGATGGCAGTGCGGCTCCTGGCGTGCGCTGCAGCCGTGGGCAAACCACTTTTGCGTTGGTGCAGAGCACCAACAATGCTCTTTGCCTCTTGGCGCACATCCCATGCTTGGCGCCGTCCATCACGGCTGCGCTCCTACCCACCTTGCTAAAGAGGTTTCTCTTGTACAGGGAAATGCAGGGCTTCTGGTGTGGCTCCTCGAGGCTGCTGGCCATCCAGACACCCAGCCTCGGAGAAGCCCAGCGATGTGATGGATTGGCCGGTGCTGACGGTGATGGACTTGGCAAATCCATCTTCATCCGGGGCTTCCCTGCACAGACGTTAGTGGGGCAATCCTTGCAAGCACCATGCCAGAAAGCGCAACCCAGCAACCCGCCAGGACGCCTCTCTTCTTCCAGCAGGACTGGAGAGAGTTGCCAGGTTGTGTGTATGGGCTCTCCCTTTTTCCATGCACGTTGTGCCATTCACCTCTGCCCGGTATACACAGTTGGAAAGAAGATTTGGGAAGAGATGCTGAGAAAAAAAAACTTTATAAAGCTTGTCCCTGGGACTTTCCAGAGATCTCCCCACAGTCAGTGTGGAGATCACCTTTCTCATCTTTAAAATACAAAAATGCAAAAAGATCCCTGACATGCCAGCTGAAAAATCCTGCTCCCGAGTCCCTTTCCCTCACTCCTCTTTCCCCGCGGCTGGGAGGAGCGAAAGGCTGCGGGTGGCTGCCGCGGGACAGAGGTTTCAGGGAACAGTCTCCCAGCCCCATCCTCCCAGTTAAGTGGTTGGGAGACGCCTCTACCCCGACAGTGGCACCGGGATTCCCACCCGGCCTGAAAGGCTCATCCACGGACCCCCAGCCGGTGCCGCATCTGGCACCAAGACCTCATTGAGAAAAAACAGGCAGCGTGCCATCCGCTCGGCAAAACACCGTCCCTGGGCAGCCAAACCCCGGGTTAGGTGAAAACATCTGCCCGCAGCTGGCTGAGCTGGCCCCACTTCCCTCAAGCCCTTTCTCTGTTCTTGTCCCATTACCTTTTGGTTTTGGACATAGGCAATACATTTTTTTTTTTTTAGTTTTACTGCATTTTAAAAAATAATTTGTGGCTGCTTGCTTGTTATAATTGAGTGTGTAAGTTAAGGTTTAGCCGTGTGCTGAAGTTCAAGGGGTAGGAATAATAGACTTGCATTAAGGATGCTGGGAATGTTCTCAATCACATTTTCCTTAAATTTTTTAAATCACCTCAAACCATAGCAGTACATTAAAAGTGCAAGGTGTTGGCTGGATCCTTGTTTGATAATTTTTAAATGATCGTCTATATTCCAATTTGGTTTGCACACGGCCCTGGTAAGTCAACAGATTCGTTTCTTCAGTGGGTCAGACCCTTAGTACATTTTGCCTTTTTGCAGAAAAGAAATTTATCTTTTGAAATGATTTATTCTTTCCCTGGATGTTCCTTTGATGCAGGTCTATTGTTTCAGTGTAAAGAAAATGTATTCCTTTAACAGGTTTATGCCTTCAATGGAATTTGTGTAAGTAGGTTCCACTGCACAAACACAAAAAGCCCTAATACATGCAGGCTGGGTCTACATCACGCCATCAGATGTCAAGTTTGATGACTGATGGTACTTACACAGATTTACACAACAAAAAGTACATTAAAAGGACGTTAAGATTGTGAGTCAAAGTCACAAAAGCATGGAAATTCACATTTCAGGATTTAAACATCCAATATTGACATGGAAAGCTGAATATTAAAATGGTATCCCATTAGAGTTAAGGTGCTGAATAATTTTTAATCTAGACTATTAATTTCCTGAAATTTGTTTTTCTCTCTGCCTCTTATGGCTTTCACATTTTTAATTAAGTTTTTGTTGTGTATGTGTCCTTGTCTTGTAATTTCTAAGTTGCTCTTTCTGTGTCTAGTGTAATTACATAATATATGCAGCATGTATGATAGCTTAATTAGAAATGTTAACCACAATATCTATGGAAATCATAAAAAGCTTCATGAAACTTGGAGAGTAAATGTTTCTACAGATTTACCAAGGTTTATAAATGGTTGTTTCCGATATATTCTCTAGTAAAAACAATCACACCTAACGCCAACCCAACTTGGAGTAAAATTACGAATAAGAAGAAGAATAATTAGTACTTACAGAATCCTTATCACCACGGTGTTATTGGTTTCAGATGGAAAAACAGATTTAGGGGTTAAGTGACTTGCCAAAGGGCTGACTTGGAGTCGGTGTAAAAAGAAAAAAACCAAAAGAAGCCATGCTTAGAAAACATGAGCCTGGAACCAGGCTCAGGCAACAATATTAAACTCCCTCTCTTTGATCGTTTGACCCCCTCCCCCACGTGTCTGGCATTATTCTTACAAAACCCTTTTGGATCCAAACCTTTCAGATGTTGAATTGCTCTTAGGAGATGGTGAGCACTAAACTAAATGGGAATTGAAGGTACTTAGAAACGTGCACAGCCAGAATGATGTAAAGTTAAAAATAGTAAAGTAAATTGTATTTTGCCATTTTTTTGTAACGTGATAAAAAATTATTCCCAAGTTTACACATGTTATGCCAGGCCTTACCCTGGCGTGAATTCTCCTAGGCAATTTTATAAGCCTTCCGAGTAGCAGCGTGTAGCAGAACCAACAGCGTGCTGTAACTTTAACTAGCAGCCTTACAGCCTCGCTGCAAGAGAAGCAGAAATATGCAAGTTAAACCAGTGGATGAAAAAATCTCCACTGTAATGACTATTTGCTACGCTCTCGAAAGGGGCTGGGACAGCTTACGAGGAAAGGAGAGGAGTACCGGGAGGAAGGCAAAGCGCAAGGAGATAAAACAGGAACCGCTATTTTGAATACAATTTACGTTTGCTAATTCCATTTCTATCTATTCAGAAGTGAGGCTCCATCTTACAGCACAGTGCAGCCATTTTAAGTTCACCAAAAACAAACTAAACAGAAAATAGTATTCTTCCTCAACTAAACCATAATATTGGTTCAAATGCTAACAGGAGGTAAGTAATGGCTAATGGATGATTAAGGCCAATATCCATTTCAAAAGTGACATTTTCTTAATATCTCAAGACTACTCTGTAATTCCAGGACCAGAGGAATTGCCTCTCTCTGGAAGCGCACCCACGTTAACATTTTGGTGTTAAATCGGTATTAAAACACACCGGCTACGTATAGGCACATTATCTGCAAAATACGGTCATTTATCGGTTTCCATTTTTGCTGAATTTGCTTTCCTGCCTGCGATGGCTTCGCTCTGGATGAGCAAGAACAGCCTCTCCCATTCCCCTCTGCAAGCCAGCGCCTGGGAGCCTGCCATCCCACCAGGGCACCGACTGGCGGCACCGAGCCCGGGCTCGGGCATCGGAGAGGGAATCGGGCAGCAGCAGATGGCAGAGAACGAAGCACAGAGGAAACACCTTGGCAGCCAACAGTGGAGCGGTAAAGATGGAGACAACGTGAAGTATTAAACGCATCTCGGTGAGAAGTGCGTATTGAATTTAGCAGATGCCAGAGCTCGCTCTCTAACGTGCAGAAGAAGGAAACCCGCGGCCAGGCGGGTGGTTGTCGCCTCCCGCCGCAGCGGAGGACCGCAGGCACGTGGCGACGGGCACCGCTGGCGTGGGGTCCCTCCAGACGTGGGGTCGGGGCTTGCCGTGGAGTTTTTCCAGGGTCTGAGGAAAAGAGTGTATACTTATTTATCTGCTCCCTGTGTAGACAATGAATGGACAGGTCTGATGCGCTCTGGAAAGAGTATCAGGTTCTGCGAGTGGCAGGGAGTGCATCAGAGATAAGGTCTGTGCGTGAAACAATGGGCTTTTGTGGTGGTATTTCATGTCCCTAGATCAAAGTCCACTGTTCCTCTTCAGTCACTTCTAAAAGAGGGGTTTGAGAATCAAGAAGAAGCCAATTTCTACTGAGGGGAGTTGGCAGAGGTCTTTCAGGTGGTTTAGCCTTTTTCTCCCCACCAGAAAGCAAAGAGAACACAAGTTCGTAAAAGAGGGGGTTTTTCCCACTATCGCCAAAATCCCCCACATTTGAAATCTGGACACAAGATAATCCGAAACGTAAAAGAAGAGTTGAGCAGCCTGTACGCTAACTAGACTGCCACAGCGCCGTACAGCACCGTTAGCCGCAGGCTTCCCAGGAATCCCCTGCCCCGAGCGGCTCCTGGAGCTGATCCGTTTTCTGCTGGAGTGGTTGAGGGCATTGAAATTTGGGTTTATATTGAGAAATAGGTTTCAGACTCTGTTCTGACTAAAGGCAGCACTATTGGAACAGCGGCAAGCACTCTTCATTCTGGACTTCTGCAAAATACTATTATCAGTAACTTTAAAAAGCCATGTTTCAGCAGACAAATGGTTATGAAAGAAAACAATTGCGAGCATCTCCTCACTGGTCCAGCCCTGAGCCCCAGCTCCTTTTCCCACACCGCCTCCGTGTACCAGCCAGGCAGACACCGATTCCTCCCCTCCCGCAAGGTTGAGAAGGGCGCTTTATTCTTTCCAGGTGTCCTGCACTGGTTTATTTATGGTCTCACTTTCTTTCTTAGTGTGAGAAATCCTAGCTTTTAGCCAGCTGTAAAGGATTGGCAAGATGCATTTGTAAGGGGAAAAAAATTAGCGACGCTTTTTTCTTGCCAACCTTTGCCCACCTTATTAGGCGGGGAATTTTCCAGTGTACTTAAATAAGCCTGCAGCAGCCTCGGCGTCTGACCCGTGAGCAGCGGTGTATGAGGGCACTCAGGGCGTTTAGTCCAGAAAGCTGCTGATAAACCTGGGCTCTGGCTTAGCAAAAACTTCCCGTGAGGAATGACATGAAAAGGAAGACAGACTGGTATTTCTGTTAAGGGCTTTGGCAAAATCACAGCCACCCCACCTAAAAAGGCCAGGAGCCACCGCTTCTCTCGCAGTCCCAAATAAAGTCACCTTCTCCTGTTCCAAAGCCAGCATCGGGGGGGCAGGGACGGAGAGGAGAGGTTCCCGGCAGCACCCACCCGTGCAGCATCGGATCGGCCCAAAATGACGTTCAACAGCTACTGCTTCTGCACCAGAGCCCGGTCACCCTCTAGCTGAATGCCTCTCACTTTTTAAAAACGTAAATGGCACATCCAGAAAGAAACAGTTGTGCATCACTAGTCGGTCCTCTAGCTGTAAATTTGCACCCAGAAGCAGGGCGTCATTTTTGTGCTGGATGAGCAAACTCGGGGCACAGGGAATGTGTCGCAGCAGCGCCATGAAGCCCAAGGTCCCTGTGGGACCAACACCAGGTGCAGTTCAGCAGCATCGGGTGGAGCCCATGGGGTCTGTCCTCTCCGCCGAGCTCCTGCCCGGAGCCTGGCCCGCAGCAGACCGGGCTCTCGGTCATCAGAAGGGTGACGTGGGAAACGTGCTGAGAGCTCAGTTTTGAAACAGGGAAGCGTGAAGGCCCTGGAAAAGTTGTTGCTTGAAAGAAAATTAATCTTGGGTTTATCAAAACGAAGTGTCAGATACCTTTATGCATATGCTAGAGAGACTCTACCCTGCTTCGTTAATGGCAGGTTATTCCTTTTCTTACGCTGTCAACTATTGTTACTGATTGTTAATAGCATTAATATTTCTATCACTTAATTTATTTTATTAATCCCATTCAGGTTTACCATTACCAGCATATGAACTGTAAATAGCAATAATAATGCCATCAAGGTTAATATCAGTGATGCTGAAGGGTATTATGTAAAACACAGCCTGTGAGCGGCAGCGAGACAGGCGCCTATAAAACCTCGCCTGCGATAGCGGGGGGTGGGTTAAACAAAGGTCTCACACAGATTTACGGAATTGCGTTATCTTCTGGAAGAGGTGAAGATTTAATACCAAAAGCCTCCTTTAAATTTCCTGTAATGTTCCTTTCTATCCCCCGACTGTAAAAATATAGCCAGAGAACATTCTTAAGGAACGGCGGTTTTATCTTAAATTATTAAAAGTCTAATAGTGGGTTCAGTTTTCTTCTAAAAGCAAAGGCAATGGAAACAGACAATTTGTCAACTTTTAAATCACAATATGCAGGCGTTAGGGTGATTGCAAACGGTGCAAGGAAAAGGTCTAAGAGAGCACAGGACAAACAAAATTATGGATGTTCCCCGGCAAGCCCGACGCCAAACGCCGGGGTGGGAAGGGGGAGGCGGCCGAGCGGGGGCTCGCACCCGCGGTCCTGTGCAGACGGCAGACTCTGCTCACACGCGGTTTCGCAAATATTTCAGCTGCGGGGGGCACAGCTGCCGTCCGGTACCCCCGAGGGGGCCGTGCTGCCGACCCGCCAGTGGCAGGAGGGCCAGGGCACAAATCGCCCGTGCCCCCGGCCAGGGAGGGCTGCGCGGGGGACGCACCCTCGTGGGGCTGAGTTTTCAAATATCGGCGATGGCTCTGGGGGCCTCATGGGGCGGCATCACCTGAGGCACCCGAAAAAGCCCTGCGGAGCAGCGCGTGGGGGCAGGTCCCGCGGGGGGACCCCGACGAGCGAGACACCCGCAGCACCGGCCATGCCGGACGCCGAGCCTGCGAACCACGCGAGCCCCGCTAGCGGGGTGCACGGGGCCATTTCTGGACACTGTGCTTAAATAAGTCCAGCACGTTGCAAACCCAGGGTAGCTCTGCACAATCAGGTGTTTGGGCACATACCGTGGTCGACCGAGAAGAACAACAATCCCATCAGCAGTAAGCACGCCTGCGTTATTTATTCCCTTGGAAATAAAAATAAATCTGCTAGCTAAAGGTTTTTCAGCAATTAAAAGGCCAAAATATCTTTATGCAAACTATCGTTCTGACAGCTGGAAGTCTCATGGCACAGGGAGGGGACGCAGGTCCTACCCGTTTGCCACCACGACGTACATGTAATGCGGTGCGGGGTACCTTCTCCCGCGGTGAGTCAGTGGGACAAGGCAGCGACAGCCAGAGGGGAACCACCCAGGGACAGCCCTGGCACGGGCTCCGCAACCTACGGAAATATTTGCAAACACAGCTTTGGAAAAAGGGGGGCAAAAAAGATTCAAGAATGAGAATTTAAATCCTATAGGAACTCCAGGAGAACATGGAAGCCGCCGGTAAAGAGGCCATTCAATAGAACAGTTGAGGGAAATCTGGAGAAAGGGCTCTGTTTGCCCCTCTGGGATGGATTGCTGAAGGTAAAGAACACGTCGGCTTCCTGCACCCGGACAGGGTGATTTAGTATTCACACCACTTTATTTGGGAGGAATTTGTAAAAGAGCTGGAGCTATAAAACACCTTTCTGCTCATTTTTCATGGATGCTGCTGCAGAGGTTGCAGAAGTCTGCCAGGGCAGAGAATGGAGAAGGACGTTTGCCACGGAGGAAGGCTTCGACCTGCGGTAGGAAGTGGCCCATCGACACAGACCCTCCTTTCTTTGTTACATCTGCCTTGCCTTCCTCGAAGAATTAAATTAGATATACAAGGGGGAAGGAGAGAGGGAGAGGGGGAGAGAGGGAGAGAGGGAGGGCAAGGGAGGGAGGGAGGGAGAGACGAGAAAAAAGGCTCAGGCAGGAATATATTTCCTATGTCTGGATAAGGGGAAGGATTCGAGGTAATTGCTTGCTTTTCTCATTGTTCTCAGCTGCCAAGCAGAGATTCATAGAGTGTCTGCAAAGATCTCTCTCTTTTTTCTTTTCCTTCTAATTCTTCACACACACCCCCGAACCCCCATCCACCCCGATCCCTATCCCTCCCCTTCCTCCTGCTTATTCCACCCTAGGAAAAAAAAAGTAATTTGTCTGTTTTATTTATGATGCAATGAAGGTATGCTGAACGCATCGGGATAACCTGACACTGGTCAAACTATCTGTCAGCAAAGAAGAACTGCCTTCATACTCCAACGAGTGCATAATTTAACCATTTCTCTACCGGAGGGCAACGCGAGACCATCCATTTAAAAGAAGAGGGTTTGTCACTGCTCCCTTCACAATGAAACCCGGGTTTGTTGCACCCTGGCAAAAACTAGCATTTGACGTGTTTTCAATCAACCCTTTATCTTCTCATTTTCGCTAGTCATATACAGATTGTCTGCATGTAATAAAACTTCTACTTGGAAAAATAATACAAAATGATTTGAGATATTCATATGAAAGCCAGGTCCCAAAACAAGATGGAACACACAAATCTGCCAGCTATGAAACCAATTCAGGATGGATTTAGGACCCAGATAGATCCAGACAATTGGATGCTGAGTATGGGGAAGAAATAGTAATGCCTCGGGTCTGAAAGAAGTACATATAATCCTATCCTCCTGATGCACGGGGAGGCAATGGCTTCAGCTCGGCAAGAAAATGCAACCCATCCAGCGAGCAGGGTAAAAGGGAAACGTGAGTTAAAGGAGGGGAGAGAAAGCAAGAGAGAAAAAAGGAAAATATTAGTAAATAATATTCCAAAATATTTGAAATGCGAACCGCAAATAAAAAAAAAAAATTAACTGCATAAGGGCTTTTTTTCTAATTGAAAAAATCAAAACAAACAAAAATAATCTATGCAAGCCCTGTTGAAACAAGATGGAGCAAACAAGGGAAGGAATTACTGGTTGCATTCCACCATTTTCAATTAGTCACAATATTTTCCCCTCGCTCCCGATACGGCGCAGCAAGAGGCATGCATGACAGCAGGCTGGCAGAGCGAGTTGCCAAAGGAGCCATTTTCCGGCACGGGCTTTGCCGGCAGTTCCCACCGTGCCGTGCCCAGCTGGCATCCCCGCCACGGCCGAGGGGACGGGACGCGCGACAGCAACTGCCGGCGGCGCCCCGCGTCCCCCGCAGCTGCGCGTTAGCAGGGATAACTCTTGATACCAGGCAGCAAAAGACACGCCGAGTTTGAACAGTTAGACTGCTTTACTTCAGCATAAAAAACAATACGCAGGATTCGGCCCAGAACTGCGAGTTCTCGCAGTGTGAAGCCCTGCCGCGCGAGATTGCCTGAATAGATGGGATTTGAGCACACTGATGCTTATTCCGATGCTTAATAAATGACGGACGAAAGTATTAAAAAAATACATTTTGCAATATAACGCAATGCATGCAACAGGGATCAGGGAAGGAACTCCGGGAAATACGGGGTTTGACGAATAGCTTCTGCTCACAATCTTATTTATTTCTGATACAGACCAGCACTTGCCTCCACACTGTAAGCGAGCAGGAAAAGATTTTATGAATGGGAATATCTATAGCAAAAGGGAATGTAAAATGGAAGGGAGATAATAGGAAGGGTCGGGTCAAAGCCGAGAGGCGGTCCCCGGGACAGGCGAGTGACAGCCGCCACCGCAGGCCACCCTCGCCGCTCACCCTGGGACGGGGATGCCGCCAGCCCCGCGCACCACCGTCCGGGGCCACCCGCCTCCTCCAGCTCTGCTCCCGCACCCGGGCTGCTTTTATTGGTCATTTTTGGAAGGAGGGATTGCGAAATTAAAATCTGGTTTTATTCTGCATTCCTGAGAAACCTGCATTTGGAACTGACGTATATTTTTCTTTGTGAGATTATTTAGGAGTCAATCGTCACAGCTATATTGTATACTTACCTATAACTACACATGTATAAAGCACACATTACGATAAAAACAAATATATTTGGCAAATCATAAAAATAAAGACATATTTTGGATATGGGGAATCAATTTATAAAAGAAGAGATTCTGTAGTAGATACATCAAAAAAAGACAGGTGATGTTGCTTGTCCTGTCATTCAGGAAATCCCACATCCGCACAAAAATGATGAACATTCACCTGTTCTCCACACAAAAATTGCTCCATAATAATTAGCATACTTGGGAACAGTCCGGTTTACTTTCTCGTTCACCTTTGTTTTTTCACGACCGACTGAAGAAATAACATGAAATTACAACGACCAGCCAAGCTCCTTTTAATTCACAACCATTTTAAAATACGCAAATACAAATCTAGAGAAATCCAGCCAGCTTTGATTTTATTGTCAAATTGCAACTAAAATTAAAAGGAGTTAAAACAATTTAAATTTGTTAGGGAAAAGATACAATGAGATTGCAATATTCTGTGCCTGTTTTTAACTTGAACCAATTTTTTAAGGCTGAGTTACAAACCTGAAAACAGGATGCTCATACCTGAAACAGTTGCGTTAATTTAAACGTAGGAGTCCAAATAACATCCTTATAATTCTGAACAGGTTGTTTTATCTCCTCAAATCCAGCGTTAAAACCTACTAAAATAAAATTACAAGAGCCTTTTCAACAGACAAGCCCCTTCAAAAGAAACCGTACAGTTCTGCAACCCGATTTGTGTTATGGATTTTGAAGGGTTCATATTTGTGTTTGTGAACCCCGCTGGATGATTACGGTGGGGGAGATCGTATCAGTTTACCGTCTGCCTGAGTTTCCTACAGAAATCTGACAACCCTCCTCCATGAGCCCCTCTTTAAGTAATTGCTCTGCCATTTTGTTGTTGCTTCTTTTTCACCTGACTCGGCCCCGGAGAGCCCAAACCGCACATTTCAACACAGGCTGGAATGGCCCGGAACAAAATTTGCTATTAACGACATTTCTATCGTCCCTCCTCATCATAAAGCGGAGGCGCGTACATGCTGATGCAAGGGAATTTGCTTCAAATCAGTAATATTTTACTTAAATAGGAACTTAGAGCAAATGAAAATCATACTTTGTAAAATAAAAGAATTTCCATTCCATTTCAAAATGCTAAAATTTTAAAAGAAAAGTAGAAAACATTTGCAGAGAAAAACAAATTTAAAAAGAAAGAAAGAATAAATCAGGTAGCCAAAAGGAACTTTAAAAAATAAATTCAGAATTCTCATTAGCAATGTAAAAATTACTTGGAATAAAGACTTCTGTAACATCCAGACCTACATTTTTGAGAGCTGGCTTTAAGGTCAGGGGATATATCTGTTTATGTGCTCCTTTGGTGTAAAGAAACCAAATACTAAAATGCAAGTCCTATTAAGACTGAAATGCATCTGCAAGGTTTTTTTCCACCTTTGATGAGTTATGGGCATAGGAAAGTGCACGACCATTTTCTACACTGTTTTAAAATCACTATAAGCAATTTCTATAATGTATATTCAGTGGGAGCTTGTTAGTAACACGAGATTTTTTTCCCCACAAACTCCAGAATACTTAATACCTAAACTGTTTTATCATTTGGCTGCTGAGTATTTATTCATCACAGACATGTACTTTAGAGCTCACATGGAGAGATCACGATATTTCTCTGGGCTGAGCTCTTTGTAAGTCTATTCCTTTCTCATATATAAGCATGAAAGAAATACAGTTGAAATAAATACTGGTTTGCAAATGCTGTGATAGCAAATACTTCAGTGGCTACAGACAAACAGTAATTCGCTGTATTCGCCCCACTCTGTAGTAGGCTTTTCCCGTTTTGGGATGGTGGTTTAATTAAGGCATTTGCCTCTCTCATCCCCAATGCTATTAAATTTTAAACCAGCCACGGAGCCTTTCCTTTTTTCACCCGTTTTTATTATTACCATCCGTTACCGCAGCGTGCCAGACCCCGCACCCCGTTCCCTCCGTCCCTCCGGCCGCCCCAGCCTGGCCCTCTCGCTCCCCACGGGTTTGGGTTTGGTTTGGTTTTTTTTTTTTTTCCTTCTCCTTAAATCTCAGCTGCTCTTTCAGCTGGCCTCATGCACTACAAGGGAATAATTTGCTTTCATAATTTAAATTTTTTTTTATATACACATCGCATGTGTTGTTAGGGGGATGCTCCCGGGATGCAGGCAGCCTGCGCTGCCGGGCGGCGGTTCGTGGATGGCGAGTGCCCTCTGCAGGAAAAAATACCCCCAGCCCAGCCGGGAAAAACCCCTCAGAAGTAGGAGAAAACAGAAGCAAATCAACTCCTCCATTATTATTTTTTTTTTTCACTCATTTAATCGTTACACAATACACCAGTGCCGGTAGGCGCCGGGAGCGGTGCCGGACCCCCGAGCTGGATTGTCCTGCAAAGCCCAAAGCCGCCCCGGTGCCCCCAGCGCCGCAGGCCGGCCCGTTCGGCTGCGCCGGCAGCCGCGTTAAATACAGCAGCAGATAGAAGAAGAATTTTCATTTGCAAGGTGGGGTTTTATGGCAGGCTCTAAAATCCCTGCCACGTATTTTGGAGCGCAGACATGCGGGATTCCTGCTTCTCCTGCGGCGGGGCTGCGCCGGGTGGAATTTTTATTGTTTTTTCCCCAAAATAAGCTCCTTAGGAAATTCCAGATCAAGTCCTGTTCAGACACCTGTCCAGAATGGGGGCACTCGCCGTACGCGATGTGCACTGCTCCCTCCCCATTTTAAACCGCAGATCATGATTTAGCTTGTACGTATATATTGATAAAACCAATGCAAAACACCAAGCGGGAGAGAGCTGTCCTGGCAGATTAAAACAAAACAAACCCAAACAAAGAGAACACTTTTAAGGCAGGTCTCTAACCGGGCGCCTGCGAGACCCCCGAAAGCCAGTGCAATATAAGGCGTCCTGAATGCCTTTTAATCAAAGGCCCGGTTCCGCGCGGGGACCCAGCTGCCTTGTATATCACAAGCCATGACTCCTTTCCCCAAACGCGGACGTGCGTATTGCAGAAGAGGGTGGGATTAGGAAAAAAAACTGTTCTCTAAAGGGAAAGCATTTCAAAAGACGTCATGAAATGAGAATTTACTAGTCTTTTCCGAGAGCTAATAACGCCTGTGCAGCACAATAGGCATCGCTCACTGTGCCACGGACAGGACTTGCAGGCTCCTTTTTGTCGTCCCCCCCTTTTTAAGAATATAGCTTATGCAAGCCTCACCGCAGACTTTTCCTTGAGATTGTATATCAGAGCAGCAGGGGGGCTGATGAAGTGCTCATTTTTTTACATCAGTCTTATAAATTGCTCTCCCCATTAATTGTTTCCATGGAAACAATGCATTTGGCTTGTATGGGGATCCTGAAAAATTTTTAATGGGATTCTTAAAACTGCGCAGGAGGCGGGTGGGGGGTAGGGGAGGTGCTCTCAAACACCCTCAAAAAAGATCCAGCCTAAGTTCTAACAAAACGTGCAGTTAATTGCTTGTTTCCAAATGTTGCTAGACTGAACCCAGATTAAATCGAGGATCTGAAAACATTATTCAAATGACCAGGGGAAAAAAAAAAAAAAAGAAACAAAAGGGCAAGTACAGATTACGTGACAGCACAGACGAGAATTTTCAAACACCTCCTAGCAAAACACAGCCATGAGACCATGACCAAATAACAATTCTTTAATGTCACAGCCTTAACTAATAATTTAAGCATGAGCAGTCCTTGATAACCCATCAGATCTTCCAACGAACGCCGTGCTCCTTGCAGCACCGCCGCGCGCTGCTCTGACAGGGACAGCGGTAGCTACACACGGGCTGCGCCAGCACAGACAAGCACACACCATCTTCCCTTTCTCCACTCTTCGTACGCCTGAGAGGATTTTTCTTTTAATTTTTTTTTCCCAGCAGGGAAAGTATTTGTATTACAGGGTATGAAACTAGTCCAACATGCAAGCATATTTAATTTGGAAAATGTGTGGCTAAATGCCACTTGTTATGGGATTAGTTAACAGCTGCAAGTCCGCTACTGTGGAAAGAATTTTTTTTAAAAAAAAGAAAGAAAAGGATTTAACTGAGAACTGATCTGTGCTGTCTCCCAACTTTCTCTGTGTATTTTCAAGTTCCATCCAGTTTCTCAGCTCGCTGTGGGGTTGTCCTCACTTAACTGTCAGCTGAAGCTATCTACACTTAAATTAACTCCTCTCAAGTTAGTCTGCTCCGGGCGAGAGCAGTCGGTGCTGTAAAACAGCCCTGGAGCTGCGAGGCGCATTCAGAGGAGCCGGCTCGGCCCCACGGCGAGATGAGCACCAGCAGCAGCTTCAGCCGGGCACCGGCCCCGGGTAAAGGCACCTTTGGCTCCAGCTGCGGACGGGCGCGAGCGCCGGGTTACTGGCAGCTCTCAGGTTATACCTCAAGCTAATCACGCAGTGGAGACAGGCTCTAAATTACTTGTTAAAAATACTGTGCTCGTCCTGAGTGTCCTATAGTGTCCTCCAACGCTAAGTGCCGTTAATGAAGGAGAATATCACCTTTAACACATCAGTCACACAAGGCAAACCCACCGGTCACTCTATTTTTCCTGCCCATGTGGCCATGCCCTCCCTGTGCACCTGCGTACGTCTCCACGCGACCGGGACACGGCGAGGTACGGTCCCAGTCCTGCAAAGAGCGCGGGCAGGCCTTCACTTCACGCGCGTAGCGGCTCCACTGGGACCCGCACGCTGCCGATGCTGAAAGTGGAAAGTAGCATGCAGAAGCAAGCTGTAATTTCCCTAATTTTATCTTAAAAGGGCCCAGACTGAGTAAGTTCTGTTTTTCACAACGCTACAGCAAAATTTTCCTTTGCCGATACTCCCTTTTAAAACTGACAAAACAAAAAATCAGTGTTTCCGAAGTTGGAGGTTTGCAACCTCATTCCCCCCAGGGAGGCTGGTGAAGCTTTTTTCCATTTGTCTGCATTTAAAACCGGGTCCACTTTAAGAGAAACAAGTGAGAAGTGGGTTTTACCATTTCAGCAATGAAAGGCATTTACCCTCAAGACAGTAAAACAGATCTTTTAAACCTTTCTGATGCAAGAGAGGAAATGGGAAGTTTACAGAAGTAAAGCTCCAGTCCTGCACACACAGGCCTGATCTTCCTCGTGTGTATAGCTCACTGAAATCAATACGGTTTCTCACGAGCGAAGCCGCAGACGCGCATAAACGTTTCCATATTTGAATCATATCAATACTAAAGCTGCGTTAAAGAAAAAAACATTCTTCCCGGTAAATTCAGAAGTTTGCCCAGTTTAAAAATTATTTATGAATTAGGTATGTGCTGATAGTTTTCATTAAATTATGTTATTTATGCAATTATTTAAAGAAAATATCTGAGCTCGCGTGTCCTCAGAATAAGCTCAGACACGGCTTCCCTGCCCCAAGCCGGTATGTCAGAGGCTGCCGTGGCGGGAGCCGCCGGTCGCGGCCGGAGGCACCAACACCTCCCCGGCACCCTGCGCACCCATCCCGCCGGCGGCAAAAGCAGGTTTGCTCCGTGCGTACCCGAGCTGGGGAACCGGGGGACGGGTGGAGAGGGCGGCTCTGCTCCGGGGACGCGCCCGCCACCCCTCCAGCTGCCGGCATCCCTGGGTTTACGGCGAAACCAATTCCTTTTTAACCATCTTGCGATGCCGAGTGCACAGCATCAAGACATTTCTGTAGCCTATACAGTGCTGCAAAGGGCCCTCAATCTGGAAAAGTATTACACCGAAAGGACAGCGAGCAGTACAGGTCAGCAGGAATTACTAATACATGACAGAGGGATCGCCTCCTCAAGGCCTCCACAACATCATCTTTTCTCCCACTTTATGAAGCCACACAAAGCAAATCCCAACTGCTAACCATAAAAAATGAGAGCTATTTGCTAGAGACCTGATAATGTTTAAAAATATATAGTCAAACATCTTGCTAAGCGAAGGCATGATAAAGTAAAGTCCATCTCTTACACTAACCTTCAAGGTAAAATTAATAATTAATTAGTAAAGCCAGGACATGGAATGATTGCTATCAATATTTTAATACTTTTACTGCTAATTTCATTCTCCCTCCATAATCTGCTTTCTGAAAAGGAGGAGAGCTACGTGTGCATTTTCAGTGCGGTACCCTGCCTCAGCTGGGGTCAACGCCGGGGAAGAAACATCGCCCAGAAGTGTGCCGCAAACGTCATTGCTGCAAGGAACAAAACCCAACGTCCGTCGCTTGGATTTTGTTACGTGCATCCGGCAAGCGCGCGCGCGCGCTGCAGCCTTTCACTGCCTCTGCTCCAAACCGGGGGCTGCGCTCATGAACCCGGCAAGAAAACCAGGGGTGCTTGTAACGGAGATAAGCAAAACGCACCCAAAAACTTCCCCGAGCGTTAGAAATACCCAATTCCCTGAGCTGCGACGGAGCAAGGGAAACTTTGGCCCAAGAAGAAAACTGCTGGGAAAGTTACGAGGGGGTGAAGCGGGGTGGGTGCAGAGGCCAGGCAGGAGCTCAGGGCAGAGGCGGGCAGGAGCAGGCAGGAGCAGGCAGGGGCCACTGCTGCCCTGGCAGAGGAGCGGGGAGCAGGCGGATGGGCGAAGGGAAGGGAGGTAACTGCTGCCCTCAACTACTGGAAGGAGAAGTGTGTCCTCGCCTGCTTTATTTACTCTTTATTAGTCTAATGAGGCTGTTTCCTGGGAGTTTAATTACCATAATAGAGACAATTCCTTTCTTAACCCTCTTTACAGCCTGGAAGAGAAAGAGCCTCTGAAAGGGTAAAGCAGAAAACACGAGCTGCCGGCAGAGAAGTGGTGTTTCAAATCAGCCTGAGCAGAGGCACGAACCCTCCGGCACGTGGCCATAAATCTCACCCCGTGGGGTGGGGCCGGCCGCCCGGTGTCCCCCACGTCGGCTGCGGCGTGGCGGTGGGTGCTGCCACGGGGGGGTCCCCGGCCGGGCTTCGCCGCCCGCCCGCCCTCGCCCGCCGCCCTGAGAATCGCGGAACGGGAATGCAGCGCTGCAGAGTTCTGCTGCAGAAAAATTAAGAGCACATGATTAATGCTACATAAAATGTGTGGGTTACCAGCCCTTTGAAATCTTACCTCTTCATCATTTTCCATTTACAGTTTACTAATGAAATTAGATATGGTAAAGGGTTTCTTTCTTTCTTACTTTTTTTTTCCTTAAATCGACTGCGCATTTTTTTAGAGTTAAATCAACATATTTTCCATTCCATATTCAGCAAGAAATCAGAATATTAAATGGGTTTTTTCCTGGTGCTGCTATGAAATATTTCCACAGTATTGCCATAATACATACAGCGATTTACTGTATTAGACTTACACGTCTGTTACTCTATACATGACAGATAAACCAGATCAGATTAAAACAACTCTTGTTAGCTGGGCTAGTCCGTACCGACATAAAGCTGAAATGCGCACAAACCGGATCAGCTTTCCCTCCTCCCAAGAAGGCGGACTTGCACTAAATGGCAGACAATAACATTGTTCTGCTCCTTGCCATGTATATATTATAAAAAAAAATAACAATACAGTCTTCAAAGCATTGGTCAATGGCAGGTTTAGAAGGAAAGCCATGATCAGCAGCCGCCTCCGCTGATGGCGGGGAGCCCCCGCCGCTCCCGGCTTCGGGGGGCTGCGGCAGCGGGGGGCTGCAAGGCCAGGCCTGGCAACCTGCTTCAACCGTGGTTTGCAGCAATAGACATTTTAAAAAGGTAAAGGCAAAGAGGCAGCGAGGATGAAAAGAACCAGATCTAAGAGGAGAAAACATACAGCCCATGAAAAAAACAACAGAGAGCTGCGTTAGCCCAACCAGAGGCATCTCCTAGCCCGCTTCATCCGTTCCCACACGATACAGACAACGTACTGTGAAAGCACGTGCTAAAAGGGGATCGCAGGAAAACAGAATAAACTTGTGCCAGAGTCTGAAGTCCAAACCAGCACAAAATCCCCTACTAATTTCCTCCAACGAAGCCTCAGCGCCAGCTCAGTGGAGGGGTTTCCCTTGGCCGGCGCCTGAACCGCCACAGCTCTTCCCCGGGTGCTCCCTGCGTCCCCCCGCGCCTTCGGTGCTACCAGGCATGGAGCAACTGGCCAAGCGCCAGGGAGATGGGCTGCAGGAAGCCGGGCCGGGAGCGGGGGCACCCACCGGGCTGGGAAGGAGCCGAGCACTGGGGAGAAGGGATGCCTATCGGACGTTTTGGTGCCCCATGCCCAAGCCAGCGCTCCTCGGCATCATGCCCAGCGTGACGTCCAGGGGGAAGGAAACGACGGCAGATGGCCGCAGCGGTGACGCTGCCCAGAGAGCAACGGAGGCAATCGTACATGATGCAATGAACTGCCGCCATTTCTTACTTTGCTTAAAATTGCACCGCTGCTGGTTTTGCTGACCTTCTCCTTCCTGACACCCTGGAGGGGGTTTGGCACCCGCGCCCCCCCAGGGACAGCGAACGCGCAGTGCTCAGGCAGCGCGTTGCGGGCACTGCGGGCAAACGTCGCCTCACTTTGAAATGGCGCTGACCACATCTTTGCCGTTAGCACAGTGCAAACGCAACAGGGTAAGATGCCAAGTTACTCAGAAGCCCTGTTTCTTGGGTAGCACGGTATCGACGAAATAAAGCAGTTAAAACATCACTGCCGAGCTCATGGCTTGAACGAGGCCAGGAGACAAGGTTCACGCTGATGTGACGCGCACGCCGTGCCCAGGCGCGTGACACGCACCGTGCCCCCCACAGCCGCAGCTCGCTCCCTTCCAGGACAGCCCTCCACCGCTGCCCGCCACCGGGACCGCTGGCTGAGCAGTGTCCAGGGACCGTCGGGAGGGAATTACCTATTTCACTTCGGATCATACTCTTAACAAACAGGATTTTTGGTGTTTATATAGCTGTTACCCTAACCATAGATAGACGCTGTAAAAATGAAGGCGGAATGAAATAATTAAAGACATTTCCCCCGAGGTTCTGATCACAGAGTCGCCACAAGAGAGAAGGGATTTGTGAGCCTCTCGCTTCACGAATCCAACGCCGCGTATTTAGATTAACACTATCTTTTTCTGCGTTGCATTTTGAAGGTTAGGACTTGGCAGCAAGAAACTGCACTCTCACTGAAATTCATATATGGATATCCCCTTTGAACGCCTCCCGAATGGTTATTTTAAATAACATAGTGTTTATTAGCAGAACAGAGGAAGGACTGTAAAGCAGGAGAGCCGAAGAGTTTGATTTCCAGTCAGTGATGAATGGCGGGGGAGGCCAGGTCACCCGGCTGCAACATCAAAGGGGCGACTGAACCAGCCGGCACACTTGAAGTTAGTTAAAATGCCATAACAATTTTCCGAGTTTTTCTTTTTTCTTACATTTAAAGAAATTATATTTCATAGCGCTGGCTTCGGCCATTATTTCCAGGTCTCTGATGATACCCGGGACTATAAAAAGGCACTACCTGCTGGCATGCCAAGGAGTATTTGCCACACATTTTAATTGTGATACGATGTGCTCCTCTCCTCAGCAAGAACGATGTCTTTTAAAGAGCCCGAACAAAGCCCCCACCTCCAACACCGCGCTATTGTGCATCCTTGCATCGGCCTGCACTTCTTCCAACACATCGGGATTAAATTGCCAAGTAATTTGCATGGGTCTGGTTCCTTTTGGGCTAAAACGAGCCAGGCTCTTTCAGAGCTTTGCAGGTCCAGCCTTGCCCTTGCCCCTCCTTTCTGTCAGCAGCGTGAGGAACCGGACGCTTTTGGGGCACCCTTGGCAAGAGGGGCGAGCGCCCAAGCTTTGCTGGAGAGCTGCACCAGATAGCGGGTGAGGAGATAAAGTCACATACTAAATGTACCATGTCATTTAGTAAGTGTAAACTTATAGTTAGGGAAGGTAAATGCAGTCTCAAACTGACTTGTAGGAGCAAGATATTGAATGGATATTGAATGTATTCACAAAACTTCAGGCCTCCAACCAAGCCTTAGCAAATGCAGACAGAAAACAGCAAAACCGCGGGCAGCCCCGTACCGCACGCACGCCTCTCACTGCCCGCTCCTCAAGCGGTGACTGCTCGCAGGTATTTTTCCAATACGGATTTTCCCTCCTGCAGAAAAGGAACCCTCCTCGGCGTGCTGGGCACCGGTGCATTTGTGAAGCGGCACGTTGCGCCGGAGCAGCTCCCGGCTGCCCGCGGCCGCCCTGCCTGCCCGCGGCGGGCTCCGGCGGCCCGCACCGCACCGCACCGCACCGCTCCCGCGGCGCCTCTCACGGCGGGAGGGCAGCAGGGGGCAACCTCGCCCCGGCAACGCTGCGGGAGCCCCGGCCGCTGCGGGGGCCGGGCCGGGCCGGGCGCTGCGGGGAGCCCCGGGCGGTGCGGGAGCCCCGGCCGCTGCGGGGAGCCCCGGGCGGTGCGGGAGCCCCGGGCGGTGCGGGAGCCCCAGGCGCTGCGGGGAGCCCCGGCCGGTGCGGGGAGCCCCGGGCGGTGCGGGCAGTGGTAGGGGCTCCGCTCCGGGATAAACCGAGATGAAACGAAACGAAATAAATAAAAAATAAAATACACACACACACCCCCGCGCCGGCAAGGAGGAGGCTGTGGAGGCAGATAGACTTACCGGGGGTTTTGTTTTAACTTTGCCTGCAGGCACTTTTGAGCCCAAGTAACGGCGGATCTGGGAATAACAGGTGTTTATTGATTTCCTTGTGGTTGTTGGGGTTTTTTCAGCCGCAGAGCTGCAGCAGAAAGACATATGTAATCCATATGTAACACTTCAGAAAATGAAAGGCAGCAGAAACACCGAACAGGTGGGCAGAACGGGGGGAAGTTTCGACTCTCTCCCCAATAAATTTTACCTACTTTTCCCACATCATCAATATTAGGAAGAAAGAAAAAAAGAATTTTTTAAAAACCCGACCTCCCCTAAAATGGCTTTCGGTGGGGATGGAGCGTCCACCCGAGCCAGAAAGCCGGCGGGGTGCCCTCCCGAGCGGCCCGCGTGGGGCGGGTTTCGGAGCGCGGCAGTTGCAGCGCAGCACAGCCCTGCTAACGCCCCGCAGCCGACGGCCTTAAGCCGAGGGGGAGACGCCGTTTTGCCACCAAGTGAACAAAGATCGCAAGGATAAAGCAGAAAGTCTAGAAGACGCGACCAAGCCGCGGCGTAAAGCTGAGCAGAAGTACATTCCTGCGTGTCAGGCTTTCCTAAATTATCTCCTAGGTAAACAACCTAAAACTGGCCTCTCCGCTCTGACGTACACCAACTTGTTTCCACGGGCATTTTGCCTGGGCAAGGAACCCAGGCCTTTGTCCCGGTTTCTTACCCCCTGAATTCCATCGGTTTACTCTGCTCGCCCAGCCTGACTCGGGGCGTCCCGAGTGCAGAGGGGTGCCGGCGCGCAGCCCTGCCCGTGCCGCGGGAGCCGCCTGTTCCCGCAGAGCCCCGTGCCGTCCCGGGGTACCGCCACCCCTTCTCCTCCCTCCCTGCAGTGGCACCAAACCCATCTCCACCACATTAGCCCAGCATTATCTTACCAAACAGAGAGGGGGGGAATAATATTGATCATTTTCTCCAATTTTAAAAAGAGGGTGAGGGGAAAAAAAGAAAAAAACCCGAGAAAGGGAAAGCAGACAAAGAGAGGCTAAATCAAACCACAGAGCAACAAAGGAGGAAAAACAGGTGGAAGACGGCAATTGTTTTCTGAACCCCAGCTAAGTGGAGAATTGAAACGAGGGAGGCACCGCGAGAGGACCAGGGGATGAAAGGGAGAGATGGTAAGAAACAGAAGGGCTATATAAGTCTGAAAATGGCTAGAAAGAACAAGGGAGAGAGGAGACAAGAATGGAAGCCTCTGATGTTGGCAGGAAATGTTGTGATTCTAAAGATGAAACAACTTGTGGGAAAAGAAATTGGGAAAAAATACCCCTGTGTATTTCCTAGGGTGAACTCGAGCAGCAAATGAACTACAGAGGAGACAGCTGCCGGACAGCACTGGGCAGGAATGAAATGGCGCAGCATCCTCTGAAGGAGAATTCATTGTTAGAAAATGACATCCTTCCATAATACCGATATTTTTCAAAGCCTGCTCCAGCTGCAGCTGCAGATGTGGCTTAAAAACCCGAGCAGGAGGCTCGTTCCCCTATGGCAAGACTATATATTCTATGGCCGTAATATTATTGCCATAAAGGGAATAGGAGAGATGGGGCAGGAGAGATACTTAAAACTTCCAAACTCATTCGAGACAAGTAATAAGGGACATACAAGGAGTTTAGGAAAAGAAACATGACGGCTTTCTTACTTATCTACAAAATTATTATAGAAATGTTTATCACGTATATTTTCACTATCCCCTAGTACGTTGGGGGCTTTAATTGCTTTGGACGGACTCCAGCGCATTAGGAAAAAAATGCTAGGGAGAGGGAAGGAATACATTTGCTAGAAAAAAACTGCATTCCTTCCAACCTTTCTGCAGCTTCTTAAAAAAATACAAAAAGCCTCCTTCAAACTGCTCAGTGCCATACCAATTTCCTGTGTAGACCTGAATATTAGTATATGTTTTTCTGTGTCTCCTAAGTTTCCCAAGTTACCTAATGCACGCTCAGCATGAAGCATTTTTAAATGAGTTAGTCTTTATTGAATTATGATTTCCAGCAGTCACTAATAACAAAATTCAAATTGCTCCAGCAGACGAGGATTTTAAGAATGCTGAGAAGAAACTGAGTTTTTAAGAGACTCTAGAAGAGCCACCCACTGCTTGTGTATAGTAACCGTGAGCCTCTTGACGAAATACTTCAAATAGTTAATTAGATTTGCTAAAAAAAAATAAAAAAAAAAAAATCAGTCATTAGGATTTGCCACTCTGGGAGACACTGGATAGAGGCTGTTACTGGCGCACCTACGGCTTCATCAGAAGCGAAGCTAAAAAAAAATGGTTTTTTAAATAAAGTTTCAGTTTTTCCTCACACTGTCCCTGCAGTCGGCACGATGCAATTAGCAACACATCTAAAGGGGAAAGAGGAACTTTTATTCCGTTAGGCCTTCTTTTTTACCTCGGGAATTTCTTCAGGCTGCTAAAAAAGCGTTTTTCAAGCAAGGAATAATAGGGACGCTCAGAGCCTGTCCGCAGTCCACGAGGCTGAGAACTGCAGATCACCTGCAAACTGAATTTGTTCTATTTTGTTAACCATTTATTTTGTCTTTACTGGCTGTTCAAAGGGAAGTGTGATAATCCCACTGTTCCTCACTTGCTCAGCGGGGAGTTTAATCTAATAAAGCTATTACAGCAGAATGGATTAAAGCAACGTGAAGCATTAGTAATTTGAGGAGCAGTTAAAGAATGTTAACGCTGAGACTCTGCGCGTATTCTCCTAAAAACACGATCACAGAGATGAAAGCAGAGCTCCTACTCAATATGTCATTTTTCAGGCACAAAATTCAATTCTTTCAGCGTCCTCATCCAGATGTTTATAGCGAGGAACGAGAGGCTGGCCATTATTTAACAACTGCTGAAACCAGAGGCTGGCCAGAACGGGCATGCTTTAGCTTACCCCCACTTTGATTAATCCCTCTGTTATATCTTTTTTTAGAAAGAGAGAGATGTGACCGAAGTCACCTCATACAGCATATTAGGGTGAGACGCAGTATTAAAAGCTGAGGGACTTCATAACGTTCCCTGCTGTTCACCCCTTGGGTGCAGCAGACGTGGAGCATCGCTGCCAAGAGGGCTGAAGGCCCGCAGCGGCGTGGCCGGGCGGGTACGGGATGGAGGGAAGCTCCGCTCGGAGCGGGAAGGGTTTGGCTCCCACACCATGCCCCGATCCCAAATGCAGACAAACCACAGCGGTTTCGGGAAACGGCTGACCCGAGAGCTTCCCGTGCTTGTGGCTGTGCCAAACCTGCCCGTTACAGCCCCAAAGCGAAGACGTTAATTAATAACCGACAATTACAAACAGGATTCGGGCTGCGTCGCACAAGGACACGGGACTTCACGGCTGCCATGTCCCCGTTACCGAGCCAGGACTGCTGACAGCCCGCTGCCAGGGAGGACTGCGGCACCAGGTCCCAATGCGACAGAACAAAGTAAATAATAAAGCGGTAATGCACTGCGTACAGATTTTAAGTACATTATACACTTATTTTACTGTACTTTGTTTTTAACATATTATTGATCTTACCATGAAATCAAGCTTTTGGGGGCAGGAACGCAATTAAAACCCCAATTCCACTGCAGATTCCTGTATTCTTTATGAATATTGTCTCAGCCAGGAAAGTGCTTATGCCACGCCTGGCATTTGTCAGTAAATAATACCCACTCACGACCTCAGAGGCGGGCGTGCCGTGGGTTGCTCCTGTTCTGTGCGGGAGCCCGGCCGGACTCTCAGCATGCCTCTGCACTGACCGGCGTCACGCCCCAGCGTTTTAAGGAAGGGGTACGTTTCAAAAGCTCAATGGCACGCAATCACCCCAAAGCCTTAAGACAAATGATACGGAAAATGTGGTTTTGTCATAGCCAGGGAAATGCATCGCTGCGTTCAGAGGTGCTTTGGCTCTTCCAGAAGAGGAACCTTTCCGTGCTCACAATAACAGGGATAAGAGCCATAACGGGATCAGTTGTGCACCGGATACGTGGAGTCTCGTGGGGGGAAAATACCTGAGCTCCACATCATTTCCAAAGCCCAGTGGTATGGTCCCAGCCTGGAACCACCTGACAAACTTAAGTCTGAACTTGAAGAAAAAAAAAAAAAAAAATATAGGCATTGACAGTCAAGAACATGGTCCCCCCTTACACCTCAGTGCTGGCAAGGACGAGTGCATCTCGGAGAGAAACCCACATGATCTCACCTCCTTCATCGTAATTAAAAGTGCTTTGCTACCCCAGGATTTAGGTCCCATTCTGCACCCAACTGTTCCCTAAAGGGCAAAGTTTAATGCAACGTTTATTGTATGTGTATATATGCTTATAATATAAAATTTAACATAGCATAACATGCAGTAGCGCTTAGAGAGGCACAGGTGCTTTTAAACGTCACTGACCACATCCCAGCAACATTCTTGCGCAGCATCCCCGTACCCCAGAGAGGTCCCTGGTGTGACAGACCACAGCCGTGCCCTGGACGGATGGGAGCAGAGCGTGAGGGGAAGGCTCACGGTCAGAGCAGCCCCCGGCAGAGCCGCTCCTGCTGCGCCCCGCGCTGCAGCGTGCGCTCACCAGAGGAAGGCTCTGCCAGGGAGCTTCCACCTTCCAAATAGCTCTCTCTGCTGCAATAAATACTTTTCTAAATATGGGAAAGGTTTTGAACCTCTTCTGTCTGACAGTCTGTATGTGCAATGGTCTCCTACAGAAAACTAACGGCTGAAATAGAGAAGATGGTAATCATTTTAAAAGCTGGGAGAGCATCCCATCCAGCACAACCAGGTGATGTCAGGCTTGGGAGATGCTGCCCAGAGCCCTCCGCAAAGACCCATCCTAGCCCAGAATCTCACAAACCCACCCAAGCCACCAGTACTGTCCTGAGGAACGATCATTGATTCGGAAATGCAGATTAATACATTCAAAATTCCTCTTGTGATCATCTTTACTACATTTCCTATGAAAAAAAAAAATAGCTGCATGCTGACATATGCATCGATACAGGGCAGCAGGATTATTTCTAGGAAATTCGTGGGGAAACTTGGAAATTGGACTTGAAGCATGTAAGTAGCTGGCAGCTTAACTATGAAAAAAATCTATTGCCTCTCCATGATGCAAGTTCCTCCACTTAATTCAGTCACTGGTTAATTTGTTTCTTTGTTTAATATGATAGAAACCCCAGGGATCAAATCATTCATAATAAAATTATATTAGTACTTTATTTTTGTCATTTCTGATCGCTCTGAGCAAGCGTTATTGGATAGTTTGATCGTGGGATACAGAAAGTTACCATTTAATTAATATGAAAGGTGCCTAAATTTTGAATAATATTGAAGAAAAAAGCCTTAGGACGTGGCAGGAGACTCGGCTGTATTATTAACTCCTATTGCATTCTGCGCTGCATTGGCTGTCAGCTTTTGGGTGCACTTCAAGATGTGAGCTTTAATCTATAAAGCCTGAAGTCGCTCAGAACGTTATGGTCAGAAATACCCATTTTTCAGCAGTTCTGTCGAGACGACGGAGAAGCAGCCGACGCGTGCCACAGAGGGGAAGCCATGAGCGCGGGGTGCGGGTGGGTGGCAGGGGGCTGGCGCTGCCCCGTGCCGGCTGCCGCCCCTCTTGGTTCTTGGTTTTAGGGATCAGTCATCAATGACAACCAACCAATAAATCAGATTCGCTCAGGAAACCGTGAAGTTATTGTTGACAGTTTGAGAATAACAACCAACCACCTGTAGCCACACGTTCACACAAAAAAGCCAAATGTTTGACAACGTGGGAGTAAATATTTTTTCAAGTGAAAGTGGCAAAGTCCAGCTGCTTAACACTGCAAAACCGGCCTGAATCCATTGAAAAGGTGCGTGCTTTGGTCAGCTTCTGCTTTGCCGATACACCCCACCAGTGTCTCGAAGGGCCAACGCCAGTATCCTTTACTGCAGCCCACCGGGGCAATTCCCGTTGCATGCAATGATTTTCTATCAACAGGCACAGCGATACATTTCTTAATGTTGTCAGCTCATCAAGAAGATGTGAAATTTGTTCAAGCAGCCTCTGCCCCTCTCCGGTGGGCGGCGTCTTGAGGGACCCTCCCAAACGCCTGCTCCCCACCGCTTGCGCCACGCTCCTCCCCTCCTTTCCCAGCTCCCAGCTGGATTGCCACAGCTGCGAAATTGCATTTCATTTTCCTCCAGCACAAACCGCTGGGCAGTACATTTTGTTCGTCTGCGTCAACCAGCCGGGTAAACCCCAGTCACCTCCGGAGGGACACGGGTGACGGCGTCAGGCAGGCATCAATAATGATGCATTTTAATCGGGCTCTATGGGGTCTGTCAGCAAGCGCACGAAAAACAAACAGTCAGGTTAGTAATCCAATATTTTCGAGATACCTAGCCTGAGATCCGCAGGTCATAATCAGCAAAAAACATAACGACCAGGGAATAAACACTGAATCAGAGGATGAAAACTAAAATAATGGTGTTGAATCCAACCAACAGCAATAAGCTATACATACCACGCCAGCTCACCTCTTAATTCAAACGTTGACACGCAGTCCAAGTTAAAGATTTTTGAAGAGAAATGTGAAGATACAAGACTGAAAATACAAGTATGATAGGTCTGTGATTTAACTGCTGGTTTAAAACTTCATCGCTACTAAACGCAGCCCCTGCGCCTTCCAGGGAGCGGCCTGAAGACAGCCCTGCCTTCCACCTACGGCCCTCGGCCTTTCGATGGTACGTGGGCAGCGTCTGAGCCATTTCCCAGTCTGTGCGCCGGACTCGCCTCCTGCCTCAGCTGCAACAGCAGTAAACAACAATAATCATAGTAAACTACCACAAGGCAAAAATAAGAGTGATATAGAAATTATCTTGGAGATATTTAGGGGGTTTGCTTGGTAGTAATTTAATTTCACAGTATAATGAGGTCTTTAATGTATAGTTCGTTATTTTAAAAGTTTTTTAAAAAGGCTAATAAATCAAAAATCTACATACAAGGTGTGTGATACGTAACAGGTTATATATTGCCTGTCCAGTACAAAACTCAGCAGTGAGTTGTACAAAAGGCACCAGCAAGCCAGAAGACAGATTTAAGAATATCCCATTAGCATATTCTTTAACGCTGGTGAGAACTGTGGCTCAGTCAAGGAACGTCTCTTAGAAAGCCATCCAAAACACAGAAATCAGCTCAGACTGCCCGAATGCTGGGCAAGACGGAGAGCAAAGCAGCAAAGGCTGGAGGTCGGCGTTAAAGCGAGAAAAAAAATGAAGCACGAGTTTGCAAAGCAATAGGGCTTCAAAACAGATCAAGCGCTCCCTCCTCTCCATCGTGTCAGACGTGCTGCTCATCTTCATCTCCACTGCCCACCCCAGCCCACCCCGGCCGCTGCTCCCAGCGCATCCCACCTCATCGCCATGCTGGGGAGACCGGGCAGGACGCAGCCTCTCTCGTATCATCCCGCCTGGCTTTGAGCCACCGTGGGGGAAACGTCAGCAACTAAATGGGCTCTGGGAGCTCGCTGAGGGAAGAACCTGTATTAAAGCAGGAACAAGTACAACCTGCTCTACAAAACCTTTAAGCAGGGGATTTCACAGCATCCCTAAATCTGTGCCCATCTTTTAGCACTCCAATAGTTCGAAAGCTTTGCGTTACACCCTGACCAAGTCATCCTTGTCACAAGGTAAGTTTACGTTCTTTAATATGTTTAGTAGAAAAGATAAAAGTTTGAGGGTAATTAGCACAGGAGAGGATAGTGAGGAAAGCAAGGGAATCGGCAACGTGATTGGAAATGAAAATCAATGTTAATAAGTAGAAGGAAGTGTATAGGCGAGGCAAAAAACCAATGTACTTACAGACTTGACAATATTCTAGATGAACAGGGTCAAAACAAAACATGTTTTCATAAAGCATGCTGTTGGACTGTCCCAAAGGAAGTCACGGCAGGCCCAAACGCAACGAGATTAAAACCAACAAGATTTCCTAATTAATTATGTTTAGAAAGGATATTAAACTTTGTACCCTAGGGTTTATGTCAATCTTCAACTACCAGAGAGCAAAATAAGATATACATTTTGGGGTGAGATTATGCAGCATCAGTGTCCTCTAAGGTTCTTGGGCTTTCCCCTAGAAGATGCAAGACCCATTACGGACAGGGATGAGCGTGAGCCAGCAAGACGATTCCCCACAGTCTTGGCACAGCACTTGTTTTCTGCAGCATCAGCTCTCCAGCCGTTCACTTCTGCCCGCACAGATTCATGCCTGTCCATAGTTAACAGCGTAATAAAGACAAACAATGATATTGTTGACTGGTGGGTACAACTTGCAATAAAGAATGAGAAAAGCCTGATCTAAAAGCCAGCGCACATGCAGTTTAAGAGCAAATGAACAAACCCGGTTCCCATCCGGCTCCCGGGGAAGCCACGTCCTCTCGTTGCACGTGTAGAGCAGGTAGAAGCCTAACAAGCATTTGGGCACAAGACCACCCACGGATGATGAATTTGTCCCTTCCTTGTGGCAAGGATGGATGCTCCCAATGATTTATGCATTTGTTGCTTTTGGCTGAAATCTTTGCTTGAAAACTGCAACCAGGACAAGCCGTGGCAGAACAAAACAGAGTCTGCTTTACCTCAGCAGAAAGCCACGTTATTTTTAAATCCCAGAGTCTCTGATTCGATTTGGGTGCTGGAGTGGCGTCCCCAGCAATGCGGCTCATTCATCTTACGCAGTTTATGCTGCTGAAGCTCTTCATGGCTTATGAACCATCCAGCTCCGGCTTTGCAGTTTTCATATCATTATGCAGACTGTCCAAGATTACACTACACATTAATTTTTAAGGAAGCTATGTCTTTCTAGTCATACGTCTTTAAAAATGAGACTTTATACATGCATATCAAGAAATTCAGAATTGATGTGCCCATAGCAAACTCAATTTTCTCCCCACAAGAACAGACCATGACCACTGAGCTTATTTATAAAGGCATTGAGCCAGCTACGCTAGCTTCTGTGAAGATTGCACGCATACCTGTTCAGCGTAACAGTTTTAAATGCAAACTATTCAGCCTTTGTTGGTATGGCCAAAGAGTGTGAGCTGGGATGGGGAGCAGTCCGAGAAGTTTGCGCAAGTTTCTCACTGTCATTGATAGCTTTCACTATTTCCAACATGCAAAGGCAAGGTCTGCTTTTTAACTGTTGGGCCTAGTTTAATAAATGTGAAGGTTATATCTAATCAGGCAAATCCTCATTTTCAGGTCTTAAGCAGCTCTCCGCTATATCGGCCAACAAAACATATGACGTTGCCATCCTCTAACTTTCCTACCAGATACAGAAAATGCTGTCGTTTGTTACCAGTCGGTTCCCTAAAGAGTCATGGGTTACAACTTTAATAGTTTTCATTTCCATATCCAGCTGAAGCATTTTAGAAAAAGCCCCCGGTGCTCATTACCCTTCACTGCACAACGGACACAGATGTCTGCTCTTTCCAGACCCTCTTTAGCCTTGATCTGCACGTGGAAGGGACTGGAATAGCACCATGATAAAACGCAGGACAAGCTGGCCCGTTTAATAGTTGACCTGGGAACAGTTTATCCAGTACTACCCGTTGATTAAACGGGCACAACACCAAGGAAAGTTTCCATTTGGCTGCAGGACGCTGAGCTCATTTGCCGACCCAGGGATTCCCGCAGAGGACGGGAGCAAGCCTCCGTGCCTGCAGCACGAGGTCCTCCAGAGAAGCCTCCAGAGCCCACACCCAGACAGCACTGGATAACTTATCAAGGCAAATTTCCTAGCCGGTTTCAAGCGTTTGATAGCTTGGTTTCTTTCTGAAGCATGAGATTTGTATGTCTTGGGATGTTTATTTAATGTATTTGGGAGCGTTGCAGTTATTCCTCTTAACACCTAGACTTTCTTGTTTTGCTGAAATGTTTGACTACAAAGCACTTTAGGGCACTCACTCCCTCAGCAAAAAGGGAAGGTGAGAAAACAGCCGGGGCTGGCACTCTTCCCCCAGTCCTCCCAGCCCTGCTGTTCCTCCGAGACCTCCAGCATCATCCAGAAGAGAGTGGACTCAGCCATGTGCTAATTCCGCACTTACTGCTGGCTCATTTAATCACTCCATTTCCAGCTTCGTAACCTAGAAGAAAGCATTTCTCTCCGCTAGAATAAACTTCAGGCTTGGCCAGGGGACAGCGTGAACTCCAGCGAGGTCTGCACACGGGTGTCCCAGAAGAAATGCATCTTTATAAAAAGCGCTGCACACCAGCTAACAACCGAAGCCCCGCCAAGCGAGCAGGGACCAAAAGGGAATCTGGAAAGTGATGTGACCTGCCAGGGTGCAAGGGGCAGCCGCCAAGTCCCAGAGCAGCAGGTTTTTTCGGCAAAGAGCAGGAGCCGGGAGAGGCTGGTCACGGCAGTGAATGTCCCCAAGCTGACACACAGCAAAGGAGGGCTTTTCCTAGCTTTTTCATCACCCCGATGCTAATACTTCTCTGACTCTCTTTGGGTCTGGAGCTGGCAAAACAGCTTGACCTTCCAGCTCCAGCTGTAGTAGGAAATTTGACTTTGGTCTGTGATCTGTGGGGGCGATTATCCTTGATGCACTACCCGGGAAAGGACCCATTTCACTTAAGAAAAATAGGCATCGAGAATAAATCTGCAAAGTCTTTTACCCTGACCCTTTGCACTTTTTCCTGCTCCAGCGTTATCTTATGATCCTCCACAGTTAGCAAATGCCTTGATATTATCTAAATATTTCTTTTACCCACTTTCATCATCTTTTGTAGATTATAAGTATTACTCATTTGGCAAGTCCCCTCTGCAGTTTGAACAAGTGCAAAAACAAAAGCAACCAAGAAGTACCTGTTCAGACAATGAACAGAAATGGGTTCTATTTATAAAACTTATTTTTCTCTTTTGTTTTGCAAGATATTCACAAATGGTAATATAATTAGCCTCCTTGTAGGTCCAGTATGAATAGTTCATTTCATTGAAGTTAAAATAATTAATGTTTTTAATGCCTGTCAAGGCTTTGGAAGTACAAAATGCTGTAGGCTACATAGGACAAAAAATAAGGCTACAGTTAAAAACATATATTATAAACGGTCCCTTAAACCCTAGTGTGGTATCCTTTTATCATTCCTTCATTCCGAGGTTAGTAGGTTATTAACCTGTATCCTGAGGGAGAAAGGATGCACATCAATTATATCAATTGAATAGACAAATGAAAATCAAATTAAAAATTTAACATGCACAACCATAATTACAATACAGTGCTTCTAAGAGGAATTTCATCTGAGGAATGAAACGTAGAAATGCTTTCTCAATTTTAACTGCGATTTACAATAGCAGGAAAAAGTAGCCGGAGATAGGCAACCTCATGAAACCAAAGTCCATACAGGAGATTTCAATGAAGTCTTTCCTCCTAGTCCTGAAACACTACTGTGATAAATCCATTGTAATTTAATTGGCCAGTCCAGTATTTAACACTGTGAGGAGTGCCTTAAAAAGAGAGGTTTATTTGTGTTACTTCTAGCCAAAGTCTAGCACAAGCGCGGTCAAAGCTGCAGACGAGAGGCGGGGTGGCTTTCCCGGCTCAGCCGCTGAGGACGCGCCGAGTCCCGCTCTCCAGCCTGGCACTGGCACCACCAGCTCACTACTCCTCTGTGGCAGTACGCCCACTACAAAATGCAAATAAAATATTGTACCCACTCATCACGTGCTGTCAGTATCTACAGTTTCCATGAGAAAGGTAGTGCACTCATTCATTTCACCTGCTCTACAGCTGGTTTCAAGATCATCAAAACCTGATGAGCCAGGGAAACCTATTCCCTGCATACTTTCTAAGTTGTGCAGTTGTGGTCCTCTGGATTTTGTGCCCTACGTCACCTCTGCTCCTAATGGAAAAGAGTAAGTGTTCAGAGGCATCCATCAGAGAAAAAAATTCTTTTCTAAATCTGCCACCCGCTGAGAACTTTTGATTGCAATTTCAGACTAAGATGCAAAAATATTTCGCTCATTTAAGTAATTAAATGTGTTTATACTGTGTAATTATATGTATTAACATTGGCATATTTAAACAATTAAAGAAACAATCACGAGGCTTCTGCCTTTCATGGTGTTTACATCTCACAACAAGCTCCAGCTCCACAAACCTTCCAGCTGCCAAAGTCCTGCTGGAAACACCGGGATGCACGAGAGGTCCCTGGCCATCCAGTAACCACCGAACTGGGTGGTCACCTTCCATTGCTGCACGTGAAAACAAATGTGAAAAATGTAATGGCACAGTTGACTCATTTCAGTATCTCCAAGGGATGGCAGAGAAGAGAGGGGAGGCTGCACCAAATCAAACACCTGGAAGTGGCCAGGCAGGCTTTTAAGATGGCTACGGTCGTGCAAAAAGCTGCGTGTATAAGCACATATCAAACAACATAAAAGCGAGTCTTTACCCAAGATGCCCATGTCCTAAGACTAACAACTAGGAACTGGATACAGTTTCAACAGCTGTTTTAAAATTATAAAAGAGACATTTTGAGGTTGTAGAAGAACTCTCCAGAAGTTGCACCAATAAACCTTTCCAGGCCTCCCAGGGAAGGTCAGAAGTACCACGCAACGGTAAAAATCACGTTATTCCTGCAAACGCCGTGCAAGACTTCTCCTGAGAAGCTGAAAACAAACTATTCAACCAACGAGCAAACACAGGACCTCGAGCTCCTTGCTGTTCTGGCAAAACAGCGAGGAGAGCTCACAGAGGAGAGCTGAAAACCAACAGACAACAAAAGGCTCGGGAAATAACTGGGGGACAGGAACAAAAAGAGACTTCGATGAATGCTTCCCATTCCCGACATAAAATTCTAGATACGATATTATTTCCTTCTATTCTACTTCAACTCTGAGGACACCGAGACATGCGAGACCATATGCTTGTTTAACCTGCCTCCAAACAAACACCACCACGAGCAGTATGCGGATGCTGTCAGTGAAGATAGAAAACACCAGTACAGCCCGTGGGAAATAGGGGCATTTCTGGCGTAAGGAAATACAGAAAGACTAAAATCAGGGCAGCCAAACCCTTCCCTTTTACCGTACAGGCTTGGCCACGCACCCCCCCGAGCCGCTGCTGGCCCAAGCCCTCGCCGGCAGGCGCCGAGGATGCGTCTCTTCCCCGCGCTGCCTGCACTTCTCGAGCCAGAAACAACTTTCTAGCAATGACTCCCAATTATCTTAACACCAAAGTTGGGGAAGAAGCAAGAAGCTCCGCTTCTCTCTGCAGATTTGCCTGTAACTTCAACACTTCATCACTTGTAAGCTGAGGACAATTACTCAGAAACAAATAGGGAACGAAGGCAGCGCTGCAATGGAGCTGTGCCATTTTAATGCTATTTCTGTCTATATAAAATCTTCTGTAATTTGTTTACGACTACCAGATTCAACAATAGTGTGCAAATGCAAACCCATTTATGTTAATGTCCTCTCTCTCTCTTTCTCAGATCAGATTCTGAATAAAAATTAGGTAAATACTCTGTTTGAAAATATATAAGATGAGAACTAGTTGGGGAGGGAGGAAGAGAACCTCCAAATGCACGATCCTATCAACCACATTATTTTTTTTTTCACTTAATAACTTAAGTGTACTGTTAGTGAAATTACAACCTGCTTGTGACACAATAAATTTACAACAAAATTCATTCCATAAATTATTCAATTCGCTGACTGCAACTATGCTGAGAAATATCACTACGAGCAGATGATTAGCATGTGAAAGGAAAGCCATCTCCAGACTGAAACAATCACTGTCACACCTCCATTTGAAGATGCCTAGTGGAGTTTTGTAAAATTACCATTAAGAATACACATTTAAGGCTTTGTAGTTTCTATAAAAGCGTTAAGTATTTGATTTACATTAGATTCATTTGTTCTTTCTTCAACTGTCTCTTTTTCCTACAAACCATAACAGTTTCAATAAATGCTGGCTCAATCAAGTGTGCATTAAAACAAAAGAATTTAAGTTCAATAAAAGTGATGAATCAGAACTAGAAGTTAACCTTCCCCCTCCCTCCCCTTCCCTTGCCATATGATTGCTGCAGCAGGAGACCCGGGCTGATCTGGTAGCCTGGAGGCACAAAATAGTCTTGTCCCACATGGACATACAGTCCTGGAGAGATGACCCAGGGCCTGGACCTCCAGTATGGAGTTGGTGAATCAAATGCCAAGTCCTTCTCACCGTCAGTAAGGAAAGAAGGTTGGTGAGAAAGAAACATTTCTACACAACACCTTCTCTTCCTTCAGATAAACAGTGGAGCTCTCAACGGACAAAACTTGACATCTCACAGTCTAACCGGAACCAAAGTATTTTGGGTATCCACCAAATTAAAATTCTAGCAAAAGTTCAGCGATTAGATCAGCAGTCTTCCCAAGAACAGGAGAATGAGACTACTAAACGTAACCGATGCCCAAGCATCATCAACATGTACCACAAGCATGAGCAAAATCAATGGAAAGGCTTTACCAGGCTGCTGAAATGGTTTCTTCAGCTTCCACAGTTATGTTCTGCCCCAGCTACGTAGCAGCAGGAGAACTGACTACAGCTGTATATCCCATACAGCATTGCAACATAATACTAGCAGCAATCCTTTACAGCAGCCCTTTAAAAATATTCCGATAGGGCAAGGAAAAGATTAAAACCTCCCACTGTGCTCTCCTTTTATACCCATTGTTTGAAGAATTCTTTTTATTTCAGGATGCAGGAGTACCTGCTCTGAAGCCAGGCATTACCTCCCTGATGAAGGACCCACACCCAGCTTCTGCAGTGCCCCACCCAGAGAAAACAAGCTGATGGGTTAATTGTGAGCACAATTTTCTCAGGTGACCTAGATGAGTTTATCAAAATGCCTCCATACAACAGACCCTTCTGATCCAGGCCCATGAAATGTAAACATCTTACCCATTAGAAGCATTTAAATGGCTTCCAGCATCTTTACCTCCTGCTGGATTTCCCAGCTAGAGAAATTTGAGGAGTATATGTAAAGAATTTATTTCCCTGGAAAGGAGGAGGAAGGATTCTTCTTGTTCTGGGAATCAAAATGTTAATTTTTTACAAAATACTTTAAAAAAAAAGAAAAGGCTAACAGAAGTCTCCAAGTGATTCAAGAGTCACTGCCATGGCAAAAATCCCCTTTCACAGACATGAGTCTTTCAAAATAAGAGCTACTCTGTTTAAGCCACATAATGACATTAATCTGGCTTCTTCCTCACCAACCGTGCAACTCCCATTAAAAAAAAAAATTGTTCTAGAAGCAGTGACCGCAAGGAAAAAAAAAACTTTTTTTCTCCTTTACCCAGAAACTTTATTGGCTCTACCTAATACTGCACTTCTCCATCCATTGACAAATTGCTTTATCTTTTCTTGTTCCAAGTTCATTATCAGCACTCAGACATGTTCCCTAACTCCTTCTCGAAGTCTCTCGCATCTGAAAGCAGTACCTTACATTATTCATAAGGATAATCACAAATATGCAGAGAGCCATAGACATGTAATGGAGAGGCTGACTTGTATCCGATCCAAATTCCATGCGCTTCATGGAGCTTACGACTTTCCCATAAATTTTTGCAGCATGGACATACCTCCATTCTCAGCCACTCCAACAGTCCCAAAGCAGGGACAACTGGGGAAAAAGTTCTCATGCTCCCACATAAAGTTTTATTTCTTTTGAAGGATGGAAATCAAGTAGATATATTGTGCCACCTTCCCATGGGTTCTCCAGTTGGATGTATTTGTTTACGCATGCTGTCTCCTGACTGTGCATAGGGAAGGCACAAATGGTGTTCAGGCTCTTAAACAGTATTCTGGAAATTAAGTGAAATTAAACGTTTTTCAGGAGCACAAGGAAAGCAAAACCAAGTCACTGTCATTTCCAATGGCTCCATGAAAAAGCCCAGAAAAGTCCGTGCCCTAGTTAGCATCGACCGCTGGCAGCCAACACCTGGGCGGTTTTTAAGGCAGCTTCTTTACCTTTGGTGATTTAGAGAGACTTCTGTCTCTTCTGCCTTGCAAGAAGCGCCCTGAGTCAGCCACAGTCCTGTGGCAATTGCCTTACGAGTCAGAAGGCAGAAGGAAAAGCCCAGTCAGCCTAGAAGAGGAAACAAATTAAATATGTCTGTAACTACGGGGGCTGAAATGGTGTTTGCCTGGGAGATGATTAAACAGGGACAGATAGGAAAGGTGAGGGACCTTCATGGCAGGGGCTTTCCACTCATGTGTTACTGGAAATGTCCCAACTCCTTTTGGACAAGATTTTTAAATAACAGTAATAAAGTAATAAATTAAGAAAATGGAGGTATTTCTAAATCCCTCAAATTTGAGACCAAAAAAAGATTGTTTCCATTAAGCTTCAAACCCATCCTGAGCAGATTCTTGTCATCAGATGCAGTCTAATGAGGAAGAAAGAGATGATGCATTCATAGCCACATTAACCAGTAATAACTGTGTAACTTCAGCAGAAGACAGAATCATGGAGACATTAATAAGTGATGAGATCACAAAACATCTGGAGAAATGTGAGCTGATATAAAAAGTAGCCAGCAGAGTCTTATAAAGGGTAAATCTTGTTTGACAAATCTGCTGGAATTTTTTAAAGAGGTAACACAGACCCCAGACAGGAAGAAAACATGGGACATAATCTGTTTGGATTTTAAAAGGTTATTTGACACATCACAGCCCACAGGCTGGTGTATTTAAGTACGGCAAGTCAAAAAATGCACCAACTTTGAATGGGCAAATAAAATTAAGGAAGTTAACAGCCTGGTAATGTTATCAGCGAAAAACAGAGGGAGCAAAGTGGAGCATGTTTTCTTCTGTGCCCGTACGATAAAGAGGAAGACATCATAACGCAAACATCCAACCAGATGGATCACATTGAAGCGTTATGTGGAGAACATAAAGTCATGTGCTGTGTAATGGCCATGATATTCATTTTAACTGTAAAATGAGGAGTTTTAATATTAGAAGCCTTAAGTATAATGATGCCTTTGGAAGACGCACAGCAGAAGAAACTGGAAGAGACTCTAGGAGTAACGAGAGAAGATTTCATGATGGGCAGAAGGCTAACAAGGCAGACGGAGCCGCGCACGACAGCGGAAGCTGGCTGAGTCCTCCGTGAACCGTTCGGGAGAGCACACTTGGATTGCTCTAAAACAGGAGCAGCAAGCCTTAGGCCTTTTGTCTTAAGGACAAAGTGATAAAAGGTTGATGGCCAGCTCACACAGAAAGGACATACAAAGGGCTCGCTCTTTATATTTTAGTAGACTAAAGTTTTACTATTATTTCTTTTCCCCAAATCCTTTAAAATCTACACGGTTATATCTCTCAGAATAAAGAGAGAGAACAATCTGCCCCTAATCAGGTTCTGACACAGTTGTGGGCAGCAATTTTGGGTGGGCCAAAGTTTTACGGTTTTTCCTTCCAGGGAAAAAGACCACGTACTGGGATCATCTTTGAGGCTCTGATCCCTCCTACTGCCTGGCAGAGAGGTTAGCCACCCCGCCTGCCTGGAAAGTCCATATGCAGCTGGACAAGCACCCAAGGGCTGACCCAAGAAATAATTCAATGTTAGGTCCTTGTGAGGGAGATCCCTGGCAGAAAGGAGATCTTCTCCAAACTCTCCAGAAGCTGCAAGTCAACAGTGAGCTAAGCAATGAATAGGCAGCAGCGAGCAGATGTCCTCTTCAGCAACAGGTTCCACATTTATCCTGGGAAAAATGATGGGAAATTTCTCTCTCTTGAAACAGAGCAAATAAATAGTCTTGCACTGGAGGGATCACAAACAATGAGGGCTCCAAAGATTCCCATTATCACTAGACTGAAAACCTGGAAAGCAAAATGACCACTCCAGAGCTCCTCTGGCTGTTTATACCAAAGACGAAGGCAGCAAAAGAATTATAGAAATAGAAAATAAAAACAGAAAATTAAATAAAGTAAGGAAAAGTCTGGTCCCAGGCGGGTGCTGTTGCACGTCTGGCTTGACTACGTGTGGTGGTACGCATACTCACAGAGTGAAGGCGCACAGGGGGCACCTACTCAAAGGAAAATGCACATCAGTGCTTTCTGCTCTTCTTTGGTGGCCTTTAGTTTTTCTTGATAAACCATTAATGACTGAGATTATTTGTTCAGCTGTATTGCCTCCCCTTTTTTCTGTTTGCAGCACAATTCTTTTTTATGCTGTGGAAGTGGACTCGCAGGTTGCTCCGGCAGCCCTCCCTTCGCATGTTTGCCGCTCCTTTGCACAAAACCAGTCGTCTTATTTCAGTTCAAACACCATTGGCCTTTTTTTCCCCTCTGGCAGGCAGCAACAAGTAAAAACTAATGCAGAATTCATTCTCTGACATAATACATAAAACTTGATCACATTTTCTGCTTCTCAGCTGAAACATATTGATCTGATTGCTCTTTGGGATGAAACATGGAAGAAGACAAGTTCCTCATATATAAAAATAAATTATTTAATGTAGATGTCCAAACACATATACAGTTATATTACACGTGTAGATCAATACATTATTTTTGCAAAGCATTTGGCCATCTCTGGAGATAAAGAACATATCTGAAATTAAGCCCCAATTTACTGCATTATGCCAGTTTAATACATCCATTAATAGCATTGATCTTAGTGGTGTCAGACTTTCAGGGAACTAGAGGGGAATAAGGATAACCCAGAGAGGAGAGAATCATAGGAAAAAAGGGGAAAAAAGGCAGCGTGAGAGGAGATGGGTCAGCGACATAAAAGGCAGCTGGCTGCTTGTGCGGGGTTTCTGGTCCGGCCCGGGACGCCTGTGCCGAGCACCACCCGAGAAGACGCTGCCAGGGGGTCTGATGAGAAGTTTCTCATAAAACCGAAGCCTCCGCGCAGCGCGAGATGCAGCCGCCCAGGTCAGGAGGTCTGGCTGGGCTGGGACAGAGGGACCGCGGGCAGTTAGCAAAAGGGAAGGAGCAGTGAGCACAGGGCAGGGCGAAATGCAGAAGGAAAGACGCACGACGCCTGGAGACGGATGGCCTTTGGTCAGGGGCTGCAGTCAGTACTGCCCGCTCTGTATAAGCGACGAGGCTCCCAGCTGCGGGACGCAGGGTGCCCGTGTGCGGGGAGGGACGCGGGCACCCCCAGCACCCTGCAGCGAGAGCCTGCAGCACGCCACACGCGCTCCGGGGGACAAGGATGCGTTTTCAAAGAAAACTGAGTTCAGCATTTTCCAACTTTTGGAATTTGAAACTTAAATAATCTCCTTTTCACCTTTTCTTTAAAAAAAAAAATATGCACGGAGGATTGTTTTCAAACACAGCCTGCAGTGCAGCAGGCTGCTGAGGCAGCAGCACGGTCTTGAATTACAATTTTTATTTATTATTTTGTTGTGCTCCCTGTATTTTTCTTACAGCACAGAAAAGGAAAAAGGCAATTTTCAAAAGTTTATAACTCAACTCTACCGCAATGAAATGTCATTTGGGAGACAGAAAAGTGGGGAAAGAAGGACATTTATGGCAAATCTCCATTGCCGGTGCTTTTTCTTGTCTCTTTACAAATGTCTGCAGAAAACACCGACAGAATTAAGGCTTACAGGAAAAATATCACAAAAATGCTACAGTGGAATATGTTAAGCAATCCCAGTACTATATATACCTCTCTTTTTAAGTGTTCTTATAGAAATACACCTGTGACCGTGTAAATGTATGTTCTCCGAGGGCAGGATGGTGCACCGCGATGGGAGGTGGCACCGCGGGGGACGGCAAGGCGTTCCCCGTTCGTGACCGTACCAGTACAGCCACACACCACAACGTGCCTTTGTCATAATTTTTACTTTGGAAGTATTCTAGCAAGCACTTACACATATATTTAGGGAGATTTACTGCATTCTTCCACCTGTAAAACTTTAACTGCTTTCTGTTTAATTAGCATAAACCTCTGAAGGAAAGGAAAAAAAATACGAAAACAAAGGCCTCGAGTTTCTCCTCAGTTGCAGGGGCTCAGCGGAGATTTCCTTTAGCTTTGGTAACATTAACCAGCGTAAAACCAATTACTAGAATGAATTCAAATAAATTTCTTCTCCTAAAACTCATAACTTTAAAGCCAATTCCTGTGAGCCTCCCTGAGCGAAAGGAAAGGGCTGAGCCTACAGAAACACAAGGGACATCTCCTTCTTATCGGGTCAGCAGGGCCCCGAATGCCCTGCTTGTGGGGTGGAAACAGGAAGAAAAGGAAACGTCGTGATGAGCAGGTATTTGGAACTAACAGCTGTGAATAAAGTTGATCAAATCTTTGTGCCGTTGAAACAAACCCGAGCTGTGAGCAGAGCGCAGGTAAGGAGGTCAAGGATTTTAAGGTTTTATAACGAGTTTGCTTGCCGATGGATAAACACTGAAGCAATAGCTGCATCCACAGCCCATGATGGATGACTAACCACCGAATCTCAAACCTGACTCGGGAGGACTGAACTCCAGGACCACGCAGCGGCTTTACCTAAACGCCTTTGAGCATTTCATCGCTATTCCTAGAACTAAGCCCAGACTCCCGATGCTGGGAAGCGATCCCCCCAAAGCTGGAAGTCGTCACCAGGCGGGAGCCGACACCGAGCCGGGCAGCGCTGGGCCCAGCCCTGTGCCCTCGCCCAGCATCCCGCCCCGGCGCCCGGCAGGGCTGATGCCGGCAGAGGAGCCGGCAGGGCAGCGCAGGGAAAGAGGCAGCCAGCTCCGCCAAATGCTTTCGGATTCCCACGTTAGAAACCAGGAACACTTAAAGAAATCCTTACTGGGGCTTTTTCCCGGCGCTCCGTCCAAGGCTGCAAAACTAACATTAGGAAGGGGGTTGAAGAGCCAAAATCAAATTCAGCGTTATGCAATGCATATTTTAAATACATCTAAAACCATTCCTATAGCACAATTCTGAAATGAAGTTGATGGCGATTTCACCAAACTGGTCCAGAAGTGTCATCAGACACAGTGTAAAGTAGGAAGAAAACATATGAAAATAAGAACATGCGTAATGGCACGTGAGGCAGGGAGCTTATTGCCAGGCATTACATTTTTTCTAACTGCAATACGGAGTCTTAAAATAATTTCTACATAGGCTTTCTGTGTAAAAAGCACAGTCAGTGAAAAGTTACACTAATTTAAACAAAATTAATAAAGAAATGTTCTGCTTCTTTTTATCATCTTTCTACCTCTCATCATTTATCATGCAAATTAAATTGCAGTAATAGAAAATGTAAAGAAAACAAACTCTGCAGTATATTGAAACCTCTATCCAGCAAGAGATAAGGTTGAATATTAGAAGGAAAGGTGCAGAAAATTAGCTGTCCATACAATAACTGGGAGGGGAAACTGTTTTATTTAGCCTGGAGGGATTTTTTGTTGCAAACTGACTAAATTAAAATCCAGACTATTATACCCAGTATCGCACCAGAAAACGCCTTTTCCTTGCACTTTTAGATAAATTTTCATTGATCTCATTTTATGCATGATTACATTTTTAATGAGATGTACAATATTTCCAAGCTAATTTTAAATGCCTTCTCTCTCCCCTTCCTCCATTCCCCTTACCTCCTCCCAGCATGTACACACTTACTGCTTGTTGGATTATCAGTTCTGATAAATTGCTAGACCAGAAAGGAGCCTTACCAAGAGGAAATAAATTACTTCCATCTTTTGCAGCTCCAGCGTAGTGAAGTAACCTTAAAAATGCCCACTGTCTAATTATGCCACCTTGCAATTCTTGCCAAAAGCAATCATTTTATTTCATGTAATAATTTTATTTGTTGTCAGTAACCCTGAAACACATACGGATTGTGGTAGGAAGTCACCTTCCTCTGCTGGCAGTACTGGCCATAAGAATCAGCACTGCCTTGAAACTCAAAACTCCTCTAGAAATAAAAAGTTTTATTCGCAAGATCTTTGACTCTTGTGAATAAAGTACAAAGCAGGTGAATGCGGGTGAACTGGCCTGTTGCCAGAGTGCGGTGATCTTGGCTTCAGAATATTAGGCAATAATTGATTTTCAGCATGGAAAACTTGGCTCGTTCCCAGAAGTTTCAAACTTTATTTTCTTCCTTTGACTATTTTTGGTAAAGTCATACCCTGTAAAACAGAGGGGGAAATTGCAGGGACAAAGCACGAAATAAAAGTTCTGCCTCTAGCCCATCATTAAGTACCCACATTTTATTTCCCACTTTGATTTGAGGGCTGCTTTTTTGTGAATAGGGGCTGGTTTGTTCACGTGAGGGCAGAGGTTTGAAGGAATACCTTGTAATGCCCGAGCCTCAAGCACGACAGCAGATAGGTGCCTCAGAGATGTCGATACATAGGAGCGACGGTCAGAAAATGAGAGTAACAAAAGAGCGGCTGAAGGGTATAAACTGCAGCGGGCTGATGATGCAGTGCCTTCAAAACGGGCACAAAAGAAGGAGGTTTTGCGTATCATCTCACCCTCATACACTGAGTATCCTCATCCTACCCTGTGATACGCCAAACAGCTTCGCTCTTTCCAGACCCCCTCCCGGGGCCACCACCGCCCGGTTCAGACCCCGCCGTGCTCTGCCATGCCTCGGACAAACTGGGCTGTCTTTTCCCCTGCTCTCCTCTGCTTTTCCTCCAATTGTTCAGTATCTTTTTCAAAGTGCGATGCTCCAACCAGATACTGAAATGTCAGCGAGGTTTTGCAAGCCCTGGCCAGTGCAAGGTAATACCCACACCTTAATAAATAAGGTAACACATCCCAGCAGGCTCTACCACCGAGACACTAATATATACACCATCCCCCTGTCAAGTCACCATCAATTTACCTCTGTAAATTTTTTGTAGTTCTGCTACCTAGCCAGTTTCTCTCCAGTTTGTATTTAGGAAGGGAAAAAAAAAAAAAAAAAGAGTAAGTATGGAGGTTTAGGTGTCTCTTAATTGAATTTCAGCTCCATAATTTCTGACCGTTTTTCAAACTTTCCAAGATTGTCTTGAATTGCTCTTTTGTCCTCCGGAGGGATAGCAGCCGCTCTCCTCCCTTCCTCTGCCAGAGCAGGTTCACTACTTCATCCGTCACAGATCTGAAATGGCTGAACAGCTCCTGCCCAAGGCAAACCCTCCCAGCTCTCCACTTGATTTACCTTCTCAGGTTAAGAACAAACTATTGATAACTGTGCTTTCGGCAAATTTGCTTCTCCTAGCAAATGTGCACCCCTCTTAGAGGGCGTCAGTGCAGACGACTGTAAGCAAGGCTGCGTGGGAGCGTGTCAGAGCATCGCTGAACTTAACATGCACCGCAGCTCCAGCCTCCGGCGGGCCAGTGCTGCGGTTGCTCCTGGGAACTGGGTTGACGGGACACGATCTGCGGTTACCAAACCCCTAGTGCCCTTTTGCATTTCTCCTGGGCTGTTCGGCCCCAACCGCGGCCGTGTCAGGAGGGGCTGCAAGCACCTTTGGCTCTGGATCTGCAATGGCAGCTGGTCGGGTGACGAGCAGGGATGGGTCGAGAGGTGGGGAACCGGAGACCACGAGATGGGATAGCCCTGAAGTAAAGCAGCAGTGGAGAACGTGAGAAAACTGGTGAGGATGCCAGGGGAAGGGAAAAGGGCTGAGATGGAGACTGGGCTCTGAAAAACAGGGAAATGAAGGAGCAACGAAGGAGTATCAGCTCAAGCTGAAACATCACGAGAGGGGATTAGGAGTTTAGACTCGGGACAGTGGAAACGAAGCCGAGTAAAACATCCTGCAGACAACGGGAGCAGGAAGGAATCTTAAATGCAAATCCACATTTCACAAAGGATTTATCGTTATCCAGCACCACTTTGAGAATTAAGTGTTTCCATCAGAAGTCTTGTCCCAGTGCACTAACATGACAGACGGCGTGAGCCTTTCCAGATGTGGGAGTGCGGATGGGCTTACGGACCTGCGAAGCAAAATCCTTGCCTGCTCTCCCCAAACGGATAGACGGGACCTTTACACAACATGTGAAAAATTGTCACTACCGAGAAAGCATCGTTACGGGCAAGAGACAGCAGGGTCCTGGGATCGGAACCAGTGGGTGAAAACACAAAAATCTTCTAGAAAGGTAAACACTTGAAGAGAGGGAATATAGATCACGGGGTAAAATCTGCCCCTCAGCATGCCCCCCCAATTCCTATTAAATTGTAGTTGTGAAGGATGAACAACGTCAGAGTTTTTCATTAATAAATGACAGGTCTTTGTGGTGAAATTAAAAACCTGCAAAACTTCCACAGCTAAACAATAGCAAAGAACCTTTATCACAGGTCGCTCGAGCTCAGCTGCTATTAAACAGAAACTCTGTGAAAAAATGATGATTTCCACAGATACACTTTGAGATGTCCTGCAAATGATACAGGCAGGGGAAAAGAAAAGGGAGAGAAAGAAGGGGCTGGGTAGAGGAAAAAACATCCCGTGCAGACTAAGCGACTATAAATTCACAAAAAGACCAGCTAGAGATCGGGACATCCATGGCTGTGAACCTCTAGCAAGAAAGATGCCTTCTTAAAGGAAAATCATACTAATCGCAAAGCAGTGCGAGCAGACCAATATAGCTAGCATTTTAAATACAAAAACCTGCATGTTCATGTGGCTTCCACATGTACCGAATGCATCCATGTTTCTCCAGATACATGGTGTGCAAGCCATAGACTATTTATATTTGCTCTGGCTGCCAGCATCTCATACATGTCTTTTTAAGCAAACCATTGTACAAACTAAACACAATTTCCCTGCGTTACCTGCGCCATGTGGTCTCGTAAGGAATTTAAATCACTGACCCGCCTGCAAGGAGGGATAACGTGGACAGTGGACAGTCTGTGCATGTTAGCTGCCCACCTACAGCAAACCAGAGCGAAGTATAATTCCCAACTGTCTTTTAAAAATACTGACTTTTGCAATGAAAATTTGTACTGAGGCAATGCTCGTAAGAACAGCCATATGGGGTTAAACCCTGGATTCATCTGTCCCAGTATCTGTTTCTGATGGGGACCAGTAGCGGGTGCCTCAGGCGAGCACAAACCCTTCCCCACACATAATAAGCGCTTTAGCATCTACTCTACCAAAAGTTGTTTCTCTGGGCCCAGTCGTGTTCAGCAGACGCCCGAGTTTTATCCTAATTGTGTGGGTATATCTCGGACCAGGACTGGTTTCAATAGAGTACATTTTCAAAATAATCCCAGACATTTGGCAGGGAAATTGCAAAAGCTGCTTGTAGGCTGTATGTAACTTTTAACACACAAAAGCAATTATTGCCTTCATTTAAATGGCTCTCCAAATGGATCCCGTTCGTGTGCTGGCAAGTCGGAGAGCCTGAACTGAGTCTGTGTTCAGGAATGTGAACTTCTGGACAGTGCTGGATCGCAGCCTCTTACCTGAACTCCCGGTCCCAGCTCCGGGGCAAATAAATCGCCCAGGCTGAGTGGAGGGCGGCCCTGGGCTGGGGAAGGCTCAAGGCAGGGACAGGGCATCGTCGCGCAGATAAACTCTTTCTTTCGACACAGGCGTAACCAACTCCCACACCCTGTTATTGCTGCTACTGCTTTATTAAAATGCATAAAGCAGCCAGAAGCAAAGACACCAATAAATTCTTCTGTAAAAGCAGAAATGTTTTTTTCAAATGGCTCCCTTAACACTAATAATCACAGCTCTCTTATGTGTACTTGACTCTGGTTAACCTTTTTCTGGCACTTTTTAACTTCTCCAAGTCAGGTACTAATATGGAACTAATGTGGGGTTTATTTTCCCTATAGGAATAGCAGAAAGAGCACTGCACATTATCGTAATCACGCAAGCTCCTTCCAGAAACTGCAGGACTTTAGATCAAAGCATCCGCATTATGGCACAGGAAAAGAATTTAATAACAATTGTGGGACTAAGCATTTTTTTAATGTTAAGGGGTTTTTATTGAATATTAATCCTATAAAATGCTCCTGAAAGTTGGCAGAAGGAAAACCGATGTCCCAAATAGTTACCGCGGCCTTCCACATTGCAGGGATGCAATTGCAGTGTAATCAGAATTCATCATGCCATTAGCAGAAGGACAACAGGAAAGGAGACACTTTCTCCCACATCATGCTGCTTGAAGCAATAAGAACTGTGAGAACAGAGCTCGTAATTGTTAACCTTAGCCAAGCACTTGAAGTTTGCATGTTTTTTTGGTTCATAGCTTGCAATTTCTTTCAATACAACTCATACTCAATATTTGCACTTTCAATTTTACCTCCTGTTAAAGATTTGCACTATATTTCCTCTCCCAGGGGAACGGAGATGCTGGGGACATGTCCACTGTGAAAATGAACAAGAGGTACCCAGAGTTTCCCCCCGCTATTTCTAACTGCTGGATACTTTCCTTTTTCTTTTTTTTTCCTGGAGGAGGTCACTCCAGCTCCCCGACACGGCTGCAACCGTGCTCCAGCCGCATTAATCCTTGCCCGGATGAGCTGCTGCAGAAACAGGAATTCATCTGACACCAGCAGGGGAAAGAGAGAAGGAAAAATTAAGGAGAAAAAACCTGAATGAATAAATAATTCAGGCAAAGGATGAATACTTGAACAAAGCAGCATCTGTGTGCGAGGGAACATCAGGCTGTACTAGAATAGATAAGAGCACCAGCCGACAAAGGCGTACTTTATAAAAGCAAAGCCAGTTTACCTCTCTGAGGCAGAGACGAGAGCTGTCCCCGAGCATCACCTGGACACGCACGCTCGGTGCCGCGGGTGAGACCTGCTGCCACCCGCACGTGGCTCGGGTAACCCACCACGAAGCCCAGAGGTGCCGAGCGCCAGGCGCGGACCTTCTCGCTGGCACGTGCCTGGGAAAGCCTCGCAAGCGGCCTGCGTTTGCAGCCAGCCATTTCAGCTGCTACTGGGTAGAGAGACGCTCGGCACAACTTCTCCTTTTGCTGTCTAAGTGTCCCGTGGCCCCAGTCACCTGCTTTAGGATTTGCTGGGTAACTTATGAAACCCACCCCTGAGGCATGGGTAAAGGATCCACACTGTGGAAAACGCCCTATGCGTTAACCTCCATTTCAAATATCCCTTTTCTCTCTTCTTCACAAGTTAAACTCTGCACAGGTGGTTTTGTCGCGCTGCACACACCAAAACAAGGTTAGGAACGTAAAAACTCACTCCTGTAGTGCACGAAGAGCAGAGCAGCAGAGAGCCTCTGCACCCTGCAGATACTCCACGCACTAGCACGGTGTTTGTTTTAAGGCAGACTTGCTGTAAGGTTCTTGTACTGAGATGCCCCTAGCTTCTCCTTTACTGGAAAAGGAAACTCTTTCATTACGTATCACAATATCCTGCTCAGTTAACAGCCTGAAATGCAGCAAGTACAAAAACTACTTTCACCATCATCTCCGCCTCATCGGTTCGGAGTTTGCGGGCTCTTGGTGGAGACATTTTCCCACCTGTTTATCATACTGACATCCTAAAACAATAAACGGGAGAGTGACCGACCAAGTGCAATGCAAAAGATCAGTTGTTTCCCCATGGTCCCACGCCAGGATCTGCGCCATGAACGTTATCATCACCTGCAAGTCGCTGCAGCGGCGCCTTCGAGCATCCCTGTCCCTGCTGCGCTGACGCCCAAAAGCAATTTACTTGCCATGAGCATTGAGGCCAGGGCTGAGCAAAAAACACATTAATACATTTTGATATCTTAGTGTTTTATCAATGCAGTCTTGCAAGTTTATAAGCATTTGGCTTCATTTTACATCAGACAACTCAACGCCACCCCGGAGCGGGCTGCCAGATGTGCAGTATTTACTTCTGCAGCCTTATCACTTGTGACGGGTCAAGTCAAACAGAACCCTCCCGGGGAGCCAGGATCGCTCTCCCAGCCGCCCTGCACGTGCTCCTCTGGACACCACTCTCCAAACGGGCTGACCACATTTGTGACACCTCTGGAAGCTATTTTGGAGACGAGTCGGTGGTGCTGCCCAGCATCTGGGCCTGGGATGCAAAATTATGGTCTAAACATCTTAAAGACCAACAAGGCGGGTGCTGCAGTAGAGATTCGAGGCATGAACTAGGTATGTGAGGATCCCGAGAGCTGCAAAGGTAGTTTTCATTCATATCCACATACAGATTTCTCAAGATAAAAACGTTAAGCTTGCACCTATGCAATACCAAAGAATAGACGTGCTATCAGGTGCCCTCAGGAATCTCTGCATATTTGGCATTTGGGAACGGTGAGAACATCAAACAGCTGTGGACATCTCAGCAACATAGAGCATTTCACTGTACTACATACTCTGCTGTCACCTAACCTTGCTTTGAAACTCCCCAGTAACTGAGTTTTCTCCCGTCTTTGAGAGACTTTTGCTTAAAGATTTCATTCCTGGTTGCTTTTTTCCTACTATTGCCTAAAAATTTCTTTTGTTAAATTCAGCCCCTCACCTTCGGTTTGTAAGATGGGCATCCTGCTGGATAACAGATCTTGCCATCACTGCTCACAGCCGTGGGCATTTTTGTATGCTGATGTGGCTGCTTAGTCACTGCTTAGCCAAGCTGCAAAAATTTACCTCTCTTAATCTCTTCTCGTAAGTCAATTCTTCCAGGTCCCCAGTTCTCTTTGTTGCTTTTCTTTGAACGTGTTCCAGTTTGTTAACAGAAAGCCACTGATGTGGTGCCAGAACAGAGCACGGTTTCCCAGCGGCAGCCACGGGTCACTATGGGGGGCACTATTATTTCCCTGCTCTTTACCATGACGGTTTAGTGCAGGCAGGCCAAAACTACTGGTCATTTTTCCTATATGACACTGCAAACTCAGATCTAACTTGCTGTCCGTTGTTACCCGGCAATGTCTCTTAGCATCGCTAGCGCTTAGGTTCTTTCCTATTGAATATACCTGTGATGGATTAGTACTTTCATACACAGGCAGCTATATCATCTGTATTTTTCAAGGCTGAATTTCATTTTTCCCCTTCCTGCTTCTAACTTCTATAAATAACCGGGTATTACACTTGTATAAAACCCCTCACTACTCATCATTCTCCAAAGTTAGTCTGATGATGTTTACTTCATCTCTCGAGTTATTAGAAGTTATTAAAGGAAATGCATAGAATTAATTCAGGACCAGCCACATGGCTGTAAATAACCCACCACCACAACATTAAACGTTTTGCCCTTACCACTCTTATAGTCTTTAGCCTTTTGTTGAGTTTTCCATTCGGTAAGTGGAGCTTGCACCTGTGCCACAGAATTAACTTTTCAAACACGAGTCTGTGGGAAGACGAGGACTGTTTTACTCGAATCTGCCACAGGAAACCTACCGCCTTCCTCACACCCGCTCCCTTTCGTGGGTAAAAAGCTGGGAGCAACCACTGAAGAATCCTATTACCTGTAGTGCTGATGGGTCTGCAATTTTCAGTCTCAAGCACGGTTACGATTATCAGCTCCTGGGCCACCTTCTGAAGACTGAGTCGGCACTTTTGCTGCTGCTGCTGGGCATTGGTTGAAGGCTGGGAAGGCACATGCAGGAAACGTTACTTTTCCCTTCCTGCCATATCTATTGCCATCACTTAATGATTTCTGGATCAGTCCCATCAAAAATACTGGGGTAGGACTCGGATTAGGTCAAAGCCCCTTACTATGAACCCCACACCTATGGGGCTACTTTGAACCTGCCTCTCAGTTTTATCATGCCAGCATCTTTTTCCCACTAAAGAACACTCAAGAAACTTTGAGATGCTGGTGGAAAGCTGATCACCTAACAGTCCTCTATTTGCGGCGAAGCTTAGCAATCTTCATGAAATGACAGCCAGTTCTCAGGAGATACGCACCCCCTCATCTGAGCCGTGCCTGTGGGTTTTGTCCAGATCAGAAGGACGCCGGTGCATTTAACCCTCCAATTTCAGGCTGCAATGGTTCTTTATTATCTTATCCATAAATCTTCCAAGCACTTCTCTTTTAAACATTCAAAGAGAAAACTTCAGAGCAAGCTAAAGGTAGGCATTTTATTGTAGTAAAAGAAAAAAATAACCCAAAAGGAGATTGCCATCTTGACAATCTGTTAAAAAAATCAAACCAAAAAACGCAAGGGAGAAATCTTGCCTGCATACCTGTTTTAATGTACCATGCAGACCATCTGAGTTACATAAACAACAAAACCTCAAAAGCTGTCGACATCTGAGTATTTTAAAGTTGCTGTAAGGCAACTTTTTGGCAAGTGGTCATACAATTATTTGTTCTGGAGACTCTGCATTGACTGCAGAAGTAGTGAACACAAGATTGCAGAGGTTTTGCCTGAACATGGACCAGAAGAAAGCGAATGGTCTCTGTTTCCTAGCAGTCTGTCCCAACTTGGGCTCAACCACAAGAAATCTCTATTTTTCAGAAATAAACTTTAGTCTTATGACAGGTGGCTAAAGGGAAAAACTGTTGACTATTGCCCTTTTAATAAGACCTTTGGAGATGCCCATTCCCAGGCTACTGAAGACCTTGAGGAGAGGATGGGGCTCTTGGACCGGAGAGCCCTGTGAGCAGACCCTGGAGATGGGCAAGGGCAAGCCTCCAGCTCTACTTGCCACCATGGACTGTCAGCATCTCCAAACTGCCTTTTCCAATGAGAGCTCCAGACCAACTTTATCTATGTTACAGGGAAGGAAAAGAAGAAGGAATCGATACAATTTTAGATGTTTTGAGCTGTAGATGACTCACAGAAGAAGGCAGATGTCAAAGGCTGGGCTGGCCAGACTAAAGACAGTGAGGAGGAGCATGTTAGGCATATCAGGACCAAAAGAAATTCCAAGAACTGAACTGGTTTATTATTCGATGGAGATTATTATATTGTTAATAAGGATACAGACAGGGCAGAACAGGTCAATAAACATTTTGTTAGGAAAGACACAGGCAGCATACTCAAATCAGATGAAGACAATGAACTTGTCTGAGTCTATTTCTAGCCACGGGGAGTATTAAACAATCTAAAATCTGATGGCCTCTGCATGCCTTGTGCTACTAAGTCGTAAAAGAGTTGCCGCGAGAGATCACCGATCTGTCAATATGAACTGAAAAAAGTTAACACACCAGGGAAACTGCAGAACACTGGAAGAGCGTGAAGATTTTATCCATACTCACACAGAGCAAGCAAGACTTGTAACTATAGGTTACTTAACCTGACGTCAAGCCTCAGCAGAAAGTAATCAGATGCCCATCTACAAGAAGGGCTGGAAGGAGGATCCGGGCATCAACAGGCCTGTCAGTCTGACCTCGGTGCCAGGGAAGGTTATGGAGCAGATCATCCTGAGTGCCATCATGGGGCACATACAGGACAACCAGGGGATCAGGCCCAGTCAGCATGGGTTTATGAAAAGCAGGTCCTGCTTGACCGGCCTGCTCTCCTTCTGTGACAAGGAGACCCAATTAGTGGACGAGGGAAAGGCTGTGGACGTTGTCTGCCTGGACTTTAGTAAAGCCTTTGACAGTGTTTCCCACAGTATTCTCCTGGAGAAACTGGCTGCTCAGAGCTTGGACAGGCGTACTCTTCACTGGGTAAAAAAAATGGCTGGATGGCCGGGCCCAGAGAGTTGAGCATGCACCTCGAATGCTGTGCTCAGCGCTGGGCCCCTCACCCCAAGGCGGCCATGGAGGGGCTGGAGCGTGGCCAGAGCAGGGCAGCGAGGCTGGGGCAGGGGCTGGAGCCCAAGGCTGGGGAGGAGCGGCTGGGGGAGCTGGGGGGGCTCAGCCTGGAGAAGAGGAGGCTGAGGGGAGCCCTCATCGCTCTCTGCAACTGCCTGAAAGGAGGCTGGAGCCGGGGAGGGTCGGTCTCTTCTCCCCAGGAACAAGCGATGGGACGAGAGGGAACGGCCTCAAGCTGCGCCAGGGCAGGGTTGGGTTGGGTATTAGGAAAAACTTCTTCCCGGAAAGGGCTGTCAGGCCCTGGCCCAGGCTGCCCAGGGCAGGGGCTGAGTCCCCGTCCCTGGGGGGATTTAAAAGCCAGGGAGATGTGGTGCTTAGGGACATGGTTTAGTGGTGGGCTTGGCAGTGCTGGGTTAACGGTTGGACTCGACGATCTTAAAGGTCTTTTCCAACCTAAATAATTCTATGATTCTATGAACATCAATATAGAGCTTGATCAATAAAATATTAGAGGATAGGAATAAAATTAACTGAAGTCACAAATATTTTGTACAGAGTCTTGTTGAGCAAAAATTGATTTTTTTAGGTTTCATAGTGGTGTTTGAATTGACTGTTTCTGAGTCAGAGCCTTTGGGCAAACAGAGCTGCACCATGCAGCAAACCCCTCGCAGGGCTTTCCCTGCCCCGGCACCACAGCAGGTGACTGTCCCCAACAGAGGGGCAGAGACGATTCACCGGGCACCACACAGGGGTTATCACGTCCCACCTAGACCCTCGCTACCACAGCAAGCTACTTCATGTTGGTTTGAGGGCAACGAGCCCCAGCCTTCCTTTGAGTTGATCTTCTCAAGCAGACCTTGGAGTACTGGGTCACACCACCGATAGAAACACGTGGCAAAATGTAGGAAAACCTGAGTATTATCACATAGTGTTGGCACGTGAGTCGATTTTATCTTATCACTTGCAGCCCAAGCAAGATGGCTAAGGGCAGTAGGAAAACCATCCCCAGAAAGTGAGTGTGTGCTGGTGGAGGCACTCCTTACAGCCACCGCTACTGCATCCACTGCCTCTCGGACCAGAAACGCTTCACAAGCCACCGCGTCCCATTCTGCGCAAAAAATAAGAAAGCTAAATGGAAGTTTGGCCTCGATCCACTGAAAGCAGGAGATCATCTGTAAGTGTTACAAGGTGTTCCCATCCTACGTTATGGCCGGACTCCAAATTGCGCAGAAGCTGAAATAATGGCTTTTATTAAAGGGGATTGAGGCTGGCCTTTGGCTAGCTTCTGCGCGAGCTTCCTGAGGAACAGGGGCTTTACGCTCGCTCATAAGAGAGTGGAGCTGATATATCCAGAGAGTTTAGTTTCCAGTTGCTCAGGTAAACACAACTTCAGGCTAATTTTTATTAGCTAAATAAGTTCTCCATGTGCAGATTTACAACACATGTGACCAACTCAAAATTTTAATTACAAGCAGAGAATGATTAAGCTGCTTATTTAAAAGGAAAGACAGAGCTAGTCTGGTGGCCTTCTGGTAGCACTCCATAACATGACGGAGGGGCCTGGGCTGGCACGCAGCTCTCCAGCAGCCTTGCTTATGGGGCCAGCAGATGAAGTACAATCATCTGCTGGAAGGGCTCCAATACTCATCTGGGCCTCCAAAGCCATTATTGCCTGGAAAACGGTGAAAGCTGGGATGAGGCCAGGGTCCCTGCGAACACCAAGCACTGGGTACCACGGCTCACCTTGCCCTTCCCGGAAGAAGAGAAGGGATGGCAAGGGTTGGGTTTTCAGGTGGGTTTCGGATGTTTTCTTTTTTAAGAGGAAAAGCCTTTTCTGATGCGGCAAGGCCATAAAGTCATTTAAACCGCGGAACTTCCGTTGCGTCTGCTTAAACATCAGTGGTCTATTTGTAAATTATTGAAGTGTCATATACGGACTGCTTTAGGGAAATGCGACGCGGTGTGATGTAGGAAGCAGGGCGGGCTGGGTTTTCTGTGCGGTTAATTACAAAACACTGCTGCAAACTGGCCCAGCGCAGTTGCGGTGCTACCACACACACAGTCGCGGAGCATGATTAACGACCAATTGCTGAAGTGCAGGAGGGCACTGGGCACTCCTCTTACATGAGCCCTAAATGGGAAGGACTGGGATCCGGCCCCCGAAGGAGCTGGTATCAGCCCCACAGATGAGGCGGGAACCTCCTCCACCTCCAGCACATCCCTGACAAGTCCCTTACTCTGTGGACGCCTCTGCAATCTCCACTACTTCACCCATCCCCATCACCACCAGCCTGATGCAGGACACCCTCCCGCAAACATGCGCAGAAACCCCAAGATAACGGGATCCAGCAATTGTAAGATTCAACTTCAAAGACATTAAAAGACATAATATTTTATTTGCCTTCTGCTTTTTAACTTTTGGGGTCCACTCAGGTAATGCTTTCAGATTTTTAATTAAAAATAAAAGCAAGGCTGCTTCTGCAGTCATTTCTCTTTGAAGTCGGACATTTAAGTATAATATCTGTTACCTGAAGACTTGCTAAAGCTATGAGTTTAGGGAAACTCTGCCCAAAACATATGTCTCAGCAGATCTGGATGCTTATTTTGGTTTGATCTAGTTTTATTTTGCCTAAAACTCTTCCCGTACGTTCTTTCAGCAATTTAAAAGTCATTTTGAATTCCATGCAGTTTTTCTTTTTGCATTTTAAATTTAAATTCAGTGCATGTTTTTCATATGATCACGACAAATTGCCTCCTTCTCCATCCAGTAATAACCGCCTCCTTGCTTAGCACCTTCTCGCTGTCCCTGCAATAGTTAACGGTGGTCCAGACATACCGTTTGAGGAGATAGTTTCATTAACACCTGGGAGAACAGCAGGGCCAGGGGCTCTGCTCTCACCACGCCTTTGCTGCCGGGTGGGGATGCGCGCGGGGCGCACGTGGGCTCCGCACACCTCGACAAAGCCCCTGCAATTCGCACGGTGCCTTCTCCAGGCGAGGCAGCGCTCGCAGCCAGCCTCGCACGTCTGCGAAAGCAAGCACAAGCCTCCAGTCTTTATGTTTCCTCTTAACCACAAAAGCATACTTACATCCTACATTACTCGGTGTAATGGGATCCATCATCAAAATACTCTTTCTACTGGAGGACTGTTATGTTTCATTGCTGAAAGAACTAAAACTTTTGAAGCCTCTCCTTAATTTTCAATGAAAAGCATTTGGTTCCAGGGTGACAGACGAGGCTCTTAAGAGCTGTTACCACCTCGGGTAATTATAAAATGACGGAAGGAAAGGGGGGGGGGGGGGGGGGGGGGCGGGGGGGAAGAGAGCGAGCGCCAGATTAACACTCTGTGTGTTTGTGCATGGCTACAAAGGCGCTTCCACGGGTGCCTGCGCGGAGAGCTCGGTTATAACAGCTTCCAGTTGGAACGAAAATTGAAGGAGGATGGAAGTGAGGAAAGAAGAAATTGCAATTAAAAACTGAAATGAATTCCAAAATACCATATGAACTGGAACGCTACAAAATACTTTCAGGGGAAAAAAAAAAAAAAAGAAGAAAAGAGTGGCTTTTGTTGCAAACCGAAAACAGCCCAGATTTGAGCGAAGAGTCAAAAAGCTCTTGTGCAAGCTCGGGGCTGGCTCAGGCCCTAGGAGTTGGAGGAGGTTTGTCCTCTCCCTGGGAAGGAGCTAAATCTCAGCAAATCGGAATTTCATTTTGACACCTCACTTAATGTACTCTAAGTATAACTGGGGGGAAACAAAGAAATCAAAGCAAGACAAAACAAGGCAAACAGGCTGAGCAAAGCCCTAAGAAACGAAACTATTCCAGCAGTAATAATTAGCTCTTCAACAAGGTGAGACTGAGTAACGTTACAAACGCAGATAGACCATGCAAGAAACATACAGACTGGAAGCACAGGAAAGCATTTTGCCTTGCTAAGAGATAAAATGAAGTAGCTCTTTAGTAACGACACCTGAACACGGAGGTGGGAATCGGGCAACGCATGGTTAAACAGGGCAAAAGTTGGAGACAAGGGGCATCACCGAGGTACAGTAGCCTTTAAGCTTTGATACCCCGGCCCCTAAATCTAAATTAAAACAGAATAAAATGCAAGATTACTAGCCTATAGGTCCACGTAATAAATTCCTCCCAAATTCTGCCTACTGCCAGCAAAGCATTTATAGTGCTACGTGGGGAGAAGCTAGGAAAATGTCTATTTTGAGTGGCCGTGCTCACTGCCAGCCGCCAGCGTCCACGGGCACCCGCTGCACTCTCCCATTCCAGACCAGGCCGGCGAGCGAAGGTACTGCTCAGCTAGGGGGGAATAATGGCAAAGAAAGGGCGCTTTAATAAAACAGCAGCATAATACAGGACTCTGTCCTCTTTATTTTTTAATAGAAGCCTTTCACGATATGGAACCAATTATCGCCATCTGCCGTCCCCATACTTATATTTCCTCTCTCACAGCTCATTCTTCAAAAACTCAGTAGCTTCCTCCCTTTACATTTGTAAATGCTGTTGACTATGGATAAAATCCATGTTTACTTTGTATTCAGGGCCCATAGGAAAGCTTGTTTTAATCATCAACAGATGTTACATTCTGCTCTGCTGTGCTTGGCACACAACTTCAGAGGGAAATAAAAGAAAAATCTTTATTTTAAATTTAAATTGTAGATTGTTACAGACTAAATAAAATGCCAAATTGTTATTGGAAACAACATGGCCACTGTAATAACTATAACTGACATTTACTTTTTACAATTATAATTTTTTTTCTGGTGCTGTTTAACACAAGATGGTTTCCACATTTCGCAAAGGATTTTTTTTTTCCGTTTTCTCTGAAATGATTTGCAATCAAGCCACAGACATTTGTAATTTATTTTTATTTAATACTTTCCTACGAGTTTATGAAATACTGGGATTATTATGCTATATACAGTAGATAGTTTTTGAATACGTACTCTCCCTCCGGACTCATATTTCAATACACATTATCCCCTTGAACTCATTTATAAACACCCATTATTCCCACAGACCCCGCTATAAACATGTAATATCTCTGTGGACTGTTTCAGGCTTATGGTCCTTTTTATCTCTGGCTTCTTTCCTATTTATATTCATCTTTGATGTCTGAACACAGACTCCCCCCGTTCTGTGTACCCGGGGGATGCAGGTGCCCTCCCGGCGGCGATGGGAGCGGTACCCCGAAGGTACAGCCCCAGCTCCGCTGTCACTCGTTTTCCAGCTGCTAGAAAAACCGAGCTGGCGACAGAGGCTGGCTCGGGCACCTGCTGCCCGTGTGTTGATTGCCGCATCCTGACGTTCCCTACTGATGCGATCAACCATTTCTTCTGTAGCCACTGGTGTGAGCAATAAGAATATGATCTCCAAGCCGCCATCATCAGGCATTCATCCCACACCCTCTCTTATCAGCTACAGCTTGGCCCCACGTACAGTTACAAAATCGGTGCTTTCTTTGAGGGATAATGTCTCATTTCAATTTTATTTCTACGCTACTGAAGAACCTACTTTGTGAAATTATTTATATGTTTAGTATTGCTCAGAAGCAAAATAGATTAAAATGTTTGAGCAGAAAAACCGAAAGATTAGGCATGATAGCTCTTCGCTGTACCTGACTACAGAGAGCGACTGGGAGCGCTCGTTCTCCCGACATATTTCGCCAGACTTCGCCAGATGTCAAATATTTGAATATTTGCAGCAGCAAACAGTATTTGTCCACTTTACTCCCACAGTAACAAAATACACAAAACCAAAAGTTGCCACGTGAGTCTCCAGAACACCACATCCCAGTCTGGATACAGCAGAGGGATGTCTTGGAAGCAAACAAAAGGTAAGGGACATATCCTGCCATTTATAATTAAACCTCATACATTTTTATGGACAAAACCTGAGTACTTTGAAAGGAAAGGGCATCCCACACAGCCAGAGTGAATTTCAAGGGGAGCACTGCCTTAAATTCCTAGTCTTAAGAACAGAGACATTTCTCAATTACTGCAGCATCCTCTTCTCTGTCCTTGACAAATGCACTCTTGCTCTGTTCACAGCCTGTCTGGAGTGTTACTGCAAAGATAATTTCCCCATCCATCACCTGGAGCGTATCACACATCTCCGCAGCCCTCCATTAGCCACCTCTTCTCCCCTCCTCAGACACAAGCTCCTTCTCTTCGCTTTCGTGGCTCTTCACAACCTCTCCCCGTTGTACTGAGCATCTTCCGAGCAGCGTGACGGGACTGCCTCCCGCCTCCGGCCGGCACAGGCTGCCCGCTTCTGCTCCCTGCCTGCCAGCTTTCCAAATGCGTTTGCGCTTCCTCCCATCCTGCTTTTCAAAACTCAGATTCTGCTATTAATGCTGGCTGCCAGGGCAACACAGGTGCCTGCCAAACCCAAAACCACTACCCCGGGCTGAGCACAGCCGCAGGTACTCGTACACTTCAGCTCTCGTACCATCTGTTCACTCTGTGCATAGTCCTGCTTGGGCCCAGGTTGAAGATGTTGAATTACCAGCAGTGCAAAAGCAAACCATCGAGCGCTCCTAAGTCGCAAGTCATTTTTGTCCAAAATCACTTAAACGTCTAAAACTCAGACAAATCAACTTGAAAGGGCCAGCACTCAGGTTTATCCTCAGCGCTCTGGATAACACACTGTCAGCTTTAACTCCATCGTGCATCTCTCGCATTGAGGAGCTATCGCAAGGACAGCAGCAACATCCTTCCACCGTACTTCCTTTGGTTCCTGTAATCCTCCAAAGCCCACCACGTTGTACCCAAAGCTTTCATTAAACCAAGAGGAGAGGGAGAGCCTTGCTTTTTGTGCAGTCTCTCAACTTGCCAAGCAATGAAGAATTATTGTAATCATCCTTACGCTGCCTCGAACCTGCACGTGCACCAGAAAGTTTGCAAGAGTGCCTACAGCGAAACAAAATGGTACGTGCTCATCAGTTCCCTCTCCCATTTGACATCACAAGCACATCAGAATGCAAATGCTTAACGATATTGACAAGATGATGTTATAACTGTAGATAGTTGCATGATTTCACGCCAGAAGACAGTTCAGACGCAAGCTTCCTGCGTCTGTGAGTGTCCGGGAGTTTTTAGAGCAAGTCAAGGCGGGAGCAGGAGGAAGCCACGTTGTACCTGGACCGATATGGTGACCGCTGTTGTAGGCTTTGAAAGGATGCAGGTGGGGGGGGTATAGCTAAGGTAATAAGTTCATAAAAATGCAATGATGCACACGCAATTACTTACAGTCAGATGTTGCACACATTTGTGCAAATATTAACCACAAACAAGTTAAAAAAATTCTTCTTAGGAAATTTTGAGATCTGAAAAAGAAATCTCGGGAGGAAATAAATCTTATTCTTTTAAAAATTGCAAACTACAGCACAATGCAAACCAGCTTGGGAAGCAGCAGACTTCTATTTTACATCACTAGTGAATACTGTTATGAATTAACAGCTCATTAAGAAAAAAAACTTTGCAAACCGTGAATCTCAAAAGAAAGTCAGAGAAACTGTCATCTGCAATTTCCAGTGTGTGAATAAATCTAAAAAGATGTCAACGGACGGAGTTCTTACCGAGAGCCAAACAAACAGGTGTCCCCTGGCCTCCTGACCCTGCCATCAACAGCGCAATAAAACTCTTCCCATTTCGAGACAAAACCATTTGGTACCAGTACGCGGAATAATACCTGCTGCTTAAAATACGGAAACACATAAAACAAATGCCTCTAAGTCCCAGAAGAAACAGAGACTTGCACTGTGAAGTATTCCCCCAAGGAGTCCTGTAAATCATACCGAAATTTTACTTGTCCTGGAACAGGTTTGCAAATCTGTTTGTGGTTTCTCATACATTTCTTAAAACGTATCTGGTCAGTTCCTAAATGAAAGAATCCTTCAAATTCCAGTGTAAAGAGCTCTGTACGCGTTATTTTAAATAGCCTTCAATTGCAGACTAATTTGCTCTGAAAACTCAATTATTTTTATAGTTTAAACAATTTTACTGTTTATTATTTCTATCACATTCAATAGATCTGAAAATTAAAGTGTCATTACTTCATCCATTCATTCCTTCCTATCAGATCTGGCTACGCCGTCACCGCAAAGGCAGTGCTGTCACAGCCTTCGGTTATTTTCTTCCCTACGAACTCCAGCATTTCCAGGGTGAAATCTTTGGGCAGCTGAAATCCCCACGAGCTTCTCCCGTTTACTTCGGCGAGCCTGGTCTCACCTCAGCGCCAGCGAGGACCAGGCTGAGGCTGAAAGGAGGAGCTGAACAGCCATGCTGGAGGTGGGCTCGAAAGGGGGAGACAAAGGGACGGGGAGAAAAAGATGCGTTCAGCACAGCACTAGTGAGAACAAGTTAATACTGCATTTAACGTAGGCAAACACGCATTCCGCGTCAGGCTTTAATTCAACTATTTAAATAAATGTGTTCATGTAGGAGAACCTGTGCAAGTTAAACACAGAAGGCACGTTGGCAGGCTGTGAATGAGCGGAACCTGGGTTCTCATCTACGCGGGGTCATCGTTTGGGCAGAAGAAAATAAACGGAATATGAAAAGAGAAATATCGGAACAAAATACAAATAGATCCTCTGTTACAAAAACCATACTTAGTTATATGGGTTTGCTTGCGTGCTTAAAATATAATCATGTACAAAAGGAAAAGAACTGGAAAGTAAATGGGAAAATCTGAGAAAGAGAAGAGGAAATTAATATAAGCAAGGGGAGAGGAAAAAATACAAGCAAGCAAAGAGAGTATCTGAATAAATTGTCTTCAAGTAAGAGAAAACACCAACATATACAATAAGTGCTACTGTAATTTTTTTTAGGTATTAAAGATAATTAGGAGGTTTTGTAATTTTTCGAATTCAATGGACAAACATATTATCAGGACATTTGTCTGTGTGAGGAGAGGGCAGCGTGGCGCGAAGGCGAGAGCGTGCCGTAGCAAGCCCACAGACACGCACTGAGGACCGCCCCACCGCTGCAGCCATGCACAAAGCCCTGTCCCTACGGGGTCTTTTACCAGTCCCCCATCTTTTCTCCTCCGACCGCGGGATTTGTACAGCTGGATTACAGCCACATAGACAGGCTAACCCGAGTCCTGCGTGTTTGACAGCTCGAAGAACCACGAGGAGGGACGCAACAGCAACCCCTTTGCTGATCCCATTATCACCAGTCATCCACGGAAACAGAGATCTCCCATTTCACCCAAAATGAACCGTCCCATCAGCACGTTGGCCAAGATGGTTAGTGCCATGTAGATCCCAAATGGAAGTGTCTCCTAAAGCAAAAGTATTTTGGCAAGACCTTCTTGAGGAAAACCAGTATGCTAAAGATCAAAAGATGTGACTCATTTCCTCTCATGAGTAACAGAAATTAGGGTGATTAGTGTCACCACCCCGATGGAGATTTGCATCCTGCTTTCTGAGCATCTGCAAAAACGTATCTAATGTAGTAATTTCTCAGCAGGTGAATCTTGTTTACAGGACCAGACTGATGGAGATCTTGTTTGGAAGAGACAAAGCTCGACAGTGTTTATCACCGTTACAGAACTCCGGGCACAATATGTAATCACTTTATGATAAAAATAAATAGGTTGGGTGTTACCCTGTGTAAAAATCTCTGCTCACGCAGATGGTCACCCACATTTAATTTCCTTGACTACCTCTCCATCCATCCATCAGTTCCTCTGCACTTGAAATGTAAAGCCAATTTGGAAAGCTATTCCAAGATAACCTTCAAAGTCATTTCCAAAAGGTATGCCTCTGATTGAGGATGACAGTCCAGCCACTCTTTGGTGTTATATCTTTGTGACCATAATTCATTGTATTCACTCTGGATTGCATCACGTTTCAGCAAGAGGAGTATTTTTTTAACAGTACGTGTTAGCGTGCAGTTTATTAAAATGAAAACCCCTTATCTCCTTTGTCACTTCGCTCAGTTCCTTGCAGTTTATCCCATCATTGCTCTCTATCATTAAACTAATACGACGTATGTACGTAGACAGGGTAAATACCAAATAATAAAACCGACACCGTTGATGTTGTGACATTCACAAAAGGCAACAAAATTAAAGCTGGGATTGTCGCTCCAGCCTTGCAGAACACCGCGCTTGACATGGGGTGCCACAGTCACATAAAGCACAGGAGATTTAAGAGAAGAATGAATAGGGATAAACAAAAAGAAAGAAGCATCAAGGATTTTTTTTTTTAATATATTTTTCTGACAGCTCATTGCATTATCATCTATTTTCTATACTTTGGATCATCACTGAAGAAATCCCACGTTCAGACAATTCATGGTGGTGGAATAAAACGTCATATCAAAACCACTGGATGGTAGGACTGCTGAATTATTCAAGAAGCAGGAAATTATTAGAGGTTGTGTTTATTCAGAACCAAAACAGCCTTGTTAATTCACAGGACTCTAGGTAGTGTGATGATTTGATCTGACACTTTGCATAATATAGGCCACCGGAATTTTCTGTATTACTTCCAGTTTAAAGCTCAATAGTTGCACTTGAACTGCAGCTTTTAGAAAATCATCCAATCTCAATTTTAAAATATCCACCATAATGGCCATTAAACTGTTCCAGTGATTAATCACCTTGCCTGATTAACACGTACATTATTTCTAGTCAAATTTTTGTCTACCTTTAATTCAATTCACTAAATCTCATTATACTTTTTTTCTATTACTTTTAAGAGCTCTCTATTCTCAAATTTCTTTTGCCTCTGTAGGCACTTATTGACCGTGTTCAAGTCACCTCTTAAGTGCCTTTTTGATAACATAAGAGCCTTGATTTTTTTTTTTTTGATCTGTCACCATAAGATAAATTTTCCACTTATTTAATCACCTTTGTGGATTTTCGCTGCATCCGTTTCAGCGCCCTTCTCCAAGTGTCAGCCCAAGAAATGGACAATATTCTAAAGGCGTTTGCAGTGGCAAAGAGAGATCATACAACCCTAATCCCATACAGCATCCTTCAGGTCCCACATGAAAGGACTGCACCAGCAGATTTCTCTGTAGTCCCTCTAAAAGTGACAAATAACTCAAAGAGAAAACAGTCTCGGCGACACACACATGTCATAATGTCTCGAAGCAATGATCACACAATTATTTTAAACTTTAAGGTCATACAAATGACCTTAAATGGAAGCACATTTCTATTAATTCACAGATCACTAAGATGACACACGATAATAGCTTTCAAAACGAGTGGTATTTCTCAGACTAGATAGGAGGATACTTGCACAATGTCAAATGAAAATTTGAATAATAGCTTATCTAGAATTTGTCTCATCCTCTCTTGCATACGCAGGCAGAAGAGCGATATCTCTTAGAAAAACAGAAAACATTGCAGACTGGGAACACTAGGCAACCTTTACACGTTCCAGTGCTGCTACTCCTTGCACAACACAGAAATACCGTGAATTTGCAGAGACGATCCAACTCCAGTTGTGCCCTGAGGCGCACTTCATGGAGAGCAGACAGGCACGCCTGGCCTTACAGCTCATCATACTTCTACAAGCATACCCAGAAGAAAACCATGGCATTTCTCAGCATTGCCATCCCACGTCACCAGCCTACAGGTGACCACGCACCGAGCGTTGCTGGCGACTGCCCCGCACGGTGTGCGGCAGACGGGGCCACCCCTCGGTGACCGCAGGGTGTGACGATGCATGACGGACCCTGGATGCAGAAAAAAGTGTGAGATGACATCTACTGCTGATGCCACGTGAAGGTATCCATGGGTAAAGGGAAATACAATCAAGAACTCTTGAAAGAAAAGAATTATTCTCATCCAGGGCTGTCCACCTTCTTGATAAATGGTGTTCAGATTATACTACCGTCGTTTACCAAAGGGCCAGATAGCAAATAGGCTTTTTTATGATAGATGGTGGTGACACAAAGCTGGTGACCACTCACTGTGCAGCCCTGCCCCAAGCTGTGTCCTCAACCCATTTGATGTTTCAGTACAATGTAATTTTCCAGAACATTAAAACCATCAAGACCACAAAAACATTATAAGCCATATTCTACATATAAAATATTTGAGTTGCTCCAATTGGGTCCAAGCAAATTAAAGCTGCAATTAATTTATCTCCTGCATAACCCTATGCCTTGCTGAGACCTTTATGTGTCATATTTGAAGCAGAGGAGGAAACAAAAATAAAAGTCATAACCATGAGAAGGAAATTGGTGAACATCTCAGGAACTTTTACTGCAGAAAAAAGCATCCTTTGTCTGCTCCTGGGATGTGTTTTGCTGCATCAGGCTTTATTAATTTTTTATTTTTTTTTTAAAGAAAACTGGCTTCTTTTCAATAACATACAAACAACAAGAGCAAAGACATGAGTTTCACTTTGGATGCTGTATGCTTTCCTGCATTTGCACAGGACAGGACAGGGTGACCAGATCAGACGCTGAACCCTTGGATGTTTCCCTTAGCTGTGATAACGTTGCTTCTGAAGCTGCGAGCAGTCCTTGCAAGCTGTCGGTGTGCAGAAGCACACTGCAAAACACCCAGGTGCCTCTTTGCACAGAAATAGAAAGAAGTGGCCACTCTGCTCCTTCCAAGTCCTCCAACACTGAGGACCCTCTCCTTCAAACGCACACACGGTAAAACAGCTCAGGGACCCCGTGAAAGTGGGCAGCTGTAGATGTACACACGGACGATGTCTTATGAATCTACAGTCACCAAACAGCTGGATTTTTGCCCCGAAGGGCAGCCCGTGTGTACGTACCTGCACAGCCCCCGGGGCTGCTGGCAGTGTCCCGTAACCCCGGCTGCCCACGGACTGATCACGGTCAAAGTCTTGTTTCTGCAAGTCCCCGCCAGTGGTATCAATAGCACATGAAGGCACCGGAGGAGCTGCAGAGACCCCCAAGATTAACTAAAGAGGAAACTATCAGAATACAAAAACTTTTCAGCGATTATTTTCAATTTTTCAAAAGAGCCGCATGCTTTTAAAGTGCATTTCAACAAAAGGCAGTATCTTTTATTTTTATAAATAGACAACTTTGAAATGTATTCTCTTTAAAAATTATACCATTTCTTCACATCTTAATTAATGCCAAAACTTTATTTTCTTTCTCAGTAGTGTATTAGAAAGCTGCCATTAATGTAATTTAATTTTTGTAAGGAGTAGCATTTGTTTTCTATTTTAAAAAAAATAGGTGGTTCTGAAATCCTGGCCTGTCAACATCGCTTAAAACATTCCCATTCCATGCCTCTACATAATAAATTAAATCAGTGTTTTAATTGTGCCCATGCTTTGTGGTTCCTGGCAGTACAAAAAGATCTTCTGTGAATGCATGTCCCAAAAAATCCTACCGAGTGATTAATTACTAGTCTGGAAGATATAAATATGCTTTTCAGTAAAGACAGTATGGACTGCTGGAAGCTTTGGCCTTATATATCTCTGTAGATCTCTTTCACCCAGCAGACATCATCTTAATTCAAACAAGATCCCAGCTTCAATATTTACTGGCAGTACAAAAAAACCTTTTCTGCCCGTTTGCCCTATTTAATTAATACAAGGTATATATATTTGAAATTGAGGAATACGAGGTATGTTTATCCATATTTTAGATTTCTGCAGGTTTTCCTCATCCTTAAATAAGCTATCCAACATGGTATCTTAAGTCGTGCATGTTCTGGACAGCATAGCTCCTCCAGAATACTGTTTTTATTAGCGTCCGAGTAAAGAACAGCCAAGCTGTCGGTCTCAGCCCTGTATATTACTTGCCTCCACCACTCTGTGCGGTCACAGCTGGTCGCTTTGCTCTCTCCTTAAACCCTTCTTCTGCTCCAAATCAATTCTAGGGGAACCCAGTGACATTTGCAGTCTGTTCCCAGCTTGTCATACAATAAACGTATAAGGAGAGGAATTTTATTTTCCTCCCCACAGGAACACCGTCAAAATTAAAACTGGGGCTATTCCACCTGCACGTCTGGAGCAAGTCAGTGCCAGCCCAGCCGACCGGTGGGGTCCAGCAGGAGCTTCCACCACCTTGGGGGAACATCTCCCAGCAGGGTGAGGAGCAACAGGCAGGAGATAATTCAGTAGAAGGAAAACTAATCAAAAACAGCAGCGAGTTGAAAGGACCTGGAACCAGCAATGCAATATTGAACTTCTCGCAGTCAGGTCACCAACACAAGCCAAAGCAACGTAAGTGGAGATTACTGCTTAATGGCCTGAAAGAGGGGACTGATGGATCATAATCTAGCTCCTTATCATAAGGAACACAATTTGCTTCGCTACAAGCAAGAACATGACAAACAAAGACTAACTCCATCCTTACTCTTTGAAAAGGTCTGTCCATAGTCAAGGAACAGACTGAGATATGAAAGAGAAACGTGTGCCTGTTTTGAGGATAGAAGACTAGAGTTTTGCAATTCTCTGAGGACCAAAATTCACTGAAATCACTGGTGCCATTGCGATTGCTCATTAACAATACACATCTTCCAGCTGACATTTTTCATTTGGACCTTGTGAAAACCACAAATCAAACATACATAAGAAGGTAGCCAACTTCAACTGAGGAAAGGTCTTTAAAAAACAAGAAAGAAAATAAACCTTTGATAAAATAATTGCTTCTACTGTTATTTTTTTTGCTATTGCTTCAAAAACAATTTCTCTTTCTTTCTTGTTCATCTGTCTGGTGTCCTGCTGTTGCGCAGATGAAAGGTCCAGTCTCTTTAAAATTTCATGCAGGGCTCTTTAGAACATCTCAGTTTTAAATGCCCATGGCAAAGACAACAAAATGTAACAGTAAATGGAAAGCAGATGAAAAACCCTGTTTATATACTTCATAAAGGTAGTGTGTGCGACAGAAGGTATATTTTCACACCCAAGCATAGTGCCAATAACCATTCTTAAAATCACTGAACCACATAACTTGTATGCACCGAAGTATTGACCACAACTCAGCATCCCAAAAGCTATCTGTAACTTATCAAACCTAGGTGCCGTACAATTATATTAGCTGGTAAGAAAAGTTTTCTTCTCCTTCTACCCTCAAAGTAGAGGTTCTTCCAACATTGCACTAGCCTGACCTTAACGACAGAGGACACATCCTTGTGGCTGCTTTAAGGGGTGTAAGGTAACGACCTTGGTGGAATAAAAGCACAAGCTGCGCGAGATGGATATTCCAGCACAGCCACAGGCATCGACGTGGACCACATACGTGTCCTACCACCCACCACCCATCAGGTCCTTCTTGCTCTTTGCAGCACTCACGTGCTTCCCTGCACGCTGGGAGAGGAGCCTGTAGAGATGCACACACATTGACGCAGGTGGTCTGGATTTATACACGGGCCACTAAGAAGAAGCTGTTTCCAAACTTTCCAAGGGTCTCATTTCCTTTTTCTGGAAATGGAGCACATTCCTATTAGGAAGATGAGTAGATTTCACTAACATTTCCTTCAGGTAATTTTGCCACTCACAAATAACATGTTTTTACCAAAGTCAAGACAACAGGGTCTCACAACCTATTTTGAGTTTCTATGGCTCATGAGCCGCGTGGTAACCACCACCATCTGAGGCAGCAACAGTCAAGTCCGACAGGTTTGTGTGGTTTTGGAGCACCTTTTTGTATCTAATAAGCCTAAGGTATTTTACCAGAACGGTCACTGAATTTGACACCGGAAGCCACAACATCTGTTTCCCATATCTCGGTTATTGCTGCTCTTATTTAGTGTTCACAACTCTCAGCATTCTCGAGGATATATTTTTTAGCTCACTGTGGATTTGAAGCACAAGTGGCACATCTGTGATGCCGAAGCACCTAGGGAGGAACTAGTGGACTCCCTGCCTGCAAGGAGTGGGGACATGTATAATTAAAAAATTAAAAAAAAAAAATCAGAGGAACAAGTTGCCAAACCTTGAGACACTTCAGGAAGGAGAGAAATTTATAGACTGTTCTTCAGAAAACCACCCTGATACCTATTCGTATTCGCACTCCAGATATGACGATATGGACTTTGACAGAAAACTGGAATGTGGGTAAAATACTGGAGGTATTTGTGCAGGCTCAATGAAAATAGCCCAGCATTTCTGATTATAAAAAATGGTGAGCCTATTGCATCAAGAGTGCAAAGCAGTGAAGACTGTGACAAGAGAGGAACACCTAAGCCTAGCAGAAGCAAGCCCCAGGTGGGTGAGCAGCACGAGAAGTAGAACAGCTCTTCTGCAATAGCACAAGCATTGCTAAATACAGAGGATTTTTGAAGTGCTGGTTATAATATTGGTTAGAATGCACTAAATACAGATGCAACAAAGACAGATGACGGGATCTTCCCCTTTAGGAACAGGGTAGTTTTAGCTGTGTAAACTCATTATGAGTGGAGTTATGTGTTGTACACTAAAAATGAAAAGAACAACTGTATCAAAGTGGGCGAGCCTGAAGATTTAGACCCTGAGCACCCTGAAACAGAAAATGTTACCCTGCAGGAGTCGCTTGCGTTAATCAAAATACTCTGCTAGCTAATCCCACGTTGATAACAAGGGCTAACCACACAGGGAGATCAGGTGTGTGATGGGGATGGCACAAAGTAAAGATGATTCAGCCAGGAAACATCTCTGCCATAGCCTAGAGGCCGAGTTTGGAGAGCGCTGCGCAACATCACCCGCAAGAAGAAAACTTATCCTGTGTCCAAACGAGCCGCTGATCGATATGCTCATCCTGGATAACCTTGTGCCAAGGCAGTTTCAAGGAGGCAGATCAAAATCAGCAGACGTTCAACAGAGCAACCTTGGAGATAAAGGATGGTATCGCAGAGCCACGCACAAGTGAGTCATGGACTATTCAATACCCAGAAATGAGTCATGGCTTAATAAATGGGCTTGCTCTGGCCACATCCCTTCGTCACACAGAGCTAATAAGACCAAAAAACCCTAATTGCATCAGCCACCACAGAGGAAATGATAAGCTCTTTCAGTCAAGACTGAGCTCATGCATCCAGAACAAAACCACCCCAAGTGATTTTGCAGCCAATTTTTGTGAAGTTATCAACAGGAATATGAAGCACAAACCACTTTCTGTATTACCAAGTGACTAAGGAGGTGAAGAAGCCCGGAGAGCCCCAACCGTGAGCGAGTCCGTCCCAAGCCCAGCAATGGCACATCAGCCAGCCAAGGCTGTCAACAGCACCATGACAAGGGTCCTATCTAACGCCAAGAACAAGAAACCAAGCGCAGGAGATCCAAGTGGAAAGAGCAAACCAGCCGCTCCCCTGCACCACCTCCCTAAGCTCTGCCATAAGGGACAGAGCAGGGCAAAAGGGACAAAGAAAATACTCACATGGATGTTGCACATACTGTGCATTTTATAGAATATTTATTTTAGCCTGTATTGTCCATCTTGGCACCACTTTGTATAGATAGCAGTATACTGTTAGCAGTATAGCAAAGTAAAATACCCAAAGGAGTTGCCATGCCATGGTCTTTCAGTGTGGGAAAGGAGCGGAAGAGCGCGGGAGCGAGGACCAGCTGCATCAGCCCCGCACGGCCACGGGACCCCGCTCAGGGCGATGGCGATCCCAGCGCAGGCAAGAGGTAGCGGGAAATCCCTGGCTTCGCTCCAGCTGCCCACACGCCAGGACCTGGAGTGGCTGGTGACTATGCCCGTACGCAGCCCTGCTGCCTTTTAATTACAAGTATATCACAGAAAAACTTCCAACTTAGAATTATTGCAGTACTCATCCACAAGTACTCCAGCTTGAAATACCCATATATTTAAAACTACTGGACCTGTTTTCCACAAAACTGGCTTCTACTCCCTTCCTTCCTTCTTCAACAATGATCACATCACCTACTGAATTTGAAATTCCAGCTTCAACGGTTTAGGGTTTTTTGCCTATGCACAAAGGAGGAATTTAAAAGGGACATTATTTTCACACTAAGATCCAGAAATCCAACAGACTGAATTATTTAAAGAAATATTTGAACAGATACCAGGCAAGAAAAATTTCAGCTTTAAAGAACCAAAGCAAGCTATCAGTTACTGAAGCACTGAAAGACATTAAACCAATAATGGGTTTGTATTGACTCCTGAAAGATTATTCATACATTGAAACAAGAAATAATGGACTTATCTTGGAAAGTCACGTTACTTTACTATAACACACACGGGCTTCAGAAACGTAAAAGATCTCTTTAGGCATGTTTTTGTAGAAGGGATTAACTGAAGATCAGTTTCAAGTTTAAATCTTCATTTTGCTTGTGTCGCACTGAGCTTTTGGCGCAGCCGCATTTGAACAATTTGTATTCTTTAGTCTGAACCAAACCCCGGGAGCGAGGAGGGAAAGGTGGGTCAGCCCCGGCCCCGCTTGCCCCCTAAGCCATGGCCACCTTGCCATCCCTCAGCAAGCCCTGGGAAAGGGCCGATGCCCAGCAGTGCCAGCAGGAGCGGTGTGCTTCACGGGATTTGATAGGCACACGGGTCCTGCAGAACCACTTTCAGGCGTCTCTGTCTCAGCTGGGGTGGACACACATCGCTTCAGGCTTTTAAGGCTGAAAATAACATGGGTGATTTTGCACGATAATCAGACCATCGCAATACTTCCACCCCAATGGCTTCTGTAGGACCATAATGGAAGGTGTAAGTAAAAGGAAATCTCTGTTACTCATCCCAGACTTTAATCAGATGAGAAGGATAAACCGTGTTTCCTTTGAAAATCATGTATGTGGTACATAATGTGCTATCATACCAGAAAGGTCTGAATACAAAATGAAAAACTCAGTTCTATTTTCTGTAAGTAGGGAAGAACCGACTTGAGGTTATCCTTTCAGCTTATTCACGCATTATGGATTCAATAGGTTAGTCTTGGTTTTCAATACGTTATTATTAATCAGACTTGGCATAGCCAGAGGCAGAAAGCAATGAGAAGAAAAAGCAAACACCCAAACTCAATGCATCCTCTCCCACAGGACTCTGCTGGCTGCCCAGGAGACACGGGCTCCCGTGCAGGTGCTACAGGAGAAACGCTCAAGCCGACGACAGGGGCAGGATGGGGAGGGCAGCGGGCCAGATCTCCCCACGTGAACCACTGACCACCCTTTGCGCTGCAGCTGCGGGTGGGCTCGTACCTAACCGGCCACGCAGCCCCCGAGCGCCCCGGCCAGAGCTCGCGCCGCTGCCCACGCCGAGCTGGCCGGGACCTGCAACCCTGGGCAGTTTGCACTCACTTTCCCACAAATCACATCTGTGGAATGTATCCAATTTTTAGCTAAATCTGAATATTTCACATAGTAATATTATAAAATTTTGGCAGCAGTGTTTTGCCTCATTAGTGGGGCATACATATCACAAGCTCATTTTGTTAAGATTTTCCAAAGATCAAGTATTTACTGATCAGAGCTTGATGCAAAAGAGGTTGAAATATTACTTTAACGTAATTAAGTTTTATTGCCCTAAAAATCACGTTATCTACTGCAACAGAATTTACTGGGGATTGCAATTTTAAATTAAATGCAATTTGAGCTAAATGAAGCCTGTTTACATATAATGCTTAAGTTTACAAGGAACCAGAAGTGTTCATAAAGATCTTTGTCTGAAGGCAGACCCATCCCGAGTAACTCATGGGCCTGATAAAGGTGTGTGCATCACCACCACCTATGAGCCCTCAGCAGCAGGGTGACCGAGCACACGAGCTGGGCTGGTCCGAGGGCCATCTGTACTGCCACCAGTACAGCAAAACGTCCCCCTTTGCTGCTGGAAATGGCTATTGGCGTTTAATTGTGTTCTTACAAAAAAATATCAATCTGAGTAAGTACCTCAATGCATTCTGGAAATGCATTTGTAGAAAACTTACTCCTGGGTAAAAAGGACTCTTGTCTACCAGAATTCACCATATAGAATTGCTCTTCAGCATTACTGTAAGCTGGATTTTAGTCTGAAAATAAAAAATAAAACTATAACAATATCAAACAAAAAACTCACCTATAATCTAAAAAAAGTTATGAAAAATGAAATGCGGAAAAATAAGTACAAAGTTAGTTAAAAAATTGTGAAAAACCTGGGCCAGAACCTCGTTGGCTGTAAAGCCGGTGTAATCTCTCTGCCCATAAGGCACCTGCGACAACGGCTGCTGCCTCCATTCTTCCACACCCGCAGTTTTCACCCGCGCATCTGAAACCCCTGGTACAGGTGACAGATGGGTCGCCAGTTATCACATCTCCCAAAGTTAACACACGAGCTGAGATAACCTTTAAACATTTCAATTGAGAAAAATAAAGAACCAAAGCAGGCTTTTCTCTTCCCGCCTCCAGTGAGGCCGGGCACGAGCAGCATCCCAGCCGGATGCATGGAGCGAGCGATGCTCAGCCCCAGCAGCCGCCCGTTTTCGGTGCAGGAGCGGGCCCGGGTTTGCAGCCCGCCGTTCCCCGGGGCAGAGAGGGGCCATCCCAGCCTCAGGACACCGTGCCTGTCGCTGGCTCTGGCAGGGGTCATGATACAATTAACGCGTATTAAATGCCATGATCTCCATCCCGCGACCTTGAGCTGTGTTTAGCGGTTACACGGTTCCCAGCCAGACTGTGGTGCTGAGGACCAGGCAGATGAAGCTCTCAGCTTCACAGGCAAAAAAGCTACAAAAATAATTCTGAGCCACTTGATCAAGCACCTCCTGAATTATTTGAGCATTAGTTTATAATCTTATATAAAACACGTGGTGACGCGCTGCTGAGGGAAGCTTTTATCGATGCTTTACAAAACCAGTTGAACAGGCGAGGCTTTCCTATGTGTGACGGCTGAGTGCATCCCACCCCGCTTTGGTGAAGCCTGCGCCCGCCAGCCGGTACATCCCCCCGCGGCACGGCGCGGCACAGCCCCCGGCCAGCCAAACACCCGCACGGGGCTGGCAAGGCAGCAAACCAACCCATCTGGGCACGACAACGGGAGCACCCTCCTTCGGCACTCTGGGCAATTAGCTTGAGTCAGTCGAAAGCGCATTTTTGCTCAGCCTTTCTACATCTGTGTATTCCCCGAAGTCTTGACTTCCTGGTTTACTGCTCAAACGCTAAAATTCAGCTCTCCTTCCATAAAGTATTTTAATCTAAAAATAATTTGAACCATGTTTATTTTTAAGAACTTTTACCCTCCCAAAAATAATGTTTAAAAGAAAGCAACTTTAAACATTAATACAGAGTAAGTAATTGCTGTTGCTTTCATTGCAGATAAATCACTTTTAATCTAAATTTTTTTCAAAAAAAAAAGATCAAAAGTAATATTAATCGTGCTGGCCAGGGAGCAAAAGGACATTCCCAGACATTAACTGCTTTCCAAATATGAAAAACATATTAAATATCTCTCTTAAAACAAGATGTTTTCCTCATGTTTCCTTTGGGGGAAATCTGCTGGGCGCATTCCTCCCCAGGCGAGGCTCGGGCATCGCCAGCCAGGCTTGGCCGGGGGAGCACCCGCTGTGCGCCGGTACCACCTGCCGACCAAACCGACCCGTACGAAGCCCTGGGGACGCCCCTCACCACCGGCCTGGGCGCCTGGCAGGCTCCAGCCCCAGGACGTTCCTGTCCCGGACAAGAGAGGACGAGGATGGTCCAGTGGCACGGCCACACAAGACGCCCGCACCACCTCGCCTCCCCGCTGCCCGTCACCGGCCCTGCACCAATGACCACGGTGGCAGGCCTGGTTTACACGTGAATTCTGCACCAGGAGTCATCCTGATTCTGCATGTTGATTTTTTCCAAACTTTTGTAAGAAAGCACGCACAGAGAAACTCCCACCCCACCCAGCTGTCGCCACGGCACACGTGGATCAACCACCACAGACAGGTATTGCTTTTATTTAATCACGACCTGTGATTTCTGTTGCAATAGAATCAGAGGCAGGAGGGAGAGAAATGCACTTCTGCAGCGTAAGGAAATGTAATTAGGGTTAGTCCCAAATAAGATATAGTAAAACTGTTTTTCCTTCAGCCAGGTCCACCCAGGCTGGCACAAAAGCCCAGCGCTCCATCACTCTTCTTCACCCGCCCTGCACACACATTAAGAGCGGAAAAACATGAGTCAGTGGAAAGGTGCGGCCCCAGGCACACAACTTACAGTAGCAAAGCGGCATTAAATCCACAGCTTGAATTTGGTATTAGGACAAAAAGAAGGGGGGGAAATGATGCTCAGCGCTGTGTACTGGCCACAAAGAAAAGACCATCAAAAGCATCACTTCTCCCAGAGGTTTTTTTCCCCTCTCCCTCCTGAAAGACTTTTTAACAATTTAAAGACACATTCAGAAAATACTGCAGCTTTCTTCCAGCATGGGAATTAGGGAATTGCACTGCCAGTCCGGCCTTCTCCACCCCACAGAGGGGCACACCGGCTACCAGCCGCAGGGATGTCCTACAGGCGATGCCAGCAGCAGCCGGTGCGGCACACAGCCGCCCGCTGCCAGCAGCATTCGCTGCCTGAACACCCAGTTCCCTTACTGCCCCTCGCACGGTTCCTTCGGAGCTGATGTGCGAAACCACGCAGCTCCGGCCCCACGTCCACCAGCCCGCAGCCTCCCCGCAGCACGGCCAGGAGACACGGCGCCTCCGCGGCGAGGCTGCCCGCTGCTCACGCCTCCGGCTCCTGAAGGAGCTCTAGCTAAAAGGAGAGGGATGATTTTGTTTTCCCAGCAATAAAGGCTTCTCACCCCCCATCAGTAACTCCTTCTCCCCCGCATTTACCCCGCTCCCCCCCAGCAGCAGGGCAGACCCACAGCCAGGGGAAGGCTGCTGAGCAAAAGCCAAATCTACTGTTGGATTTGGTTGATATATTTATTTTTAACTGAAGCCAGTCACCCTAATTACTTTTAAAGCATGTGAATTCTGGTCACATGAATTAGAGTTTTCTGTCAAAGCAATTTTCCTGAAAGAGCTGTTTCTCTGGAATAAGGTTCTCGTCTGCTAATCCACCAGAGCTGCAGCCGCCGGCCTTCCCAAAACAAAAGTATACCTTTTTTTCTCTCGGATACACAAGGAAGAATTTTATTAGGCTTTAGTTTACATCTGTGATTAGAATAACAGAAAGAATCGTTTACTTGTGAAAGAACTGACATAAAAACAATACCCAAGTCCTCAGAGGATAGGGCAGATGCTTTTTAGCACGGAGCATTAAAAAAAAAAACCAAACAAAAAAAACCCAAACCACACAGGTCCCTCACATTTTCAATCTAGTTTCTTCTCCCTACCTCACTAGTATCTTTTCTTTTTCTTTTTTAAACAGAACAGCAATAGTATTTGAACTGTTACTGAGTCCTCATGAATTAGGATTTTGCATGTTTATCATCGCTCGTAAGAAAAAATTCCCACATAGCCCAGGGATAAACAGCACATAAAGCACAACGCAAAGTGACAAAACTTTTTGGAAAGTTCATAAATACGGATCTTTAAAATGTTTTAATGTGAAATAGATGATAATGCTCTACTTCCCTGCACTTTGTAAAAGCAAATTAAGAGTGAGCATCATAGGATTTGTAAAACAAAGCTATTCAGTATCTCACATCAGTGTGGTAGCGTGCTGCGTGCTCCAGATGTTACAAATCCTATTAAAGGAGGAACTAGCCGTCCCTAACTTACCTGCCAGCTCCCGAGAGCAAAGCTCTACGCTTTGGTGACCGCTGATGGCACTTGTGTCACCCACAGAAAAAGGGGATGCAGAGGACGCTTCAGCCGAGGCATTTACTGAGTCAGAGGTGGCAGCAAGGCTCCCTCTGCATCCTTCACATGGCCCGCCCGGGTATCGACAGGACCGATAGAATTTGTGAGATGCTTGGGATCGCAGCAATGACACCGCCAACGCCCGTCCCTGACTGCGATTAGACAGCAGAGTCTGGAGGGTACCAGCCAGTGGTGCCCAATCTGTTGGAATGCATGCCCTTTTTTGAATTATAACACCAAAAAAGGAGCCTACATAAATTATTATTGTTTTCTGATTCACTGCTAGATTAATACTCAAACAGAAGATACACAGTCTCCAGTTATTTTCAAAACATGAGGAGAAGAAAAAACAAATATTTAATATAGTGATTTAAACTTCTGTTGGGCAAAAGTAGTTTAAACTACACCCTCAGCTTACTGTTTGTAGGTGTGTCTGTGGCACTGCCAACACTGCCAACAGGCCTCTCACATTCAAGATGCCGTGCATAATTGATACAGTAAAAAACAAACAAACAGAGAAAATATTTATAAATAAGTGAGGCTTCTCTCCAACCTTTTTTCCTGCACAGAGTGGATTCTCCACTATGAAAGAGACGGTTATCCCTGCTCCAGCAGTACTGAGATAAGCACACGCAGAATGCCTACAGGCTACAGTTTTTCATTTTCCTCTTGGCCGATCTACAACTAAGCTGCCAAAATAAACAAACTTACCCTTCCAGTCAAGCTCAAAATGAACCAGCAAACTGAATTTTTATGTCATAAAAGGAAGCAAAAAAATAAGCGGGAACAGTTAAAATGCTTAAAATATCAACACTTCTTTCCAGAAGAAGGGAAAATAAATTTATGAAGACAAGCTATTAAGCGATGCGTTCAGATGCTAATTACAGAGTCCTCAATGCATCCAATGCAGTATCACGATCACGGTCTTCTTTCTAAAGTCAATGAAGAGAGAAAGTTTGGCCCCGTGACATCAGGGAACAAAAAGTAGACTTTTTAGGTCAGAAGAGAAGCAAGCACGTATTCTGAAAGCTAACTCATCTAACTCATTCTTTGCAGAACAACAACTTCATTAAACTGCACGTTTGTTGAGTGACATTTTTGCTGCCCAGTGAGAGCTCCAGAAACAACCTGGAGAGGAATCCAACATCTCCCCGCTGACTCTGAGCTGCAGGGGTGCCCCAAGGTCACCTGTGCAGCCAAGAGCCAGCTCGCCTTTAAAGAGCGGATATTGATACTGTCTGGAGACACCAAGTTTGCTCCTTAGGATCCAGACTACTTTCATTTCTAGACCTAATTTGAACTTCTGATTAAATTATTAAATATCTTATTGTGTATTGAAGACCTGAAAGATGAACTTTTCTAAAATGCTGAAAACACAATAAGCAAAATGTAGATAACGTAGACCCGGAGACTACAACAATCACCTCCCGCAATGCCAGTCGGCTCATTTCAGTGTTATTTTGGCACAGTTCTGCCTCCGACGGGCCAGTAACCACAAAGTTAAGCTGTGAAATGCAGCACTGCGCGTGCAGGCTTGCCCAACCAGCACCAATACGGCGCTCACCACGTCCTGCGCGTACGCGATGGGTGTGCTCAGCCCCTTGACCAGACTGGCGGTGGTTTGGTGCGGGCTCCAAAAGAGAGAAAGCCCTGAGCTGCAGCCAGGCTGTGAACTCCTCTAGTTTCAATCCGTTCTCTGAAAACCCACAAAGGAACAGAGCAACTCCTTTATCAAGGAACAAAGAAAGTTGTGGGTACAAGGGGTGTCCTGCATACCTTTTCTATCGCATGCAATTTGACCACAAGCCAGCCACTTTCTCCTATAAATAAGACAGCTTAAGCGAGCCTTTTTGGAGCTCTCCCTGCTAGGCAGCGTGGCAGTGATCTCCCCCTCCCCGGGACACCTCTCAAGGTTCCTCCTCAAGGCAGAGAGACCTTTTACCAACGACGGATCTTTGGTAAGCAACCGATATCACGCATAATGGTAACTTTGATTTTGTCTTGGTAACTTTGATTGCATGCTGAACTGATGCTAATGAAACATTATAATCCTTTAGACATAAACCGTTGACCAAGTCTGAGACTAGGATTGGATCCAGCCGCACCTAGACTCCTCTCGGAGGAAGGAGTTTAGAACGCAAGGGGGTCCTTTCTGAACCTCACGACTCAACGGGAGGGTCTTCCTTACTCTTTGCATCTCCAGTCTCTCTGTGAATCATTCGAACTCGAGTGTAACTCAGTTTTCCTTTGTATGATTCTTCCACGCAGTAATTAATAGAGCGAACCTTGCCATTGAACTTTGTTAAGTCGCACTTTTACAACATCATATTAAAACCACTTTTGCTAATACCTTTGTCGGTGATTCCTTAAGCGTTCTAAATCACCCATTCGTGACAAATTGGCGTAGCTGGCAGGATCCTAAATCAGGATTCGTGACAGCGTACAAAGCCACTCGAGATGTTTCAGTGAACCAGTGTATCATGGCCCGACTCGTGCAAGAGATTTCTCTGACCACTTGGTTCATTACAAAATGTTCCTTTTAATTACGTCATGCAAACTACTTGATCTTCAGAACTGGTGAGGTGCAGTCACCATTAGATAATGCTCACACTGACCACGCCAGCAGGAACCTGTAGCCCATGGAGTGCAATAGCTGCGGTGGTTTTGGCCAGGCGACGGGGGGAGAGCACTGAGGATTACTCCAGCATCCACCACACCAGCCCAAAAGCCCACACCTGATGGGAGACAGCTTTCCATCTTTCCTTGCAGCAAGGAAATTTCTTTCCTTCCCTTCCCTGGGAAACAGAAGATGCAAACCTCACACAATGTATTGCTATCTCCTGTTCTTAGGATGAGTATTTCAATGTAAATATTCACAGGGGAACACCATGAAGGAAGGCACTGGTACACATTCAAACTGCTCTGTTCTTTTGAGCAGTTATAACATAAAATCCCAAAGACCAGCAGGATAAGACGAAGAAGTTGTACAATTAACAGGTACCTGTGCATGGGACAGCAGACCTGGAGACTGAAATTCTTTAGTTTCACTTCACTGTCAAAGTTACACCTGTGCGCTGTTCCCCAAAGCCCTCTCTGGAAAAAAGCATAGAAAATTCATGTATTTCCAGGTTTGTGACCAACCTTGCAGTGCATGGTAAAATGAAAGACGAGCACGCATGTGCATAACTTGCTTTTTTCTGCTCATAAGATTAATTTCACTTAAGTTTACAAGAGTCCTCTTTTTTTCAAGATAAAAACATACAGCAGGCTTCTTACAGAACCTGTAGCTGTGTCCCCATCCTTCAGCATTTAATTTTTCTTTACAGTTGAGCTATAACCGAGCACGCACGTGCTGCTTCATTTATCTCCACTCTTCTCATTAAACTAATTACTCTATAAAGCACTTCAAGTACTTTAAAATACCAGCATCCATTTTCAGCTTGGCTCAATAAGACCTAGCTAGGGGAACGTCTGTGGATCCGGTATCTTGGAATAGGACTGCAAGCTTAGTCTCAATTATATCTTGGAGCAGTCCAGCACTATTTTAACTTACCAACACCTAAGGCACCAGGGAAATTGTACCCAGCCGAGGAAATCCTCCGGCAGCAGATCACACTGAGCACTTTGCATCAGGAAACGGAGGGAAAGGATCCCGACCAGCAGCCCAGGTCTCAGACAGCCCTTCAGAGGGCTTCCAGCCACCCTGGCCCTGTTCTTTGTGATGCAACTCCAGTATGTGATCTTTTTTCCTCGGGGCAGGTTTTGTCATGCTGCTTGCCTGTAAACACGGCCCTACCATACTTTTTTTAAAGTCTCATTAGGAACAGGGAAGTACCAATAAGAAAACAGCCCTTGCTTCTTCTCTGCACATCATTTTTGCTTACAGTAATTAAAAGAAGTTTCTGTTCTTTTTATCTGTGTTCTTTTTAACACATATAGAGAAGTACGAACCGGAGCCTGCCCCACCTCACACACCATAAACAGAAGCATTCGCTAAGCTCCGACTGTAGAGCCCTTATTGCCGATGATAATGTATGAGACGGAAAGAAAACAGATGGGTTTTCAGAGGCCAGAGCCTGCAGTTAAGGGAAGAAGGAGGGGGGGGAGGAAATCAGATTTTAGCTTGTAAACTGCAATTTTGCTGGAATCATTGAAAAAGAATGAGGATTCCATGATGTCAGCTTTTACAGTCAATGTTCTGACTATAACCACGCTTTACTGACCTGCCAGTTTGCAGTACCAGTACACCAATTCACCACTTTGCTGCATAAAACAGTGTAAAAATACCAATTTTAAATAAAAAGCCCATTTTGTGATTCACATACACAAAAGTACAAATCCCAAGTACCTGCTGTGTCAAGCAAAATGCATAAAGCATTATCAGAAAAACACACTGGAAAAATGTGAGTGCCACATAAAGCAGTCTGGAAGAGTAACTTAAAATGACTGATGTGATGCTTGTCCTTTTTTTATGTGCTTTTGCCCTTCTTCCACTTACTGCACTCATTTCCCTTTTTGAAAAAAATATTCCCCTTTATACACTGCCTTTGTTCGACCCTTTCAGAGGATAACACAGCATTTATAAAATAGGTAGGCAAATACACAGACCAAAACAGAGCATGACACGTATCACATCTGGTTCCTCCTGAAGGACAAGCTTTGACTGGGAATTTGTGTGGATGGAAAGACCGAATTATCAAATTAATTAGAATTTTGTATGTTCTTTTCCTTGTTCTTCTCATAGAAAAAAAAAAAAAAAAAAAAAAGAAGAGGAATTATTTCCACAACATATATCTTAAGACAAGACGACCGCAGATCCAGTGGAGAACCAGAACAGAGTAAATCCCTGGAACACGCCTTTCCAAGATTTCACTATTATTCATACACAAAAGCTTAAAATAGCTAATAATTTGGACACAAACAAAATGAAGCATTGTCCGCAGAGATTTTTGTATCCAATCCTTGAATAAACTTAGCATATGAAATAATATATTATTACGTGTATTTTATAACAAATGGCGGATTTACAATCAGCTCTGTTTGTTCGGTCCTGTGGAAACCCAGCGCGAAGCCCTGCCCTCGACGCCTGCGACGTTGGTGCGGACCAACCGCGTGCCAGGGGTGGAGAGCACGCAGCGGCCGACCTCAGGACCACCACAAGGCTACTCTCCCTTCTTTTGAAAATAAAATAAAGCTGAAAACTGGTGGGAAGACACATAAAGCATGCAGCATCACACACCTGAAACACCTGGTGGCAGCTTGAGCTTGGGTCATGCAGAGCAGCCTGCACTGATGCACGAGGTTCTCTCGTCCTACCTCAGGTGCAACACAGCCGTTGCGTTCCCGTGAGACCCAGGCAAGACACTTTTTTTACTGAAAACAGGCTAATTCAAATTGGACATTCAGCTCAAGTTCTTGGCAATGACAGTACTAATCGCTGAGAAGTTACTCCCCGAGAAGCCTGGACTCTCCATCTCTGTACAGTCGCAGATCAAGAGTTGAGTCCCTTTCTGAACGCAGGCGCTGACCAAAGACACGTTACTGAGCTCCGCGGTGGTACCACGGCCACAGCGAATGGTTTCTGAAACACAGGTCAGGCCAGTCTGGGGGCAGCAAGAGGAAGAAAATTCTGATGGTTATGGACAACTAAGTGCTTCCCTGGAGAACCGAATTTCATCCTGCCCCTGGAGAGACGACTTCTACGAATTCAAGCCACTCCATTAAATCAGACTTGCCAGAGGTGGTCGCTAATTGTACGTTCCACAGAGACTGACCTCCAGCCTGCTAATAGGGGGTGTCGTTTGCAACGTGCTGTGTATTCTCAGGTACTAAGTTAATGGGATTTGTTTTTACACACAGAGTGCTCAAAAGCACTAGATGCTTTGAGACACACAGCCTAGATAATTTTCAATTTAATCTCGTGGAGATTCTGACTGAACCCTGCTTCTGACATTTCCATAATTAGAAGTGTTTGACATTACATTTTAACAACGTTCTTTTTATTTAGCATTTTTGTGTGCAATTAATAACCTAGACTAAAAATAATATTTACGCATGTGTACACTGCACTATGAAAACCAAGATATTTTTAATATAGCATTTCATTTGAATACTTTATTGAGGTCATGTGGAGCATCTGTCTCTTTATATGGATAACTAGAAGCACAGAGGAATCCGTTGTGATAACATGCAAATAAGTATGGTGCATTCATATGAGACCAAACACTGAAGTAATAAAAAGGAAGGAAAACCACACAGCAGGACAGATATTTCCAGCACTAATGTAGCATTTTCACCTGCTGTGCAGACGCAAATTCTGTGTACATGAATTAACACTTGTTCTTATTTGTTTTCTCACCTTCTTTATAGAGCAGAAGCCCTATGTGCATCTTTACTTTCAACTAATATTAAGAAGCATCCCTAGCTGCAAAGATTATTTCCATTTCTACCCACATGTGGAAAATGTAGTTGTTATGTACAGTTCCTGGGGGAAAAATTTAAAGTTATGCCAAAAAATAAGAAGAAATGTCTGTTTGACTCGCAGCCTTTTATCACTAAAATACCTTAAAAAAAAAAAATCTTACATCCTCAGAATGCTCATCCAAATGCCAATAACAAGGACTAAATCAATTTAATAACATAACTTCTACACCTGTTGGCCAAGCAAAGCTCAGCAGGGAGCTCCTGGACTTTATATAGGTGGAGACTGGTCTCTGATTTCTTATCTTAATGTTTTGTATTAACATTCTTTTAAGATTAATGCTAGCCTGAAAACAGTCCTGCATGTGCAATTGGGTCATGCATTTATTTTCATCATGATTCCTCTCACAAGGTTTAACTAGTTTCTTGTAGATAAGATTTCTGAAATATATTTATATTTTCATGGTAGCCAGATATGTTTTAATGTCAGAGCAAACGCCATGAAAGGAGATGGTTCTAAGGAAAAAAAAAAAAAAATTCATTATCTACATATAACAATGAAAGGCAGAGTATTGCCAAACTCACGATTATCACAGCAAACCTGGAACAGACAACTGAAGAACAGATCAGTCTACAAGGGTGATTCATTGCCCTCCTCCGCTTAACTGACACCACTCAGGCAACAGAAAGGAGGCAAACCCCGTTCTGTTTTCTCCACCATGAAGGTCTCCTTGGGAAAGGCATGACAGAACAAACAGTCGTCTGTCCCCAGATGGCAACGGGAAGCCAGAGCTCAGCCAGTTGCACCCTGCGCTGGGAGGGTCCTACACAGAGAACTGCAGAGCTGCAGCTGTGTCAGCGACATTTCTTGATGCGCTGGGAGTATGGATCTTGTACGCAGCTGAGAACCTGCCAACGTTCCAGAAAGCTGTAATGGTTCAGCCATATACCTTCTCCTTCAGCAAATTCACTCTCGAGCATGATTTTAACTGCTACGTTCAGACCAACACCTCTCTTCTGTCTCTCTCCTCCTGCTTTGCTTCCCCGGTCCAAACTAAAATCACGGTCCCGTTCTTTCATGCGTATGTCCAACCACAAGACTAAATAAAGATAGTTTCACCGAAGCATACCTTTCAGTTTTTGCCTTCAGGCATTCCTTGTTTCTCCTAACTCATCTTCACAAACAGTTGTGATATAGATATATCACTATATAATACAGTTGTGGCATAGAAGCATCACAAGTAGCAGATGTACCTCATCGTGCCTCTTCAGAGCAAATCCTCCTCTGGGTCACGCTTGTGATAAAGCCACAGTGGACAGGCGAGGTGTGCGCAGCCATTGCTCACGGCCCTGCTAGCACCACCTCCTTCTGTTCGGTGTCTCCCTCCATCATGGAATATAAGCTGTTCAGGGGAAATGACTTTGGGTTATACCCCAACAGCAGCGGGGTCCTGATCCCTCACTAGGGTGTTCGCATACCACCATGATACAGGCAGCGACGAGTAACGATTACGAACCACCTGCTATACTTTGAGCTTCCAGTCACCACCTCGTATGGAAGTTGCATGCAACCTACAACACACCGAAGGCCCAGCCTGGCATATCATTCCTACGGGGAATTTTTACTGAATTCATAAGAGGCTCCAACACATGGAATTCCATCAGTTATGCTGTATCGTTTTATATCAGAACATACATGCATCATACTTCACTCAGCTCGGCAAGTAAAATCAAAGTGTTTTCAAATCTCCGATGTTCTTATGAGAAGCAATGACGGAACAGTCGTCATTGCCTTTGTTCTGCTAATTAGGAGGAAAAAAATCTTGGAATAAGTTTTTGCCAGCGAACGCATTAGCGAACACACAGTACAGGAACACAGTACCACAAGAAACTTCTGTAACAGATAATTCTTTCTGCTTTCTTAAGTCTGACACAAAGCTGGAATAATTAGGATGATAAAGTCTAAGCAGCCCTAGTAAATTCAGCTAAATCTGGTATCAACACAGTTGGGATACTTATTTGCATGTTTAAATTACTCAAGTGACTAATTTTATAATTTCCTTTTCAATTGCTGAATGCCGTACTTTTAAAATTAGTCCCCTGAGAAGCAGAGGCACGGTGCATGGTGCTGTTAAAAACTTGTTATACTTTAGAAGATTATCATAATATTGCATGCATTATTTCTCATTTAATAAAAATTTAATTGTGCATATAATTTGATACGTTAATACCAACACTTTGTTATACAAATCCAGAATGCATTAATTTTTTTTTCTGGGAAAAAAGTTGCATTCAAGTTTTCTGTGAATAAACATTCTTATTATTAGAACTCCCAGTTGCCTGCAGTCTTCCTAAATGGGACAAAACTCATACCCAGTGGAGTCATATCCTTTTATTGTTACTCAAACGTCCTTAAATCCAGCCTCCTGTTCCCCTTGTGGAAGATGCAGAACACTAAGAGAGGCTATCTCGCTTCATTAATAAAGTTCTGATGATGCTCCTTGGGCACATCTTCAACACAAAGACAAGGAACAACCACAGAAAGCCATGACAAGAACGAACAGCATTTTGATGCCATTGGAGGCAAAATTCTCCCCTACTCCTCCTCCATTGGTCTGCGGTTTTTAGGAGAAAGCCAAATCTCTGGACACCATTATAAACAGGGATCACAGGAAAGCAGGACCTGTTTTCTGCAGAAGCTGACTCACTGTGACCTTCCAAAATGTCAGATTCCATACGCTATGCCAAAAAGCCATGCTCAACAGTATCTGTTTATTTCCTCACACAGGGACAAAAATTCAGCAATAGGAAGCGCTCAATAAATTCCATGGGCAGCAGTGATTTGCTTGGTTTACAAAACAGATAAAGAAGAGAGTCCCACTGGCAAGGACACTGTTGCTATAAGCCTCATTCCTCCGAGGCTTGTACAATACATGGATTTCAGAAAAAAAAATCTGGCAGGTTTTACTAATAACCTGGATCAATCCTTGTATGACTGTGGGTTTCATATATCCACCCCCTTGCATCAATAGCAGGTTTGCAACACTGACCTTGTCAGTTCAGCGTACCCTTCAATATACACAGATGCTATAGGCAGATTTTAATAACAAAAAACGGCCACTGAAAACATCTTTAAAAACATTTGGAATATCCCATTTTGTTACATCATTGCCAATTATTGTCTCTGGCAAACTAGCCTCTGGCAAGCTGGTTTGTTGATGTACAACCTGGTTTTCCATATCCTGAGGGAAAACGATGATCTCGGGAACCTCCTAACGAAAGTAAAACTCACTCAACAGGATCACAGGAATGACAAATTTGTTCTCTTCTGCAGTAATTATGAGGAAATATTTTTCTCGTGTGTTCTACTGACACATAAGTTCTTTCCTGTTTTCTACCTTGGCTCTCTGTGGACCTCATTGAAATCTCCAACAACAAGGACCACTGTTAACAGTTCTGCACCCTCCCTCTCACATCCCCCATGGCAGCCCTCGAGATTTCACACCCATCTACCTTCCACCAGTCATTCCACGTTACCGGTGGTGGCAGCGGTGCTTCACGGCTGCAGGATGCATCCAGAGGCCCTAGCCTGAAATCATGCACCAGGCTTCTCTGCTCCAGGAGCAGCGAATGCTGCTCAGATAAATTTGGCTCTGGACAGATAAAACAGCCGAATAGCAACAGGCTGCATACAAACAAAATGTTAGAACTAGTCTCCTGTAACTCCTGCTTCGCTGTACTCTTGTTTAGTTCCCTCATTCTTTATTTCATTTTAGTTTTTATACTTCTAGTTTCCCTGGCCAAATATAACAGCAAGGTTTTCAAAAAGCCTGTTTCTGGTAAATTCATTTCTACCCTATTCTTCTAGAGCTCAGGAAGGAATTATCCGAACACAGCAGTGACATAAAAGTTCAAAAGCCCAGATATTTTACAGCGCTGACATTCTTCACTTCAAAAACAAAACAAGAGCAATACCCACACCTTCCCAAAACAGAGCAACACAATTCCCGCACCCATGTGCCCAACAGCAAGTCATATTAATGTATTTGATCAAAAAGTTTAATCAAGAGTAATTACTTCACTAAAAGAAGAATACCAGAGGATACATTTTTCCACTGCACATCAAAAAAAACCAACCAACCAAAGAAACCCACCGCCTTCAAGTCCTAATAAATTTCCACCTTCACACAGGTGTTAAAACCATTAGAAGGTATGCATCTCTAACATTAGCTTTCTGTACTCACAGAGTAACGGGTTATTTTTCTCACACGAACTTTCATAGGACGCAGTTTTCGCAGAACTACGCTAACTCCCTCATGCAAAGGTCAATAAAGTACACACAGCAATCTTCCAAAGCTTGCTGCTAAGAAAACTGACTTTTAAATCTGGTAAGCCTATATGCAATCTTAATATAACATACAGATGACCTTACTAAGCTGCTCTACCTTCTATAAATTTCAATTAATTGTATCATTTTATTTAAGTTCCCAACTTGCTGTGGTGTATTAGCATATTAAAATTAACTCTGCAGGCTGTAATCACTTTACCTTAATAAAACAACTTACCAAGGCAAATTTGATAAAATTATAGTACCCCCTTGTGGTGTTACCTTCATACCCCAATAGAACATTTCTTAATATTATATTCCAAAAAAATCTTCTTCTATCAAGCTCAGTGGATAACTAATTAACCTTTTCTAGAATCCAATATGAGCAAAGGGAAATTAAAAGGACTATCACCAGGATCTGAGAATGGATGAGCTAGAACGACATTTTTCCATAAGCTGAGAAAGTAATCTTTAGTAAAACCTTATGCATTTTTACATCGACATAGCATATAAAACTTCAATATGAAAAGAGCATTTGGATAATTGTCTCCACAACACCAGTAAAGAATGCTTTCCATTATAAAAAAAAAACACCACCCAAAAACCAATCAGCTTATCAGTTACACAAGTAATTTAAGAGTTCACCATTCAATGATTATCTCTCACCTCGTACAATGTTTTCCCTCACTAAATTTAAATTACTCTGGCCCTGTGATTGCACAGCCCCCCTCCGCAGAACCCTTCAGTCTTCCATTCTCCAATATTTCTACCCATATATACATACATGCCCCGTTCTCCTCTTACCGCCGTAGGCTCTTACGGAAACAAGGAAACAAACAAAAAGTAACGATAAAGCAGGACAAAACAAAAGTGTGGTTTGTATTCTCTATTCTTTCTATTTTGATTCTGAAGAGGTGTGGGATTTCTTAAGATTAAAACATCCATCTCTCCTAAAAGTACTATATAAGTCTGTCCTATTTAAATACCATCACCGATTAAAAACCTACAGGCTGACAGCCATACAACCAGTTAGATTTACCTTCAGAAAGCAGAGGTCCCCGCACCCAATTGTTCCCAACACCCAGTCAGCACCATTAACAACAACGGCAGGGTAATACCAAAAACATTAAGCAGAAAGTTCTTTAGATGCCATGTGTTTTGAATTTTTGGTATATCTGTACAAACAAGATGCACTTTTAAAAGACATTATAATGATAATTAAGGCTTTTAAAAAAATAAAATCAAGGGATTATTACCCCCTTTTCTTCATGATTATATGGTAATAGTTTCAACCAGTATTTGGCCAGACTGAAGCAAAAAAGCCGATTTTTATTTACATTAACCTACTGGCTTACTAACTGATATATCTATATGTATACTGGTGTTTAATCTACACATGAGAAACATGGCAAAGGATACCAAACCACGCAGTTGTCTACAGCCTGACACAGATAAGATGGCACGGAAGTTCTTAAATATCTGAAAAAATAATTGACTGCATCCAACGTGAATTGCTGCTGTTAGCAGTAAATGAGAGTATTTGAGAGGCGTAGAAGGGGTACAGGTACCTTGCCAATAACACGCGTGCATTTCGGTAACCCCTTCGACAAAACTGACTCCCTCGGCGGTCTCTACCCAGAGAGGCAAGCTTTCCAGAAATTACAACGACATGGAAAAGAAAGGGGTGAGCGAGTGAAAGGGAGAAGGATCTCTCCCAAAACCTGGATTAAGCTGGTCTCCCCACCAGTCGAGCTGGACGTACGCAGTCAAATTTGGGCTGAGGGGGAGATGACATGCAGATGAGGGAATATTTGAGAGGAGTATCCACGGGGAGAAGCCAGCAGCAGACAGCAAGCTGACGAGGGAGCGAGGGGGAGATGGCAGGCGTGTGCCCGCTGTGGGTCGCAGTGCCCCTCTGCAGCACCTCGCAGTGCTTACACACAAGCCTGGACCCACGGGGTCGGTTGTAGCGACAGGAGAAATTCATCTTTCTAGAGAAGGTATGGGAAACGAATGCGACATCCCTATTACGGATGTTTCGTTACAATATAATTAACACAGCACAGCGTTGAGAACAGTAAACCTGGTCTATAAAATGCAAACCTAGGCTATACAGGATTTGTCATTGCCTAATATTAAAGCCTTGAAATAAAGTAAAGACATTTTAAGCTCCCGTTAGTTACGGAAACAGTTTGGCAAGATTGAAATGCAGTACCAATAAAGCCTTTGTAAATGCTATCCTAAAATATGCATTTCTTTGAAAGAAAATAGTTGCCATAGGAGGTTTATTTTATTTTTTTCCATATTTTTCCATATCAGGCTTGCAGAGAAGTGGTGTAAAACCACTTTTGTCTGCTGAAAGAAGGTGTGTTTTTGCATTATTCTCAAGTTGTGACAAATCGGGTACTAGAACCAGTAGAGGTGGTAAAATATCCTATTAGAAACACTGGTGCACGTGTAAAAGAGGGAGTAACCATGTCAGCGTACGAAACAGAACGTGTCTCTCTCTGCTGGTGCCAGCATCTTTCACAGGCACCGCTGCTCCCACAAAAGGAAGCCATTTAAAGCAAATCTGTGCTTCCTTAGTCCGGTGACATAATTCCAAGGCTCCTTAAACAAGAATAAACTACATCACTACTACCAACAGTTCTAAAACATGTCCACAACAAGAATTTCAAAACTCAACACCTGTGTAACTAATTTTCCATTTTCTAAGTGAGACTGCTGTAACAGAATGAAAAAAAAATGATTTTGTCTAAACCGTACAACGAAGCAGTAGCAGAACAAGACAGAAACATCAGCTACATCAACCTTACCATGTTAAAGCCCCTTCAAGGCTAATTTACTGCATCGTTCATACCATCTTGGTGTCGCTGTCACAAGAATTCAGAGGAATCCAGGTGGTTTACATTCCTTTCACCTCCAAACATTTGCATTCAAGGGCCTTGGGGACAAGCAAACCGAGTGGTGTCCTACAACCAGCACAGACCACCGTTTGAGAGAAGATGACTGCTCTTGAGCTAGGACAGCTCTTCAACTTCTCCACGTGTCCAGTCTTATGACAGACAAGGTGCTTGGAGACGACCACACCAGCTGGACCATGGAGCCCGATGGAGCCATAGGGATGGTTTGGCTATCGTGGTGCTTCCATAAGATTTTCCTGGTAGGAGAGTCTTCCACTGAGATCAGTTGCCCAAGTGCCTTGGCAGACAGGCCTTGAACAGAATTCGAAGGGTACCCCGAGACAGAATAAAGAGGGGCGTCTTTGGTGGGATTGTAGATCACGTTTAGGGCAAAAAGCAGCTGACACAGAACCATACTGAATCTGGGTAACTCTTTGGGTATCCAGACCAGAAAGTCTTCCTATCAGCACCCATCTTCTATCAACTGCTGTTTCATTGCTCTAGGAGCCTCAGCCTTGTGCCCTCTAACACCAAGTTTGTAATATGGCTTGTGTAACCTCCACAGCACCAGAGACTGAGGTTTCTCAGAACTGGATTTTCTGAAAGATTTTCTCCAAGAATTGGTAGTAAGCACTTGGGTTTTTGTCCATAGCTATGCCCCTGAGGGCCATGAAGTGCTTTACTCTTCACAACAGTAATTCCGCACCCTTGCAATGATTATTGTGACACGTGACGGACCTTTGTCCTGTCTCCTAAATTCAGCGTCCCAAGGAAGCACCTCAGCCCCCAAACTGTACACACAAACCTCAGAGGCATCTCCTTATAGATCCTGGATAGCCTGTACCATTCTGCCGCCCTGACTGCAGGCCAATCGCACAAGCTTCCTCCAGCAGCAGGGCGACTCATGCGGGACAGGCTCAGTACCCATGAGTTCAGATGCCCTCCAGAACCTGAACGCAAGGGAACGTGGAAGCGTCCAAGAGCCTGCTCAGTGGCATTTCACAGTCAGGGAATGTTGCTGGGACAGTCTTTTTGAACAATCTTACAGAATAGCCTAGACACGGCTGTTAATTCCCAGCTATTTTAATCCCATCATCTACCAAGTGCAACACATTATCTTCCCTCACAACAGAAGTAAGCAAAAAAAATTAACCTCTCCTCTCCATGACAAATGAAGCTTTACATAGACAAAATTGCATGCATTCCTGATATTTGACTGCAAGCTAAGGATGGAAAAAAAGAGAAAGTCTGGAAGAAATACACTTAAGGAGATTTTATTCAAGCAAGAGAGGACCTCCTGCTTAACATACACAAGCCATTAAGAATTTTTTCAACCAAATCATATGGACCTGCATATATAGTACATGTTAATTCTTCTTCTTCTTCCTTACAGAAATAATGATGAAAGTATCTTGGCTTCAGGATGGACTGGTTAATTCTGCTTCAGCACTCAATTCTGCCTTTCATTTTCCTACTGACTTTTTGAAATTCCATGGAAAGACATTGTTGTTAAACAGCAGTGAGTGTTATTCTCACAGCAGTGTACACTAATAATAATTCAGTGTGGTGTCATGGAAGGCTGTGAGCTCTTAGCTGAATTTATTTGAAAAATAAAGTTTGGGTTTTTTCTCAGAGATCTTTACTTAAGTCAGCATGGAACTCTTGTAAAAGATAACTACCAATAAGTCACAACTACCCAAGGAACAGCCTTTTTATTTTATTTTTTTATTCCTTGCTCACCATGACAACATAATAAATGAGCCCTGAGAGACTAGAAGTGCATAACTATTTAAAATTTTGTATTTTATCTTTCATTGTACACTTCCAGACATAACATTCATGATCTATTTTTTAAAACCCTCTTCAGTGCCTCCAAGTGAAATACTCCAATTTTCAACTGCAATATACAATAATCAGAAATAGGTCTTAGCTGTGATTCTAGGTAACAGTTTACAAAACCAGTCTTACAGTATTTTTGTGATCCATTAACAATTACTTGCTCCTGTAAAAAAAAAAAAAAAGAAACAAGCCAACAGTTTCAACATCTGCTTTTTCAATTTTTGTTTTGAGTTCTGTTGGATGTCTCTGTATTCTTTCATACATGACTAATAGGAAAGATACAAGACTAATAGGAAACATAACTGCAACTTCACTTACGGTTGGTTTCAGTTAACAGATGGTCTTTAAACTATCCAACATAAAAGCATTCATTTTAGAAAAACTGACCCCAAAACTGCTTCATAAAATAAAGCATTTTAATTTTTTTTTCCCCTCAAAGCTTCAGGATCTTTCAAGACACTACAGTATAAGAGGCCCCAGGATTCAAAGAAAAAAAAAAAAAAAGCACACACCAAAACTTATAATTTCTGACCTTAAATATCAGAGACTAAAGGGTTTGCAATGTAAGTCTCAGAAGTAACATACACAGCTACACAAAAAGGTGGGCCTCCTAGACTACGTCTTTTCTTGCTAAATTTCAAGTGCCAACATAAAATTACAGCAGAGATCTGCAAAATCCCTATGCTCCAGATGACTGCCACGACAGGTCAACCAAAGCTTTAGTTTTCCATAAGCTAGTGCAGGAGTTACGGTGGGGTCTTTTGGCTGTTGTAATAGCTGCTTCCTTCTGGATAAATTACTACGAGTCAGCCACCAAGAAACATCATCTTTAATTTCTCAGTAATATGCTTTCGCAGGCATATGAACTAGGGTGATAATAGCAAGAGTCCTACTTCCAAACTATTTAATGTAGAATACCGTGCGTGAAAAGTTGTTTGTCCCACACACGCCTTGTACAGCCGAAGGGTGTTTACTGAGGATCGATAAATAGGTTTGGCAAGACCTGTGCTGTTCCACATTTCTTATTCTGACAATACCACTGTCTGTTTGCCCTGTTCTAGTGCTTATCTGCGAACCTGCTGCTGACCACGGTCAAAGCAAGTGTAGCAGACCAGATATACCTTTGGTCCTTTTGTTCAGTGGTTTTGTTCGTAAAACACCACACTCAAAAGCTATGCGATAACTTTGCTACGAGTGCAATCTGCTTACAGCATGGCTTTTCTTGAGGGTCTGTCTATAAAAGAAACCAAGAATAAAACCAAAGAAACAGCTATTGTCCAAAACGCCTTCCAAGCCCATCCATCACAGTTTGCATAACTTGGGGACAAATGGGCACTGCCGCAGAGCTGCTGTAGTTATAGGGGCACCGTAGCGTGGTGCTGATTTAAATATGAACGAGGTTTAACGCCTCTGACCTTTTTCAGACTCACTCTTCCATATGCTATGACAGCAGCCCAACTGAGGCCAAAACATCAAGAGCAACTTCACACAGTTTTACATTTACAACTGAAGATTATTATATTCAACATGATATTGGAAAGTACTTTTTGCAAGTCTGTTCCCCTGTTTTGAAGGTGCCTGTGCAACAACACTGGACAGCTGAGCCTAACTGGGCTTCACACAATTTTCAGCAGCTGACTGCTGAAAGCAGCAATGCATCTCTTCCCCAGGAAGAGACTGTAGGTGGCAGCATTTTTATATGGAAAAAACAGAATTCACTTTTTCTAATATTCAATTTAGAGTCAGATTCTGAGTCCCTGGCTCACATGCAAGGATGTTTACTCTTGCAACCAGTTCCTCCCACAAAGCTATGTCTGTTAACGAAGTGCCCATGCAAGCCATCAATATTTTGGTCTAGACAAGAAGCTAAATTTTTCTATTTACTAACAGTCAAAAAGTCACTCAAATACAAGTTTAGAAACAGATGAAGCAACTGAAGCCTGCAAAATAGCACTATACCCTAGGAACATGGCTCTTGATTTTAAATAGAGTATTTTTATTACTTCCTAACCAGAATTCCTTTAGCTTTGCAGAGAGGTATATGATCAGTTTTTAAAAAAGAAAAAAAAAAAGAAAAAGAAAAGGCAAAAATCCCCAAACACTCTAGCTTAAAAAGTGCTATTAAAATATCATACAAGAATTAGCACTGGACAAAAAAGTTAGCAAATAAACCAAAGTTGAAAGCAAGTTTCTTTCAGTCTGTTTTTCCAGATGCATCATCAGCATCCGCATGTTAGCAATTTTTCATTATTCATAAATGTATTACAGGAACACAGCCAAACTACAAGCCAAGAAGCCTAACACACACATTTTTAAAAATAGGGAATGTGTCTTGGTTATAGAACAAAAGAACTCATTTTATCACTTGGCTTTACCGCTTGAGAAAATGGCTCCTGGTGTGCTGAACTCCATGATAAATGTGCCCCCTCTAGATCTTTATTGCCCTTGTAAATCAAAGGACTGACAGCAGTTAATAAGAAAGCTTTTGAGTGGTTTTGAAGTTTTGCTTTGTACAAATAAAATCTCATATTAAAGAATTTGCTAGTCCTCAAGGTGTGGAAAAATGAGTATGACTAGAACCTGTTGTGCTTTCTTTTTTTTAACTGTTTGTTTCCACTATTTTCAAAAAATCATTTTGTAGCAAGGGTACCAGAACAAAATAAGCCAATCACCCTGTATTGAAATATAAAAATTAGAGTCAGTGACTTAGTTATTAAAAAAAAAAAATCAAAATCTTTCTGGCATTTCTGTACCCTGTGATGTCTGGACAGGGCAACAAAATCAGAAGTGTACAATATAAAACATGAAAGACACTTCCATAATTTTACATTAGATGTTGACAATACTTCTACAAACCGTTTTTCACTACAGAAAGCGACGATTCTACATCCAAAAATTATCCGTCGAAATTCCCCTGTGATACTGTTGTAGGGAGGATAGGATTATTTGAGTCACCAGCTAACCCACTGCTATGGACAAAAGTTTTTAAATCCATTGGCAGAAACAACAGCAATATTCACAGATGGCCAAATTACGGTAAGTAGCACAAGTTCTACTTATATATGCACCTTTTGGTCAAGCAACAGTACCCTATAGGGAAACAAACAAATAAATTACTACAACACAAATATTTAAAGATCATATCATAAAGTGAACAGATCAATTTATAATTATAGACTTAAAAGTCTCCGTTAGAGATTACATTCTAGAACAGACATTTGGAAAAAATGGTTATGTGTAGGTCTTCAGAAGCAAACTGCAGTTTGGATAAGGACACTCTATGGCATCATGCATTGAGTATACAGCATCAGCATTGCACCGAATTACAGTTTAACCAAAACAAATTAGAATTAATGTTGTGGTGGCTTTCTGTTTTGCTTCCATGGCTTGCATTATCCCTGTTCAATTCCAGGCAGCACCATTCCTTCTAAAACAGCTTATGGCACACCCTGGCTGAGGAAATCTTAACAGGAAGCTACCGTTATTTGGACAAAGCTAAACATATTTATAGGGAAATAAGTATATTTCCTGTTCAAACTGGTAGCACAAAGGTATTATGTGACAAACTATCAACAGGTCTAAAGAAAGCCTAGCTTCTCTTGACTGGATTTTAAACACGTTTTAGAAGGCATCTCAACAAAAATAAATGTTAGTGGACATTGTCTCTTTAACTGTTCAGTTGTTCCCCCCCCCCAGTCCTAGGAAAAATAAAGCGGGGTTTTTCTTTTAAAACAAAGACAACCAATATTAAAGGAGCACATTAATAAGCATCATTTATGATTAGGATCCAAAGCATCAGGCATCAATATTTTCCAGCAGCACGGATCTTTTGTCGCCAAAGTCCCAAGGATGTCACTTATCACTAGCAGACACCGGAAAGCTACAGAGAAAAAGCAAATCAGACTGAAGTGTTACTGCCTTCTGCATGATTTACCCTTCTCCCTACACCCCGAGCCTGCCCTGCCCACAGCCCACCATCTGCTTGCTTATGCAGTTTTCCTTCATGCACTCTGCCCTTTAGGTAGGTAGAGAACCCTCTTTATCTGGGAGAGACTCAGCGACATGGATAATCAAACCTTTCTTCCTGAGGAGAGGCTACTGATCAGCAAACAGCAGCTCCTTCTCAGACAAGATGGAAAAATACACATCAAGAGCTATACACAAAGCAGGCTGTAAGTCTGGAGGGGGTAGCCTGCCGCACAGCCATCCAAGGCTCGGTTCATGGCCTTGATGAACTGTGGTGTGCTGGTATTTTCATTTAAAGCACTGGTATGTTTCTAACTCTCATCATTGGAAAGCACACCTAGAAATACAAACTGAATGTACTCGGTAAATGTATGCCTTCCCTAGTCTGTAGATGATCAGACTCTTCCGTGATTCTGCCAGCAGAATTACCTCCATTTGCTTTTTCCCCTATTACAAATTTCCATCACTGCCCCCACCCCAATATTAACAGATTGAAAGGAGAAGGCAAGAGATAAGGCCACTAAAAGTGTCCCTCAGCTGTGTTATTGTGGTTTTGTAGGGCAGCATTAGTTAAATTAGAAAACAGCTGGCAAGCAGAGGCTCCATAAAGCCGTACTTGATGGCTGCCCAGAGAACATGTCACCGATCTAATAAGGATCGAGGCCCAAACACGACACAGGACGTTTCACAGAAATAAAAACCAAGTTTCTGAAACATCTAATTACGTCACAGTTTAAAGACAAATACTAATTCCTGATGGAAGGTCCAACGTTCCCAAAGAAGTAGTGTGATCCCCAGGGCTGGAAAAGAGGTCAGAACATGACAAAAGATGTAGAAACTACACAGAATCTGGGTACCAACAGTTTTCTTCCTGCAGCTGACAGTGGCAGATCTTGGTTTAGAAAAGCCTACAAAGGTGTCCTTCTGTGCCACCAGTAAGTATAACCTTGCACTTGAGGAGAGTTTATAACACCTAACAAATCACAAGGAAGAGAATAACGGCAAAAAGTGAATTCAGAACGAAATTACAGGTGGCACGATTCAAGGCTGTTCACTTTCTGCAAACGAACTTTCTTCTAAAATGCAGTCATAACTGCTACTACAGGAACGGGACAGCTAGCTCAAACATCGCAGATGTCCTTCTCCACAGACAGCATAATGTTTCTTTGCTGCTGACTTCCCCCTTGAGGTTATCAAGGCCATTATTAAAGAAAGACTAGAGGTTGGTTTAGCATCTATAATCATGAATTTTATTTTTAAACTACTTTATGATGATTTATTCTTATTTTTCAATCCAGAAATTATTCTTAAAACTCTGAAAACAGTTATGTGTGAGTTTTGGGTTTTGTGGGGCGCTTTTTTTGTTTGTGTTTGGTTGGTTGGTTGGGTTTTTTTAAACAAAGTAAAAGCCCAGCAATTAATGATGGAATCACTTGTTCCATTTAAAGAACAAAACACAGCTCCCTCCCTCCCTCCTTCAGGTCAGTTGCCAGGTGCTCGTGTACTGCAGAACCTCTCTAAACTTTGAGTTTCAGCTCAGCAATCATGAGCCAAATCATATATAAGTATTGATGTTTGCCACTCTACAGTTAAATTACATCAAGCATCAATGCAATCAACTCATTAGCTGTTTTTTATTGAGCACCAGCATTCATTACTTCTCAATTCTTTGATTAAGCAACATATTGCCTGTATTCCCAGTCTACATCTACCAGCTGATTAGCTCAATAATACTGATAATCTTCTCAAGTCAAAAGAGCTGGGAAGGGAAGTAACTGAAATCCCTATGAGCAGACTCAATTTACTCCTTTTGTGTATAACATCAATACACTAAACTACTAGCAATACAATCCAGCAAATGAAACTTCAAATGTGCTAAGTTAGAGAGTAATCTTAACAAAAAGTCACAGCAGGTCATTAAAACGCCCCTTAATTGTCTCTAGATCATACTCTGTTATCCTTCAACAACCTTCCTGGCATGCTGAGATTTTAAATCTCTTCTGACTGACGCAAGAACCAAGAACAGAATTGAAGTGTGATTGTCACAAACGGAGTCTGAATGCCAAAGGTCAAAACAGCTTACTGGTATGCTGGCCCACTGCTCCAAATTTTATATCTTTTCTGTCCCTCGGTTATTGCCTGACATGATTTAACAACTGTAATTCCTTATTTAACGATGTCAAAGGTTTTTAGGAAATTGACTGTATTTCACCAACGATATATTTCTTCTTGATTACAGAGTGGTTAAGATGATTTTAAACCAAGACAGCAAAATAAAGCAGTAATAAAATCAATAAAAGGTGCTTAAAACATTCCTTCTATTAGGTAATGGCATTTAAAATATCCGTAGCTTGTAATGGCACTTAGGATATGCCCAAAAATCAATGAGCTAAATTACTTATTGAACTAGTTAATTTGAGCATTGAGTTTTATATGTATATTGATAAAACAAGCTACAAGAATACCAGCTACGTTCGAATTCCACGGTCAGATGTCTCCCTCTGCTGGAAAAAACCTCGAAAATCGCGACCAGAGATTTTTTTTGAAGGCGACACTAAAGACTGTAACGTCTAAAAGTCTCCACAAGAGGTCTCTAATTCTCGTAGAGTTTGTAAGCGAACGCTGCTTTTGCTGACATCTGCCAAGTGTTAAAAGATGCTAAGCGGCAACGCAAAACTTCAGGTTTCACCCAGAATTTGGTCAGACCTGAGAAATACGCAAAAAACACGTAACATGTGGGAAAAGTGCAGAAAATAAGGGATATCATAATGCTTTAAAAACAGCGAGACTATCCTCAAGGATTGTGCTAATACTTTGCATGTTAATAATTGTAGTTATTAGTACTTCCATGGTAGGTTCAGGAATAACAGCCTCGGGTTCTATTTTCTTGCTGGAAGTAAAGTACAAAAGACAAAGCCCTGTGTCTACACAGAGGTGCAAAAACCCTCCTACAAAGACTAGCCTAAGCACTCAGCGTAGCTCAGAGCCTGCTTCGCCTTTACATCGAGGAATGCTGTACTTCCGAGAGGAAAAACGTTTACAAAGAGAGAGGCTGAAAGCTTGCCAGCAAAATGAAACAAATTATCCTAACATAATCCCCTCAGAAGAAAGCAAACACCGACATAGTAAATATTTCCGCTTATTAACGTAAACTTCTGTCCCTGCTGTACTAGGAGCCCTGAGGTTACCTGAAGCTCTGGAAGGAGAGGCAGGGCGATGGAGTTTTTCCAGCCTGGGCCGCGACAGCTCCCGGAGCCGCGGACAGACGGGGAGCGGAGGCAGAGCGCGCAGCTCGGGGCAGGATACCACCCCGTAACGTGCCAGCAGCGCGCTCGCTCTCTACCGGGGTGAGAGGACAGCACCCCGGCATTTTAAACCTGCAGTCTAGGGGTAACGGTCACGTTATGGCACCGTTCTGAGGCCGCGCTCTCCTTTTTTGAAAGGTCATGGTGATTAGGAGACGGCCCCGACAACTGGGAAAAGGCAAACGCCACGCTCAGAGCCCACCAGAGCAGCAGAGGGAGCCGGGGAAGGCGGCCGGCCCCTGAGACCGCCGTCCCTGCAAGGGTTATGGGGCAAACGCTCCTGCAGGCCATTCAGTCGGCAGGCGGACGAGGGACCCGCTGGCTGGGGCCGGAGGCGGCTCGGCGGGGCTGCCCGCCTCCCTCCGACCCTGCCCCCTCAGACCCCCGCTGACAGGAGCCAGCCCCGCAGCCGCCCCCCCTCAGGCGGGGCGCGCCGCGGCGCAGCTGCGGGGAAGGGAGAGCGGCACCCCCGCGAACCCCCCGAGCGAGGGCCGCTCGCCGGCCCGGCCCGGCCCGCCCCTCACCTCTGGGCGGAGCGACGCGACTTCCCCAAGATGGTGCCGCGCCGCCGACGGCGGAGCGGCCCCTTCCCAAGATGGCGGCGGCGCGGCCGTCTCCCGCGACCTCTCCAAGATGGTGTCCGGCCTCCGCCGACCTCTTAAAGATGGCGGCGGCGGCCCCGCCCCGAAGCGGGGCAGGCTGGGAGCGGGGCCGCGCGGCGGGGAGCGGGCCTGGTGCGGGCGGCGCGGGCTGGCTGCGGAGCGGCGCGGCGCGGCGCGGAGCGGAGGCGGGCGGGCGCCATGCCGGAGCTGGCGGTGGACCGGGTGGTGGTGCACCCGCTGGTGCTGCTCAGCGTCGTCGATCACTTCAACAGGTGGGGCCGTGAGGGGCGCGGCGCCGCGGCGCTGAGTCACGGCCCCGGGCCGGGCCGGGCCGGGCCGCGAGGGGAACCGGGGCCGCGAGGGGAGCGGCGCCGTGAGGGGAGCGGCGCGCCGGGCGCCGGGGCGGGCAGATCGGGGTGGAAGGGACCCCGCGCCGTGAGGGGAGCGGCGCGCCCGGGCCCGGGCCGATCGCTCGGTGCCGGGGGCCGCGATCCCCGGCTGGCGGCGGGAGCGCGGCCTGCGGGAGCCGCCGGAGCCCCCGGCCCGGCCCCGCCGCCGCTGGTGTTTCCCTCTTCGGGAGGAGAAGAGCCCGCGGGGGGAGCGCTCGGGCGGCGGGGGGCTGTCAGCGCCCTGCCGAGGGCTCGGGGGCAACGTCCCGCTGCTTAAAACGGGAGCGGGGGAGGAACCGGCTTCGTTCCCACCGCTGCAGCCGGGCGAGCGGGGGGCGAGCCCCGTCCCTCGAACCCCTCGCGTCATCTGCGCCCGATTTAACTTCATCGCGCCGGCTGACGAGCGGCTCTAGCGTTAAAGGGGGAAAAAAAAAAAAAAAGAAAAAGAAAAAATCTCGCCAGGCGAACAGGCTTGCTGTTGTGAAAGCAAATTGCGGATGACACCGAGCAGTTTAAGAGCTTACTCACTTTTTTATAGCCCATTGTCCTGCGGAGAGGCGGCAGCCGTGCTTGTTTTGGGTCACCTTCCCCTCCTTAGCTGCATCGGACCACGCAGCCCATTCTGCATCGCTGGGTTACAAGGTTTGGTTCCGAGAGCACCAAAACGCCTTTTTTCTAGATGTAAATTAACCATCAGTAATAAAACAATCACAACGCCTTTCCTTCTGTTCCAACGCACGTGCTGTTCAACTTGCAGAAACTAGACGTGCCAACTTGTCCGCAGTTACCTTCTTTCCGGGATCAGGCTTTTTGTCGTAGGAACTGACAGTCTTTTCCATTTAGAATAGGAAAAGTTGGAAATCAGAAACGAGTCGTCGGTGTGCTGCTGGGCTCGTGGCAGAAAAAAATACTAGATGTGTCCAACAGTTTTGCAGGTGAGTTCGGCTGTCCGACCCTTGTTCAACCCTACTGAATTATTTAATAGATGAATTGCATTTGGGTTTCTTTAAGCCACCCTGCCAGACCACAGATTTTTCTCTCCATGTACAAATCAGCCTATATCAGACAAAAAGTGCTAAGTGCTGTCAAAAATACACCTATTCCAGCCAGTCTTGTGCTGCATTTGCCCTGTAACCTTGTGCAATGTGGAATGTTTCGGGAGCGGACGTAAACCTCTTTTAAAATGCTGGTGAATATTTTGCTGCATTGGACTCGCTGACCTCTGCTGAGCGATCAGTGTCTCAACGTGTCATACAGAAACCACAGCTCTCGGTGCTGATGTAGCTGTTACCTACTTGTGTAAAGATTTAATGTGTATTTTACCTTCACTTTTCCTCAGATTTTGTCCAATTAGATACGAGCTCTTTCCTTAAGTATGTTGTGAATAGTGTTGAAATAGTTTCCTCTTAAATACTTACATGTGATGGTAAAAGTACTTCTTGAATGCACGGCTTTTGCTGACCCATTTGTGTTAGTTAGATCATTTCCTTCCCAGTGGGGCTACTCTGTGACAAAGCAAAATTATCTCAGTTTATATATGGAGTTTCACAGTTTATGTGGAGTTCTTCTCCCAAGTGTGGACTTTTTTTTTTTTTTTTTTTTTTCCCAATTTTTGGAGGCACTTTTTCCATTTGAGTTGAAAAGGGTTTTTTTTGTTGTTTTGGCAGCCTTTCGACTATGAAGGTTTTAGTATACCTATAAATTAAAAGACTGAGACCAGTCTTTGTTCTCAGAACTGAGACGTGCTAGCTGATAAAATTACTAGTTGTTTACTCAAGGGTAAATAGTCCTTACTTAAAAAGTGCCTCGTTTTGTTCTAGTAGTCTGTAAAAGCGCTGATGATGTGTTCTACCCTAAAAACTAATATTTCTCTAAGTAGACTGCTGTTGATCAACAAGCTATGAAGTCTGCTGGGATACTCAGTTTATCATATCCAATGTCTGTGCGCACGACTGAGTCACTTTGGGGGGGGGGGGGGAGGATTTCTCTCTGATGCTTGATGTTGTCCACTGAGGATAACCCTCACAAAGCTTTGCATTTCATTCCTCAGTTCGAAACTGTTCGTAATTATGAGACAGCCGCTGCCTGAGAGAACTGACCAGCCCGCAGGTTAGCTTGCGCAGCATAGTGTTGCAGAGCAGTTGAAACCGATTAAATGCTCCTTTAGCGGCCAGAGATATCCTAAAACACAGCGTTTCTGTAAACATTTTCAGTCTGGAAGTTGGATTCGTAAATAATGGGATTTGGTTTTATTCCCAGTACCTTTTGACGAGGATGACAAGGATGATACCGTGTGGTTTCTAGACCATGACTATCTGGAGAACATGTATGGAATGTTTAAGAAGGTCAACGGTAAGTTGAGGTCTTGCAGCCAGGGTTACTCTCCTGGCGACTTTCCAGACTCTGTATGGGAAAGTGGATTCATAGAAAATTAATTGCTTACTTAAGAAGCCGCTCCATGCTAATTCCTTGTGTGGCTTCACTTTCGGTTTCCGTGGGTTAATTTGTGCAAGTAGTTTGTGTTCTTAACACATTAATTTATACCTTGTTAATTTTCCCAAGTCTCCTGACAGCTTTGTATCTTCAGAATAATTCAGATTTCAGAAATGCCATTATTTCTGAAGAATTTCAAAGCTTTATAACCTGTTTTATACAGATGTGCCCTGAAAACAGTTTTTTATGAATGTGAAAGTTACAAACTTTTAAGTAATTACTCTACTTGCTCTTCACCACTGTTTTTAAAAGTGTCTTCACTGCTCAGTGTGAGACTTTAGAGCTGAATTTCAGTCATAAGTTAAATGCCTATGAATTTTCTTAGCGCTGGGAACAATCATCACTCTCATGATACAGTTTGCGTTGCTAGAATTTTTGCTTTCTTAGATGTCAGAGTTTCAAGCTGTCACATCCTGTTATCTGCAAAATTAATACATAATACGAAATAGTCCAGTTTAGTTAAGAACCTAGGAGTGAAGTTCTATATGTGATCAGTAAGCTACAGTAAGTAGGTATGATTCGTAAGCTGCCTTTGTCACTAGCCATGTCATTGTCTTGCTACCGTGATTCATTTCCCCCTACTTTACACTCGTCTTCTATACGCATCAGATTTTCACCCTTGATTTGCTAATTCAGTCTCTGCCTAAATCTTTCTGCTGTTGTCTTACCACGCGATTCTGATTTAAAATCCTTTCTGGTTTTGCTCAGCTAGAGAAAGAATAGTTGGTTGGTACCACACAGGCCCTAAACTGCACAAGAACGACATCGCCATCAATGAACTGATGAAAAGATACTGTCCTAACTCCGTAAGTGCGGCACTTCCCCCTGCCCCTTCCTAAATGGGAAATCTGGGAACCCTTGGCCCCCACCTTTGTTACGGGTGATAGAGCGCGTTAAAGACCTGGTAGCTGGAAAGTGATTGAGGAACTCAGATCAGAGTCTTTTGAAACAGCTATAGGTGCCTTTTCTCAATGCCTGAAGTTAACACCTCTGAGCAGCCAGCGTATCAGTGCTGTGGAGTGAAGACCTGACTTAGGTATTCTTTCCTAGTCCTTGAATAAAACCTGGTTTTCTGAAACGTTTGCTTTTTTCTTAAGGTGTTGGTGATTATTGATGTGAAGCCAAAGGACCTGGGGCTGCCCACAGAAGCTTATATTTCGGTTGAAGAAGTTCACGATGTGAGTATTCAACGTGTCTCTCTGCCTTTTCCTAGGAAAAGGGTTTCCATTAAAAGGTGGCTGTTAGGATTGCCTTATTTTCTGAAGGATGCACGGCCCATGGCACATAGTTGCCTTTACAGATGGGATGCTGCGCTCGCTAGTGAGGGCCTGTGACTTGCAGCCAAAGTCTGCTGAAAGCAGAGGTTAAATGAAGTCACAGATTGGAGCACTTTGAAGATGTCACTTCTACCTGTCAGCCTGTTTGCAGAGGTGTTCTGAGTAATCGCGTGCTTATTCACTTGTGCAGCTGCCAGTGCTGAGTAGGTAGGTCAGGCACGAGCAGCACTCGCTAATCACTTGCAGCACCGTGCAGACAAACAACATCCAGCAGTAAGTCCGCTTTAGCTTTTCATTTGCAATTGGTTGATTTCAACTACGTTCTGGATGTACATTAAAAAGTTTGATCCTTTTGCCTTTCTGAGACCCTCACTAAGGAGAAAAACTGCTCCCAGTAGTGTAGATATTCTATCTGCAGGATTTGTTCTTAGTTTTGTGAATTCGCAACAGTCCCGGTGGTGCTTTCTGTTTACAGCTGTATGTGGTTTTGAAAACACATGGGTAAAACTCATTCTCGGGAACTCAGCCTGGGAATCTTTTAAATATCTTCCTTAATATCCAGTGCATAAATTATAATCTTAATGAGATTGCTCCGTATTAGTATTTTTTTTCTGAATTTACAGACTTCTGCCCTTAGCTGCGCACCGAGTCCCCGGGCACTCTGTTTTGCCGTACTTTGCCCCATTGCCTCTTCCTGATCCTGTCGTGCAAACAGGCGTCAGTTACTCTTACGCTGTGACGCCGTGCGAGTTGCCCCACTGTTCGCCCGCGAGACGCCTGCACTGGCTAGCTGGCCTGCGCCCGCGTGCCTGCAGCCGGCTCCCTGCTCAGTCTGACCATGTCTCCTCTGTCCTTGCACCTCGAAGGACGGCACCCCGACCTCCAAGACCTTTGAGCACGTGACTAGCGAGATCGGCGCAGAGGAGGCAGAGGAAGTTGGTGTCGAACACTTGCTACGGTAAGCATCTTTAAACCGAAAGCGTTCTTAGGAGGCTAGCGTAGCAGTGAACGCGATCCATCTGGCATCTCCCGGTGCCAGCTTCCTGGGGGAAGCGCGGATCTTGTTAAACACACTGCATAAATTCTAAGAGCGTATTCATTTAGCAGTCTTGCTTGGCATATTCACTCAGCGCTAGTGAAAAGCGCGACTGCCCGCTGATGAGATGATGAAAACTACATATTCGTTCTATCAAAGCTGCAGAATATTGCATCGCTTGCAACTGTCTCCAGCCGCCGCGCACCTCACGGAGCAGGACTGAAGGGGAGCGCTGCTGGTGGGCCGGTAACTCTCCAGCCAAAAAGAGAGAGCAGTGGCCCTATACAAACCACGTCACCTTTTCACCAGTCAGAAATCCTGTTGTTTATTTCCCTTTATCCCTCTAACTGGTGTTACAAATACTATTCCAAAGAGAACATACGCGCACCACAGGATACAACAACAATGTAGTTTAGCTACGCTTTGTGACGTACATCGGTTTGTTCTCGTTCTTGGACTCGAAGCATTCGTTTCAGCTGGGCTTCAAACTGCTCCTCTGTTTAAGCTGGAGAGAGCTCTTAAGTGAGTGTGCCCACCTGTTAACGAGAAGGCAAGGTAACGGTCCGGTGCTGATTCTTTCTCTTGCGGGTGTTTCAGAGATATCAAGGATACAACGGTGGGCACCCTGTCCCAGCGGATCACAAACCAGGTCCATGGCTTGAAGGGACTGAACTCCAAGCTTCTGGACATCAGGAGCTACCTAGAGAAAGTAGCCATGGGCAAACTCCCCATCAATCACCAGATCATCTACCACCTTCAGGACGTCTTCAACCTGCTCCCAGACGTCAACCTGCAGGAGTTTGTCAAGGCCTTTTATCTGAAGACCAACGACCAGATGGTGGTAGTTTATCTGGCTTCTCTGATCCGCTCCGTGGTTGCCCTGCACAACCTCATTAACAACAAGATTGCCAACAGGGATGCAGAGAAGAAAGAAGGACAGGAAAAAGAAGAAAGTAAAAAGGAGAGAAAAGATGAGAAGGAGAAAGACAAGGAGAAGAGTGATGTCAAGAAAGAGGAGAAAAAGGAGAAAAAGTAAAATGTGTAGTTTTTTTATTTGTAAATTAAAAATCTTGTAAACTAAATCACGTTGAGGCTGGGTTCTTTTCTCCCGTTGAAATGGTCGGTGCTCTGCTTTCCCCAGCTTTGGCACGGGCTTTTTGTGTTCGTCGTAGCGTGGCTGGGCAGCTCTCGCAGCAAGCAGACGGGTCCTGCAGGGCAGGCCTGGCGCTCTGGGCCTCGGCCCCAGGCAGGGAAGGGGTAAAAGTGGGGGGGAATTTTTTTATTTAATCTTTTCTAGTGCAGCACTCTTCCTTCCCCCAGTGCTCCTCCAAGGACTATTAGGCCAACAGCTGAGGACTTCTACCACGTGCTGTGTTAGACTCCACGCTATCTGCTTGTCTTACCAGTCACCGAGTTTGCGCTGCTGTGTGAGACCTGATTTATTAGTGTCAACTCATTTTTGCGCTGAGGAGGAGGTGCCGAGTTCTGGAAGCACCACGGAGTGAACAGCAGAGGCTGTTGCTGCTGCTGCCTCTTTTCTTCCAGCTGTACTTTCTGCTGGGCTAGTATTTTTTTTTCCTCTATGCTTTCTAGCTGGGCAGTGACGAGATCGGGGCTGGCTGTTTTGTTACCTGACACTTTAAAAAAAAGTAAAGAAAAATGTCCTGGCTGATGTGATGCTCTGCAGGTGTGGAAGCACAGAGGGGCAAGAAGATGGGGTGAGGAGGGAGGGCTGGGCATGGTGCTGCCACGGCGTGCAGATCTTCCCTTCCTCCTGCAGGACACCAGCTCATTACTACAGCAGGCTCGCAGCGTGCATACGTATTTGCATTTTTCAGGACTAATGGGTTACAATTAGCCAATTTCATGCAACGCAGACATCTGTATATTTAATCTGGTTCCTGTTTGCACGGTCCTTGGGCACCCTGTGGCCTGGCGGCGTAGCGCAGGTGGCACGTCACTGCCGTTGCAGCTTCCGCCGCTCTGCGCCAGGGAAGGAACCGGCTTCGCTGCCCGGGCCGCCCTGCCAGCCCACGGCTGCTCGCCCCTCAGGCTCCGTGGTTAAAACAGCTGCGGTGGCACCGAAAGGGGCCGGCCTCAGCAGAGCGCCGTGCTGGCGCGACACTGGGGAAGTGCCAGGGAGCCACCCTTGCGCAGCATCTCCGGGGCAGCCACGCCTGTAACCTGCCACCCTGTCCCACGTCACCGTCCCACGCCAGGGCCAGGAGCGCAGGCCGCTGCTCCCTGCCCGCCTGGGCCAAAGGGGCAGGGAGGACTCGTGCTGCAGCACCGCAGTAGCCACTGAAGCTGAATCGAAAAGCAGCTGTAGGAGAGAGGGCAGAGGGGGCCGTGCCTCTCCCCGCCACGAGACGCCACCAATTCCCTGCCACCTCCCGGGCCAGGGCGTGACTCGTGCCCGGGGCTCCAGGTAGACGTGAGCGCTGCGTCAGCACGCCGGTGCCAGGAGGCTGCAAAGTGCCAGCAGCGATCGAAGCGTTGCTTCTGCGACGGGGCTGGCACCGGCTGTGCCACACTGGGCGCGAGTACAAACTAATAAAAAAAACCCACCCCAAACCCACACAAAGAACCAACCAGCCAAGGCGGCCGCTGAAAAGCAAAGTCATGGCAAAATTCCTGGCTGCAGACTGGCCGCTGGGGATCTGAATAGCGGGTTTGTTCAGTTCTGCTTGTGTTGGAGCTTTTACTAAACACCGCCAGCCTATGGCCATTGGCCTCCTTCACCTGATGGTGTTCCACCAATGCCGCTCCGGGTGTCGCACGGCGGCACGGGGAGCTCCGGCTCCTGCAGACATTTTTAGCCAAGTGTGATTATAGGTTGGGCGAAGGCAGGCAGGAGCGCTGCGCCCAGCCTGACCCTCCTGCACATGTATTATATGTAATAACACACATTACTCATGACTCGAGGCGCCTATCGCAGCCCTTCAGCCCCCGCCGAGCCTGCACCGGGCTGTCCCCCGTGCGCCACACCGAGCCGGCACACGCACCTCGGCAGCTGCTTATTGTTTATTGCACAAGAAGTCGGCATCGCTGAGGCAGGATGGTGCAGTACAAAACTATCCGGTTACCAGTCAAAAGCTATTGCAGTGTCTCGTATCCACGGCCTTCCTTTCGGTACAGCTATGTACACCGACGGTGGCGCGGGTCCCTCGCCCCGGGGCGCGCTGGGAGGGGCAGCAGCGGGGGTGGCACCCAGGCGAGGGGCAGAGGCCTGATCCTGCCCTCAACGCAGCTCCGGGAGCTCCTGCCACCAGCCCCGCCGGCAACAGAGGAAACACAGGGAGTTTGGGCCGAACCCACAAACCAAGCAGAGGCCAGATGTGCCCCAAACGCGACCGGAGCCCCCGAGGCTGCTGCAGAGGACCAGCTCCGAGCCACACACCACTTAACCATGACATACAACAGCGCAGGGGCCACGCACACGCCACAGACACGGTCAGCCAGGCCCTGGGCCCGGGCAGCTGCGGGTCCGGCAGGGGAAGGGGCCCTCCCAGCCCTCGTGCGGTGCCTCGGCCCCCGCTGCATCCCCCTTACCTTTGCTGGGTGCAGGATAGGGCCCAAAAGTGACCTGAGAGTTGGTTCAAGAGCCATTTCCCCTCCTTGCCTGCATTTATTAAAATGCCATGAGAAGGCAGAAAACACTAGGGGGGGGAAAAATAGCCTGTGCCGAAACTGGATCTCATTTAACTGTGTCTGCGAGGGGGGACCGGGGAGCCTCAGTGCACCGTACGCTGCCTGCCAAGGCCCAGGGCTTCCCCCCGTCCCCCAGCGCCAGCCCGCGCCCCTCACGAGCTGAGCGGAGCCAGGCTTGTGCGGCCACCTGCCCGTCGCACCTCGAATTTGTTTGGGCAGGGAAACGTGAACCTGTTTCCCTCGGGGCTGCGTTAGCGCAGATCTCGTACAGGAACAAGAGCAACAGTATCCGCAGCTGCCTGTGCACCATCCCGCGGCGTGGGCTCGGCGCTGGGCTCCGCGGGCACCGGCAGGCAGGACCTCGCGGCCGGCAGCGCTCCAGAGCCCTTCCCGCTCTGGGAAAGCGCCAAAGCTCTGTCACTCCTGTCCAAATCCTTCCGTCTCCTCAATCGCATAAAGCAGCTTCTCCTTCAGCTGTTCGTAGCTCTTGTAGGGAGGGAGATCCAGACGGTTGAAGCTGCAGAGACAGCAGAGGCTGTGAATAGCACCGCAATCCCCATTCTCCTCCCTCCTCCGGCCTCGGCCGCGCACAGCAGCTGCGATAAGATGCACGGCCGGGAACAGCAGCTACGTCCCGTGGGAACGCGGGTGGAGGGGACGGAGGGCGCCCGGGGCCCGCGCAGCCCCGCAGAGACTGCCAGCGGTTGTCCCCGTGCGCTCCTAACGGGGCCAAGGAGAAATGACTTACCATGTATGGCTCCGAGGCAGCCACGTCTCTTTGCCAACTTTATCGATGCAGAATTTCTGGGGCCCATTGCTGCCTGTTAATTATAAGCACAGCAAATCTCATTTACATGACCAGGAGCTGAAAAAAACCCCTCCGACACACCGTCAGCCAGCAGATCGCACCGTCACACACCCTCATGATCCTAGAGACACATCGGGGCATAAATCCGTAGCAGCACTCACTGCCTGTTCCGACCCCTTTGCAGAGAGGATGTACAAAAAACAAGAGATGAGAAAGCTGAAAAGCGTATTCACAGCATAGCGAGGTAACGGCGTGGCTTCTAAGCAGGACGCTTAAATAGCAAGTGCTAAAATGTGGTTATCTGTAGACCCACAGGACGGAGCGGGCCCATCCAAGAGTTTTAAAGGGCCTGGCTCAGGAAGTCTGAGTCACTGAGGTCGCTTTTTAACAGATTGCGAATGCTGGAGACATTCCAGGGGGCTGGAAAAAAGCTAATACGCCAGCAGGAATGAACGAGCGGGCTAAGTTAGCTGGTTAGCTTGACACTGATTCCAGGAAAGTCAGGGAAAGGCTGGTACAGGCCCCAAATAGTAGCAAATTAAAGGATGAGAGCAGAATAAGGCCACATTGGTTTTCTGGAAAAGGGGCTTCATCGCAGAAAAATCAAAACTAAATCAAAAATCAGATCTCATTCAAAAGGAGATTACGAGCTGGACTGACAAAGTTAACTGTGGCAGCACGGTTCACGGCTAAGGAATTTGTCTGGGTACAGCACGCCACCATGCTCAGACGTCACGGCTGCTTCACTGCTTACGTGCTGTGGGCTGTCTTGAAGTCTGTGATGGAGGCACGGCCAGCCGGGTCCCAGCCGCCAGCCCCCCCCGCCTCCCCAGGACCCCCGCCCAAGCCGAGCGCCCAGAACACGCACCGATGAGCTCCGCGAACCCCCCGACGGGCAGGCGGCAGGTCCCCGTCACAAACTGCAACAGCCGGATCCTCTTCTCGTTGTCCATCTCTTTAACCACCTACGACAAGAACACGGCAGGAGAGTGGGATCCCTGCCACCCCAAGCCCGCAGCCCGGCTGGGCCTGGGGCACCGTCCTGCAGCACAGCTCCTGCCGTGAACACCCCGCACCCTCCGGCCAGCCGGGCTCGGACACAGCCCGGGGCAGCGCAGCACGCCAGGCACGTGGTCCAGCCCTCGCCTCCAGTCCTGCATCCTCGGGGACGAGCGCATCCCACGGGGCCTGTGGGGAGCAGCTCTGCCCGGCCTTGCCCTCTTTCAGAGCCATTTTTGACCCCCTTCTCTCCTGGCCAGCACGGAGCAGCACTGCCCGAACTGGCACAGCTCTGTGACATGTCATCCCCTTCTGTCACCCTGCCCAAGAGCAGCAGCTATTGCTAGAAGCGTGCTGACCACTAAGTGCTGCCTGCTGTCCTCGGCGGCGGTGCCGGGGCCTCTGCCAGCCACAGCCAAATGCTCCTTGCTGAACACGTGCTCGCGGTTGTATTTTGTTCTTCCTGACAGCTTGCGAGGCTGCCCGCCCCAGGCCAGCCCTGCCTGCCCCAGGCTGCAGGCAGGGGATGATCCCAGGGCTGTGGAGAGGGTCAGAGGTGCTGCCGGTGCCAGGACTGACCTGCCAGAACCACTGGATCTGTTTGCTGTTCTTGGTGTAGTGCCGGTAGATGGTGTTCTTCTGCCAGTCGTTCATGTCGATCTCCTGCATGCCGCACAGCATCAGCTGGGAACAGGACAGTCAGCAGGGGCACAGAAACAGGGCCCTGCACCCACGCTTTGGACCATGGACTCCTCCAGGGCCGGGCTTCACAAGGCACAGGCTCCAGCCCTGGGCCACAGAGGTGTCGGGGGGAATTCCTCGCCTCCCATGAGATGTTTTCTTGCTAACAGACCCAACGAGCCACCCCACAGACCCAGCCACCTGGGGCGGCGGTACCGCCGTCACCAGAGCCGAGGAGCAGAGGGTGCGAGCTGAGCCTGTGCGCTCTGCCGTCACCACGTGCCATTCCCAGGGCAGCCTGCGGCGGGGTGGGAAGCACCGGTACCTCCGTGTCCCCGTCCCAGCACGGGCACCAGCTCACCTCCAGCTCCTTCTCATCGAAGTACCGCAGCCACTCCAGCGGCACCACCTCGTTGAAGCCGTCCAGGAAAGCCTTGGTCTGCTCCTCCACGCCCCGCGTGAACCTCCAGTCCGTCAGCAGCCTGGGAAGGCAGACGGCAGTCGGCAGGCAGCCAGCACCGCTGGCCCGGCACAGGGAACCCCCACCATCCCTGCTGCTGGCGGGGAGGCCCCGGGGAGCCCCAGGGGTGCGTGGGGAGGGGGAAAGGGGCTCCTGCAAATCACCACCTCAGTTCCCACTAGCGGGTTTCTCTCTCTGCCTCCAAACCCGTGAGCAGCGGACAGCCCTGAGCACAGACAAGCAGCCTTCGGGAGGCTGAGGGGTGCAAACCACGTCCCCTGGCCAGAGCCTACCACCAGCAGGAGGAGTGGCCCTGGCAGCCCCCAGCCAGCCCAGCAGCGGACAGGCAGGGTGAGCAGCCACGGGACAGGGAGAGAAGTCTCACCCTCTCTCCCCTCTCCTCTTTCCTGAAAGTACTGGCAACTGCCCAGCCAGCAGCAAGCCAGACCGCAGCGGAGCTCGGCCGACCGCGCCAGCCCATACTTGTCGCAGGCCACATAGCCCAGGGAAGCAGCCACGTCCCAAGCCCCATGTTCCCATCCCAGAATGCCCTGCAGCCGCAGGGGCAGGCGCCCGGCAAGGGCCTGGGACGGTCACTCACATGATGTACTCCTCCTTGTTCTCCTCCGTCACCCGGATGCTCTCACCGCCCTCCTTCAGCTCATGGGTGGTCACCTTGCCCAGAATCTCCATGTCCTGGATGAAGTACAGCTCCAGGCCGCACTCCTCCAGGCTGTTCTCCCTGTGGGAGGACACCGGGTTGTGGTTTCCGACGGAGGCACCTGGCAGCAGCGAGGGGCCATGGGGAGGAGCGCTGCCTCCCCCGCAGCAGGACGGGCCCCGGGCCGGGAGGGAGCATGGGGCACTCACTTGGTCCAGACGATGGAGTTGTAAAACTCGGGGTCGATGGATTCCAGGTCCTTCAGCGTGGGCCGCTTGTTCAGCATCCGCTTGTAGAAGGGCAGCGTGAAGCCGGTATCGATGAACTTCCCATGATACAGAGCCTGCAACAGGGAGGCGACGCCGGGTGACGGGGGACCCCAGGACAGACCCACGGGGCAAGGCGGTGCTCCACCACCGGGGCAGCCGCGGGGCGAAACAGAATCGCTCCTGGGGTCCCAGAGCTGCGGTGCTTGCTCCCGGCTGGCAAATGCGGCAGGGAGGAGCGGGCTCCCCCCGACAGCGCTGCCCGGGGGCAGCTCGCCCGGTGCGGAGTGTGCTTGCAGCCCCTCTCCCCTCCCCACCACAAATTCCACCCCGTCTCCTTCTCCCCTCACAGCTCTATTAAGAGCACTTGTTTAAACAGAGCTGTGCTGCGGCTTCCCTGAATCCCTGGCTTCCAGGAGCCCCAAGGCAAAGGCAGCCAAAAATAATGCAGACGCTTGTCTAGAACGGCCCAGCGGTGAGTAATAGTCTGGGGTTTTATTGGTATCCTGCAACGCGCAGGGCAGGGCAGGGCAGGACAGAGCGGGGACCCGAGCCGCCGCCTCCCGCACACACCTCACTGGGCCACGGGCCAGGGACCCTTCCCCAAGCTCACAGAGCCCCTGCAGCCCCCCTGCCAGCCCAGGGCTGGGCAACCTGCAGCACGTTGGCCTTGGGGAATGCGAGACGAACGGGAGGAGCCGTTCTGGGGCTTGGACAGCTGGAAAATCTCACACTGCTTGGGCTAAAAATAGTCCCCGGAGCTGCAGACCCGACAGCACCTGGGGTGGCAGCCAAAGACCTGGAGCCATCCCCGCCACAGAGCCCCTGGGAAACCAGGTCCCCTCCGGCCCCACGGCCATTCCCCAGATTTAAAATGCATCACCCCGCAGCCTTCCTCGCAACACCCCTCGATGGCCCGTCTCCCACGGACCCGCACCTGAGCGAGACGGGGCTTAAGGAGGGCAACAGTACCGAGCCGAGCACAGCCATGGCACGGGGAGCCGCCCCTCACCCTGCTCACCACCCCCGTCCCCTGCAAGGCCCCTGCTCCGTTTGGGGGACACAAACGAAGTCTTGTCTCCCGTCACCTCGGGAGCCCTCTCACCCCGTCACCCCGGGCTCTTACCATGGCGATGAAGCGGCCGATGAAGCGGAAGTAGGTGAGGTGGTCAGGGTTGATGGAGGAGGCAGGGTTGATCTGCAGGCAGTAGTTGTTCTTGCCAGCGTACTCGAAGAGGCAGTACATGGGGTTGAGCACCTCGTGGGACAGGAGGAAGAACCACTCCCTGGAGCAAGAGGAAGGGGGAGCACGGTGACGAGCGGTCCGAGGAGCCGGGGTGCCCAGGGGCTGCGCCCTGGCGGAGGGGACAGCCACGCGCCTCCACAGCACACCCCGCACAAACCAGCTGCCCGTCTCCTCAGGGTGCCGGTGCAAGCGTCGGGCCCTGGTGTGACTTGGCGAGGGCGTCCTCCGCCCCAGGGGTGCTGCGCGTGCTTTGTGAAAGGCTTCTGGAGACACCAGCAAGAAACACCCCGGTTTGCCGGAGGCCTCGCTCAGAGCACCGGGGATCCCGGCAGGCACCACGTGGCTCAGTCCCACCCAGGCTGTCATACACGTACACACACACACGCTGTTGTGCACACACAGCCCCAGCTGCGCACACACATCCCGAGCCTCCCCGCACAGGCTCCCCCCGGCAGCCCCACCCTGAGCTCAAAGCAGCGCGGGACGGGTGCCGTCCTGGCTTTGCTCCCCCGGCCGCGCAGGGAGACGGGAGTCCTCGGACGCAGAGGCAGCCCCGGCATCCCGTCCGTGGTTCTACCCTGTGGTAGAACAGCATGACGTAACCTACCATAGGGTAAAACCACTGGCAGGACACAGAGAGAGGCGGAGAGCAGGAGCCCCTGCACCAGAGCCGGGGGCAGCGGCACCACAAAGGAGGAGCGGGTGACAGCACGGCAGCACGAATGCCAGGGCGGCGGCAGGCAGGGGCAAGCGTTAGCCCAGCACCAAGGCAGACGCCCCAAGCGAGCCGCCAGGGGCTCATGGGGACACGGGGCCCCCCCTCCAGCTGAGACACAGCCCGTGCTCTGTGCTAACACCATCCTCGGAGCAGGCAGTGGAGACTGCAGCAACCGTGTCGCGCCACGTCTGCCCTGGCACACCCCGACTGTCTGGGGAAACACCAGGGCCTGCTGGCTGCGAAGGTGGGCAGTGGGCAGAAGACGCCGCTTGACCCATCACCCCCGTGCCCCAGGGGGCAGCAGGAGAGCCCCAGCTGGGTCCCCCAGCCCTCTCTGTGCCAGGGACAGGCGAGCGCGATGCTCTCAGGGTGTTCCACCATTCATGAAACTCACACTGTTTCCCATTTGAACACCCCTGGGCTCCTCCGCCCAAGCAAGCGCTGCAGAAAGACTGGGGACCCCGAGTGCCACTGCCAGGCAGGCTCCTGTGCCCGTGCTGCCCTTTAGGGACTCACGCCACAGGCAGGGCACAGCACTGCTCAGCAGCAGGCGTGTGGTCCGGCACGCCGGCGCTCACCTAGCGATGCCGCCGTAGTCCAGGCCCTCCTCTCCTCGCATGATGATGTACAGGCGGCGCCGCAGGTCGTACGGCTTCATGTTCATGATCTGGGGAGAAGCAAGGGGAAGCGTCACCGCGGGCTGCTGCGAGGGCCGGCTCCACACCTCCCCAGGCTCTGCGGCTCCAGCACCTCCTCACCTGCTGGAAGGAGTCCTCAAAGAGCGTCTGTCGGGAAACGCTGATCTTCACGTGGCTGGGCAACGCGTTCGACTACGAGCAAGGCAGAGACACGAGGCTTTGCACAGGCTGGCACGGCGGCTCTCCTCGCTCATGCCTGCCCACAGGGTCAGGTTGTCCACGCACCCATCCAGCCCTGCGGCTCAGCACCCCCCGAGCTGCTGGGGCCCTCCGGCCGCTCTACTCACGTGGCAGAGGAAGCGGAACTGGTGGTACTTCCAGCGAAAGCTCCGGTCATACGCCCCTGGGGAGCCACCCTGCTTGCTCCTGCAAAAGCATCATGGGCCTAGGTTCAGCAGCCCCGCCTGCCCTGGCACGAGGTGCCCAGCCCCAGCAGCCTCATCGCCTGCCAGGCGGGAGGAAGATCTCGGGCGCAGCTCACCTCCGTCAGAGCCACATGTGAGGCCCTAAACCCACTGCTCAGTGTCTTCGCAACAAAACTGACCCACTTCCCCCCTCCGTGTCACAACCACGGGAAGGCACGAACTGCGAACAGGCAGCTCGAGTCCCAGCTCCCAGTGCGCAGCCCGGCTGCCGGGCAAGGGGCCCGGCCCAAAAGCGCTTACCCAGACTCGAATCCAGGGCGCGGGTCCTTGAAGGTGGTGGTGCGAGTGTTGTGGTCCACGAAGTAGCGCACGCCCTCGTTCGTGTACTTCATCTCCCAGCCGGGCGGCAGCGGCGGCTCCTGGATCATCCTGCCGACAAGGAAGGGGTCACCAGGCAGGCACCTCGGGCATCTCCCGCCCTGAACTGCGGCCCTCCAAATTGCTGCCCTTGGGGACCACCCTCAATTTGCAGCTCCATGCCAGACAAAAGGAAGGATTCATGGTATGGGATTGGCGAGCGCCTGCCTGCACCCCGAGACAGGAGCCCTGCCCTGGGCTGCACTTGGCCACGGCCAGGACTGGCCACAGCTACAGCTTCATTCTCCGTCTGCGGGAGAGGTGGCCTCAGTGGAGACCTGGGCCAGGTCCTCAGCCGGGGCAAGTCTCTGGAAAACTGCAACCCAGAGCTCTCAGAGCCCAAGCCGAGCCCTGCAGGAAGGCAACAGGGCAAGAAGAAAGCACATCTTTCTGCCCAGAAAGCCCTGCAGTCTTCTCCATCACTTGCTCACCTCTACCCTCAGCTCCCGCGAGCAGGAGAGCTGCCCCACAATGCCAAGGGTTGCAGTGTCCAACCCTCCTAGGCTCCAGCGCTGCCTGCTCACTGCCTGCAGTTCTCAGTGCTTTTGGCCCTGCAGCGCTGCAGCCCGCCCGGTCCCCCGGCACGGCCAGCTCTCAGCGCTCAGTAGCCCATCGCATGGACCTTCCGAAACCGCAAGCATCCTCCCTGCTCACCCCGCAGGCTGCCTACCCCTGCGTGCGAGGGTCTTCCCACTGGGTGGTCCGCGTGTTGTGGTTCACGTAATACACTCGCCCATTGTCCTGTCTCTTCTCTAAGAGAAAAGGGAGAGGGAGCGTCAGCTGGAGTGCCCTGGCCAGCGCCGACCCACAGTCCCGGGAACAGCCCTCCCCTCCCCAGCTCCCGAGAAGTTTGTCAGCTCCCCCCGTCCCACCTCCCGGCCAGCACTGCCCCGGCTCATTTGGAAAAGGCAGGATAAAACCCCTACATTTCTGCTACGTGCACAAGCTGCCGCACCTCCAGGGAAGGCCGGCTTTCTCCAGTGTCCCCAAGGCCAGCGTGCGGGGAGGTGCCGCAGCAGAGGCCAGCCCCGCCAGCGCGCTGCCAGGCTGGCACAAGAGGCGTGCTCGGCCACGTGCCTCGCTGGGCAGGCGGCACACGCACCCTCCTCGGACACGCGGCGCTCCGCAGGCGCAGCATCCCTCCAGACGGATCTGCAGGTGCTTTCTCAAACACGTCCGAACTCCCTGCATGGCTCTGCTGCTGGTGCACACCTCGTGCTCCCGGCGCGCACCGCACACGCATGCACACCCACACCTCCCTCTGTTGCGCACAGGCATAAAACAAGCACGCCACTCACACCAGCACCGCTGCTCGGCCCCGCGCTGTGCCCGCAGCCTCACGCCCTTGTTGCACAGGAGCCTCCGTGCACACGCGCCCCAGCCGCCCAGCACCCTGCGTGTGCCACACGCTTCCCCAGGCACCCCCTTCCCGACACTATTTGCACACTGAGAAAGGGCGAGTGCCTCCCAGCTGTGGCTGGGCACCAGGCACCCTGGCCCGGTGGTGATCCCGCACCTGCTCCCCACCTCACCAGCCCCCAGGCACCTGCACCCACCCCACGCAACACCTCTTGTCCCGCCTGCCGACGCTGCTCTGCGTCTTGCCAGCCACCCCGCCGCGCACGCCCACGCACGCTCGCTGCCTCCCCACCAACACGTGTGCCCCACACGCAACACACCTCCTCCCTCCACGTGCCTGCGTCACACCCTGCACGCACGGCCCTGCTCCATGCCGGCAGGGACGCCCTGCACGCACGCTCCCCTGTCACCTCCCGGCCACTGCCGCCCCCCTCACTGCCTCTCACTCCCGGACTGCTGGAAGCAGCCCCCAGGCCACGGCTCCGGCAGACCCCACGTACCATGACCAGGACTGCATCCACCCAGGGGATGCCATCCACCCCAGGGACCCCCACCCCAGGGTGCTCGGCCCCACGCAGAGCTGTGCCTCCCCCAGTCTGCCTAGCTGACGCTGGGGACGGGGCCCCTCTCCTCCCTGGCCAGGGCTCACCTCGCTGATGCAGGAGGCGGGCCACCCAGCGTGGCAGCAAAGGCTCCAGCACCATCCCCATCAAGACCCTGCCCTTGGAGACCCTCTTAGCAGACTGGGCCCCCTCTGCCCTGCTCCAAGCTCCCCGCAGTTTTAACCCCTCTCCTGCCCTCCCTGGCACAGCACAGCCCCTCTGCACACAGGAGCATCCCAGCCTGCCCTCTCCAGGGATGCTCTTGCCATGGAGGGGGGATCTCTCTGCCCTGGGGATGGCACAGGGACCTTTCAAAACACCCCGGCACCTGATGCTTGGGCCACAGGGAGGGGACAGCCAGCCCTGCTCCTGCCAGCTCCCAGCCCCGCTGCGGACCAGGGCAGAGCATCCCGGGAGGCAGACAGGGGAGCAGGATGGATCCCATGGGGACAAGCGAGGAGTTGGATCCCCAACCTCTCCCCCTGTCCAAAAGAACAACCACAAGCACTTCTGCATTCAGTAGCAGAGAGAGACTGGGAACTCCTCCAGGAAAAGGGGAAAAAAGGAAAAAAAGCTGGATTTCAAATCAGAGATTGCGCTAATCACAGGCAGACTCAGCCCCACATGCAGCAGAGCATGGGGAACGCTGGCTCCCCAGCCACCGCTCCCATTAACACCAGGGACGGGAGCGAAGGAGCTGCTGACAGCACTGTCCTCCCCGCGGGGCAGGCAGGGTCCTGCTCCAGATGACGGAGGAACGTCCCCCGCGGGCTGTCCGGCGAGCGCGGCGGCGGGCAGGTGAGGCGGCTCAGTACTTACCCCAGCCGGGAGGAAGGGGACCGAGAGGGTCATTGTCGGACGGGGTGCCGGACGACTAGAGACAACAGAGAGGGCAAAAACACAAAATAAAAACCAGGACAGGGACGCCTGGGAAGAGCGGAGTGTGGAGGTGAGCCGTGCAGCCCCCGCTCCCACTCGCCTCCCCTTGGCCCACAGCTCCCAGACAACTAAAAAAAAAAAAAAAAACCCAAAAAAAACAACCTTGCACACTGAAGGGGGGGTTAAAAAAAAAAAAAAAGAAGAAAAAAAAGCACAAACTAAACAGAGGCTGGGGCAGCCAAGGGGGCGGCAGGGCAGGGGCCGTGCCGCACAGAGGGGAGCAGGACAGCGCGGCAGGGTCCAGATGTGCGCGGCTGCTCGGCTACCGCCGGCTGTCCCCACCAGATACACCTCCAGCCTCCTCCAAGAACCACACACAAGAGGGGAAAAAATATCGCAGGCCTTTCCAATGAAATCATTCCCACAAGCCCTGTCCACGCCCAGCGCTTCCTGGCGGGCCAGCGGCCCCCTCCTCCCCGGGCAGGGCGCGGGGTGCGGGATGCGCTCGCACTGAGGCCGCATTCATCCCATGCAGACGGGCGGCTCCGCGCCCCGCCGCCCCCCCAGCAGATTGGGGGCCACCGCACAAAGCACCTTTCTTCTTCCCTGGGGCGGGCAGAGCTGGCGGCCGTCACCCAGCCTGAACCGGGGGATGCCCCGGGACGGGGGGAGCAGGCTGGTGCGCTGCCCCGCCGCCCCTGCCTGCGTGAGCCCCCCATCTCCAGCTCCGCTGGAGGTCCCTGGGGATGGAGGCGCAGCCCCAGCAGTCGGGGGTTCAGGGGAGAAGGAGGCCTGCGAGTGCTTTTAATGGTTAAATAAGAAGCGCATTGTTACCGAAAAGGCATTTTCATTGCACCTCCTGAAACCCAGCCGCTGGAGAGGGGCCGGCGTCCCAGCCCTCCGCGCTGGGCTGGGGATCGGAGTCAGCCGGGGCTCACGAATGCCAGCGCAGCCAGGCCCGTCCCTCCTGGCTGGGAACAGGAGGCAGCCCCAGGCCCAGGCATGGCTGCTATTTGGGGTGCCAGAGCCCCCCACTCTGAGACAGGTGCCAGCACTCAAGGTGCCCCATGGCAGCCCAGCACCCCGGGGATGTCCTGGGCCGTGTCAGGGATGGGGCTGGCACAGACTATGCCTTTCCAAGCTTCATCTCTTGTACCCGACCCCATGTGCCAGGACTGGGTGCAGGAGGCACTGCCCCGGCAGCAGCCAGCCCGGCACGGCGTGCCTCAGACTTGGGGCAGTCTGTGCTCCCTCCCTGCCCAGACAGGCTGGCCAGCCACACAGCCGAGTCACGTCCAGAGGTATCGCCTCACCATGACCTAAAAATACCTAATTAAAACTAACAGGGCAGAGACGCAAGAGCTCGGGGCAGAGCTCCGGGGAGCCAGCCCTCCTGCAGCTCTCCACAGCCCCTGGGAACAACCTGGCCCCTTGGGCCGGCAAGACCCTGCAGCGCAAGGGATGCTGCGTGCAGGCACAGCCCGGGGAGCCCTGCGGCACCAGGGAGCCCTGCGGCACTGGGGAGCCTGCTGGCAGAGTGGTCCCTGGCTGCACCCCAGCTCCCCGAGCTGCTGCTTCCCCCAGGGGCTGTGCGGAGAGGGCTCTGCATCGCCCAGTGCTGCTCATCACCTCCCCACCTTCCTCTTCCGGCAAGGAGGGCAGGTGGATGCTGGACACGGGAGGGCAAGGCAAAGCAGAAAGCCCCTGTAGGGAAGGAGGGAGAGCGGGAGCCATCACCGCTGGCAGCAGAGAGCTTGAAACAAAAAGTACAATCGTTTCATCAGGCTAAATTTGGAGCGCGAGTCCCTCCCTCTGGGCTCCACGGAGCCCGGGCAGGGCGAGTCGTGCAGCGCTGGAGCAGCTCCAAGGCTGGCGCTGGCAGAGACACGAGTGAGCAACAGGCCCAGAGCCCCATTCAGCCTCGGTGGAAGCCCCCTCCCGCGCACCCCTCCGCATCGGTCCTGCGAGCAGCGTGCCAAGGAGTGCAGGCAGGCGGAGGGCAGCAGAGCCACAATGGTCCAGCTACTGCCGCAAGGCTCGGAAGGGCTGGCAAGCTGTCCGGGGAGAGATGGGCAGGAGGAGGAAAGGGGCAGAGCAGCTTCCCACAGCCCCGGGAGCAGCCCTGGTTGTGTCTCATGCAGAGTGGCACTGGAGGACGGACTCTGCACCTCCCTCCCACAGAGCATCCGAGCTCCTCGCTGGAGCACAGAGCTTTCACCAGCTCTAGCAGCGCTGCTGGGACACGTCAGCCTCCTGGCTTTCTCCGAGAGGAGGTAAACATGGATGGGAGGTTGGTCACCCTGCTCTGCCCACCTTCACTCCACACCTGCCCACCAGACCTCTCTGCCTTCTGGCAAGAGCTGTGTTTTACACCACGGCACAGCCTCTGCGAGGCACGTGGCTGGCTGACGGTGGAGAGCACTGGGACATCGCTGCTCCGGGAGGTGGAAACACTCCAGCCTGGCTCTTTCCCAAGCACTGCTCACCCTGCAGCACAACGGCCACCAGCACGGTCCTGGTTATCAGAGGGTGCCCGCCACTGCTGAAAGCCAGGTCCTGGCTCCAGCAGCAAAGGCAAGACCAGGATAAGAGTGCTCTCTGCCCAGGAGCTATTGCTCTGTGGGCCTGTTGAGAGATCATTCCCTGAGCAAGGAAATGCAGCTACTCAGCCCAAACCAGGAACGAGGGGAAGAAGCAGAGAAACCAGGAGGAAGCTCGCGGAGCCCAGCAGGGCTCATTCCCTGCACTCTCTGGTCCCCTGGCTCTTGCAGCCCTCACTGTGCCAGCACTTGTACCCTGAGCCTGCAGCTACTGCTGCTGACTCCTGCTGCCACCCAGGACCCAACTCGCTGTCCTCAGTCCAATGGAGACTTGGGGAAGGACGAGCTCAGCCCCAAGAGCCTCCCCTCCTGCTACAGACCAGGCTCCCACAGCTTCTTCAGCATATGCCCAGCTCCAACAGCATGCAGCAAGCCCCGCAGGCAAGCGGCAAGGCTTGGCTGACAGGAGCCATGGGAGAAAGCATGTGCCTATAGCCACGCTAGCACTGACTCCGGGGACAGGCTGCTGAGGACACCTCCCACCACCCTTCAGGGCCATGTTTTACAAAAAGTTACTCCCATGGGGTTCTCTGCCTGCAGCGAGCACCTCCCCACACTCAGGGTCTCCCAGGCCAGCCCAGATGAGACCGGTGGGAAAGCCAGGCGAGACCTCCCCCACTGCAGCCCCCAGCTCTCACCTGGTACAGGAATCTTTGGCTGAACTGCTGCATGGCTCCTTGGAGCTGGTTTCGCTGGGACTGCCACTGCTCATAGTTCCTGACATACTCGGCCGTGGGGCGCTGCCACGTGGTGGTCCGGGTGTTGTGGTCCACGTAGTAATACCTGCCTCGAGGATCCACGCGCTTCTCCCACCTGGAAACACCAGAGGAAGATGTCACCATCTGTCCTCAGGCAGCTTGGCGGGTCCTGCTGGCAGGACCTCCAGCTGCTGTGCGGCAGCTCAATACTAAGGCTGGTGTGAAGGCAGCAGAAAGAAACCCTGGAGAGGTCGGGAGGCACAGCAGAAGGCACACACCACGGTCCCACGCCGAGGAACATCCCCTCCCGTTGCCCTCACCCGAGGGCTGCCTACGGGGTCTGGACGTGCAGCAGCAGCTTGAGAATATCCAACGTGCTGAAAGGGTGACTGAGAGGAGCACCGGTTGTGAGCTGCTTCCCCGGCTGCCACGCTCCCCTCATCCTCCCCATGCAGCGGCTCAGCAGAGGGTTTGTGGTCGAGTTCTGCCTCAGAAACACAGGTGAGAAAAGCAGCTCATAGTCCTCCAAGGGAGAAATGGCCAAGAGCTGCCAGGGCCCAAGGGTCCAGCTATGAATGCCGTGATTTTTCATTTCACTCTGACACTACAGGCTGACTTCAGGGACTTGCTCTCTGGCTCCTCTCACAAGACTGATATACCCTTTAACACGAGGGCTCCATTCTCAGCTCCAGTGTAACCACCAGTTTCACAGCTGAAGGGGCTCTTTTGGACAAAGATCCACCAGAAGGAAATACAAAAGACTAGCAAGACTCAAAGCACCTCCCTGCAAGGGCACACGATGCCGCGGTGGGATGCCTAGGCACTAGCAGAGTTCGCATCGGGATGCCGTAAGCATTCCTCCAAGACGGCTGACCTTCGACAGAGGCAAGGCGCTGGGCTGGAGACCTGCACAGGAGGGAAGGAGCACGCCCGGGGTACTCCAAAGCTACCTTGCCAGGTGACAGCCTCCCTCTTGTAACACCGGACATATTTCAAGCTGTTGTAGGATCAGAAAGCAGCTGCAGAGATCACAGCTTAACTGGAGGCAGTGTGTGCCCACAGGAACCTGGAGGCTCCCGTGGAGGAAAACAGGATGGGTTTGTATTTCACTTGCACGCATCACGCTGGCGGTTAAAGCACGCTTCAGTCGTTCCAGCCTTCAACAAACTCAGTCTAGAGAACAACAGTTTGGCTGTACTGACTTCTCTGCTTTTAGGAGCTCAAAGAGGTGAGAATTCCACAAGCTTCTGGAAAGCAGGTGGGCCCCAGGGCTGTGTACAGCCTTTATCTCCTGAGGACTGTTTACTCCTGCAAATGAAAGCACGGCCCTCCTGGACATGAGTTTTGTGGAGTGCTCCCTGCAGGTCCCATGGAGCTGAGCAGCAGCATCTTCTCAAGCACAAGCAGACCCCAACGTGGCTGAGAACATAAGAGGCCCCTCTGAGAGAGTCCAGGGTCCAGCTCCAGGTTTGAGGCACATGGAGCGGGCCTGTTTCCCCTCACCAGGAGCTCAGTCCTCATCTAGAAGCATCTGTTTTTCCAGGTGATGTGAGGCCCACCCCCTCCCTTCTCCTGGTCTTTGGGAGGACTTTGCTGGCACCCCGTCCCAAAGGCCCACCCCTCCGCTCTGCTCTCAAGGGGTTGCGCTCTGCTCGAGAGTTCAGTGATTTCCATGGACTGTTTAAAAAAAAAAAATCCTCTAACGGAGGTCAAAACGCAAGAGATGATTGGAAAACTTTTTCCTTTTTACACATGCTGGAAAGACCTTCCTGAGGATACAGGGTGTGCTTCCAGGCCAGCGAACCCTTGGTCATCTCACCCCATTTCTTTTTAGGAATGAGAGAAGTGGCTACCAATCCACTTCTCCCCTTTTGCGCAGACTCCCATGCATCTGATACAACAAGTTAGTTCAGTACGTGAGATGCCAGCTGCCCCCAGAGCCCCTTACCCTGGAGGAAGGGGTCTCTCCCACGTGGTGGTCTTGTTGTTATGGTCTACATAGTAGACTCTACCATTAGGCAGCTCTCGCTGTTCCCACCTGCAAGAAAAAAAAAAAAAATCATGAGAGAGTTGATACTTGCTAGCACAGAGACCGAAGCCTGGCTGAGGCGGAGCTACCAAAACAAACTGCCCTCCGCGATGCCAGCCAGAGCGGCGTGCCTCCCGCTGCCGGGCTCGCCGGGCGCCTGCCGCACCGCACGCCACGCCGGGGCCGGCCGGGGCGAGCGGCCCCCCTCAGGAGAGGACGTGGAGGAAGCCCGAGGCAGATGAGACGGCGCCTGTCCTCTCCTCAAACACAGAGGTGAAGCGAAGGGGTTCAGCTGGAAGGAGCATCGTGGATCCAGCAGCCTCAGCCCCCGCGCCTGGAGGGCAGCGAGAGCCGGAGCCTTGCTACGCGTAGGACCAAGAGACTTTGCAGGCACCTTCGTCTACTTTAAATCACGCCCGAACAGCCTCCCTAGGAAAACTGTTTGCATGTGGGCCCACAGACTTGGACCGTAGCTGTGCAGCCAAGCCTCCCCCACAGATCAGTGAGCTGTGCATAATTAATAATCACCTAATTACCAAGAATGTCCAGAGAGCTGCATCTGGTGGATTAGCAAGCCTACCTCCTCGCATTGCTTAGCTACAGCGCGCCAACCTTTATTTAAAATAAAGAATGACAGCAGGTCTACACGGCAGTTGCTTGGCTTGCTAGATCAAGACAATCAGAGACATGCTGCAGCAGTCTGCTTTCTGAAAACAGGCATAATTTGGAGCATAAATTCCTAATTTCCTCCAGAAAGTAGGAGGGTCAGCATAAGATTTCACACAGGGTCAGTTTTATGTCCTGTGAGTTTTTGATGTAGTTTTTGTTTAGTTTCTCTTAATACATCTTTAAAGGGGAGCCTTTGAGTTTGGGCTGGGGCTGAATTTTTTCCTTGGCAGCCTCCTGCTCGCTGCTGACAGACACCGCCTGCAAACATGGCGCGGCCACAAGGCACTCGCTTCGGAGGTGGTCCCTAAGGGGAGCCGGTGCGACAGGGAGGCCTGGCTTTACACGGCTACACTGAAAAGCATTCTTTGCCTTAATTCATTCATGAAAGTTTATGCCCTGGCAAAGGTAGAAGCTCTGAGGAGCACCGTGCTTTCCTGTCAGCTTTTATTCTGCAACAGAGAGAGGCGAGCCAGCAGCTGCTGACAGGTGAAGTGTTCTCCTGTCACACTTCTGCTCCCACAGGTCTCCCTCCCGATTCAATCTTCAGTCTCAATTAGTCACCACAAAAAGCCCTAGGAAATTAATATACCAGCTTCTGTTGTGACAGCAAGGGAACAAATCTGGGCTTGCAGAAAGCAAGAAGCCCTCAAGGAGGAGACGCACCGAGTGCCAATGCCCCATCGCCCGGGCTCACACCGCCCCTGCTCATCCTCAAACCTCCCCGGGGGATGATGAAGCCACCAAACGGTGACCTCGGCCACAACCACAGATGTGCTGCGACCACAGGTCGCGTGCATCACAGCCTCGAGACCGCTCTCGAAAGAGGTGGGAAGGCAGAAACGGGGAGAGCTTCAGCCACGTTTCCGAGCCCTGGCCGCGTGCCATCAGCTGGGGACCCCAGCGGTCCAGCAGCCACGTGGGCACCCTGAAAAACCTCTGCCCTGGGCAGAAGGCAATCTTGCCCTCTGAGATAAGAGTCAGTTCCCCGAAAGCAGGAGGGGAGCGTGAATGCCAGGCTGAGGATTAGCAGAGAGATTGTCTAAACTCAAATCAGAGCCGTTGCCTTCGCTCCTACGGGCTTCTGAAAAGCCCTGTCAACTCAATGCATATATGCAGAGACCGGTGACACCTGCAGAAGTAAGCTACCAGTCCGCAGCGCTGGATCTTTCTCGTCCCTAGAACAGATCTAGGGACACCAGTGGTTATCTCTGATGGAAAGAGCCCAAAGCAGGACCTACCATGCCTGTACACCTTTGACAGCGAGGGATAGCCAAGCGCAACGCCACCCACAGCAGCGACCACATGAGAGCAGAGCCGGCACTGCCCGGTGCTGCTCTGGGATCAGGGAGGCCTCGCCTCTCCGCCCGGCGGTCAGCCCTTTTCCTGGGCAGCGCTGGGCGTCGTCAGAGGGGAAACGCCCGGTGTTTCCTGTTCACTCGCGATGAACTCGGTGCTTCACGAGCATAAAAGCACCAGGACAGCTAAAAGATTGAAATCTCTTAAGGGAAAATCAGCATAGCTGGAATTTCTTGAAGACACAAGCATGTCCACTCCATGAGATGGATGGCAAAAGGTCCCTGGGCATCTTCAGGGCGAAGGCAGGGCTGTGGAAGTGCCGCTGGCTGGAGAGCTGCCCATTGCAGGCACTTCAGATCGCCACCAGCAACCAGATACGGATCCGGCGCAGGGCTCAGGTGGAGGAACGCTATTCACAAACAAAACTCCAAGGTACAACTCCGCTCATGAGACTTTGCAGGAGTCGGCATCCTGTGAAAACCCTTTTAAGCATCATCTTCTGAGGGCAGCTGTACATAACAGCCCCCTCTGGGCGGATCTAGAGACCAGAGCACCGCTCACCCCAGCCAGATGTCCCACCCGTTCTGTCCGCGCTGACATGCGGTGCTTCAGAGATGAACAGGACCTTGGCCTTGTGCACACAGAACCAGTGGTGCCAGCATTCGTTACTGGAGGGGACAGGTCCTCCAGACTCATTAACAACAGGTTCTCTGACCAATATGGCTCTGAGGACTTGGAAGTCCTTTATGAGAAGAGGCTCTCGAGCCCCCAGGTACCATTTCTGTGGCTGTGGAGACCAGAAATCCCACAATGAGGACTCCTCGAGGGCAGAGGGTTTCTGGATCCCTCAGATGCTCCTCTGGGTGCCCTCGCGACTGCAGAGCCACACAGGATGGGGGAGAGCTGCTGGTGGCAGCTGATTTATGTCCACTGTCCCCATCTCACACCCTGTACAAACAGGTGACAAGTTCACGTGCTCCTCAGGTCAGCAGCTCCCTTGTGATCTGAAATGTAGATTTGCTGAGGGCTGCCTTGCCCTACCAACAGTGAATCACCACCGTTAAACAGCAAGCTGTGATGAACTCTATTGCTGACACACAGCAATGACCTCAGAAACAGGGGCACTGGGGGCAACCCATCCTTGCTCAGACCACCGTGCCCAGCTCTTCACAGGCTTCAGCCTTTTCGAGCTTCCCTGCATCCCATCTCAGGGAGACACACGACGGACTCTTCCTCTGGGGAGCCCACATCCAGCTGGTGTTCCTCCCCCGCGCCTGCTGCCACATCACCACCAGCAAGGAAGACCAGAGGTTTAGCAAGCGCTAGATGGTGGGAGCTCTCACCCACGTGCACCGCTGCTGCAAGCATGAAGCGTGCGACGTGTTGGCCCCCGCCAGCTCCCCTCTGACCGCCTGCAAGGCTTGCAACAGCAGTGGATACAGGGAGCCACGGACGGTGTGAAGTGGCAGTGCTGAGGCAACCCTGCAGTCCAAACAAAACACCCTCCTTATGTAAGAAACCACAGCCCCATGCCTTCTGCCAGGCAGCATAATGTACCTCTTTGTACGGGCGAGACGGCGCTGAGTATACACGCCGCGCTAACGACCGTCTGTCCCCCGTGCGGGATCATCACTGATAGGAACCAGATGCAGGAGCCAGCAGCTCTCGTGCCCTCCCCCCTTTCGCTATCGGTCCGCTCAAAAACCCCTAGGTGGGAACCAGGACCCCACGCCGAAGGCCTTGAGAGCTGTGCCCAGCCGCTCCTGTGCCACACACGCTCCCCGGCTTCACAAGGAAACATGCTCTGGCCAAGGCAGGAGGATGGGAAGGAGGTTCTAGGCACTGTCGGGGCTGGAATTATTCAGAACACCTTCCAGCACCCTCCAGCCCCTAGAACAGACTCCCGGTTGTGTGAGAGATGCCTTTGTGCCTGCCACATCTGGTGCAGATGTTCAGAGACAGCTATCTGAGCAGAATAAATAGCTCTGAATCCCCACATGAACCCAGCCACTCTCCACTCCATCCGCACACAGCCCGGCGCGAGCAGGGAGGCTGGGGCTCAGCGCACCCACCAGCACGCAGCTGGGAAAAGCTGCCACCCCACCAGAGGCTGAAGAGAAGCCGAGCGCGAGTGCTCTCCACACTCCCACAGATGAAAGGAGAGTCTTGGAGAATGAGGCAGGGCTCCTGCAGAAAGCAGGAGGGACAAGACGGTTTTCCAGCTCTTCAGTGCCAGAGCGACCGGCAGCTCTGCAGGGGACGTCGCTCCTGCGAGCGGCAAAGCAAGAGTGATCACGCAGGGGCTCTGCGGCGCGCTCTGCGCAGCCATCCCTGCGGGAGCTGGGCCAGCGAGGGGCTATCCTGCACCGTGTTCTGTGGAGCACACTGCTGCCAGAGCTGAAGTGGCCTGCTTTTGTCTGCATCCCTTCTGCCTGAGACATCGCTGCCTCCGCCAGCCCAGCCAGCCGCATCCCCATCTCCCAAGCTGGGCCCCAAACCACTAGTCAAACCAATACCCTGGTGTGGTGAGCCAGCCAAAAATCAGCTGCCCTAGATCAGGTCTCAGGAGATCCCCAGAAACTAATTTCTACCACCCCAGGGCCACAGTGTTTTGTGCAATCCCTGTTTAACAAATTCCTGTTTGTGCAAATCCCTGTTAGCCCAGAACCTTGTCTGGCTGCTCTCAGGGCAGGGCTCACACCATGGAGACCTCAACGGACTCAATTCTCTGCTCTCCTTCACCTGGGAAGACCTTGATCCTTGGTCTCCACCTGACCAAGCAGGTCAACTGCTACCCAAGCCAGCACGAGCGTGTAACTCGGACAGCACATGCAAGAGGGTTGCTGCCCTCTTTCTCCCCTACAGATCCTACAGTCAGGGCAGGGAGGGACAGATACTCAAGGTGCTAATCAAAGCTGACTCCAGAGATCCAAATTCCACAAGCTCAGCCTGAAGGACAGCTTGCTACCCCTCCACTGCTCTTCTCCAGCCGTCTCCCAAAGTGCAACCGTTTTATCCTCCTCCCCACTCTGACATGCATGATTTTCTGGTGTGCGAGCACTGCAGGGAGACAGGTACTGGGAGGACACGGGCCACCCTTCCACCCAGCTGGACCAGGTAAATGCAAGTCTGGCCTGTCTTAGAAAGCAGGGCTTGCAACCTCACGGAGCCTCCGGAAACCCTAATGGTGAGATACCCACAGGCTCCTCTCCACCCCGGGAAAGAAACAACAGCCTGTTTCCACCTGGGGCCGTGCAGAGGTGGGGAAAAGGAGACCTTCAGTCTACCTGGTAGGAGCAGAAAGGGACATAAGCTCTGGCTGGAATAAAGACCTTTTTCAGAGCACTGGACTTTTCCAGCTGCCTGGAAACAGGAAGCGCCCAGGCCAGAGAACAGAAACCCTCACACACCCGGCATAAAGGCACACTGAGCCGTTAACCCTAATTACCTGTGACTGACACACGAGCGAGGCCCTGACCTTCCAGGCATCGCCTCAGCCAAAGGAAAATAAACAGCTCCCTTCATACGAAACACAAGCCATTTTCAACACCACCACCCCCCCCCCACCGCTTTGCATTTTCGGTCCAGAATTAAAGGTGTCTGAAATACAAGGGGAGAACGACCCAGCTGCAGCAGGAAGGGGGCTGAGCCCAGAGCCCGCCCGCCACCCCCACCAAGAGCCAGCGAGACCACCGGCATGGCTCGGCCGGCCCCAGCTCTCCTCCCAGCCCTTTCCCCACATCCCATGGAGGAAGAGGATGCGGAGCATCCGCACCAGGGAGATGGAACAGGCACAGCTATGAGAGGGTCCTGCCCACCTCCCCCCAGCAGTGGCCGATGCCCCATGGTGTCTTTGGAGGGCATGTTTGTGCCCTCTTGCTCAGAGGGAGCTCCCTGGAAATCCATGCTCACTCTCATGGATTTTCCTCTGACTGATCCCTTCAGCGGCCCCAGGAGAGCAGCGGACTCTGCTGCTTCCCTGGGCATGGACACTGAGAGGCTGCTTGCCGCAGAGACGCGATTCACTGTTTGTTACCCCAGAGAGCACACAGATCAGACCCCAGCCCAGAGGAGAGAGGAGTCCACAGCACAGTCACAGGCCCGACGGCTCAGACTAGAGAGGACAGGCTGTGCCAGGGGAGCGGGAGCACAGGGATCCCCGACAGGCACTCCCAGGCCCCCTCTGCTCTGCTGAGCACCAACATTTCCACCGACTCCGGATGCAGCACAGCCCCCTCCCTCAAACATCCTCTCCTTCCAGCACACAGCAGTGCCCCGGTTTGCTCATGTCCCCCCAGCCGTCCTTCCAGGGCCGTGCCTCCCTCCCTGAGGGCCACAGCCACTCTGTCGTGCTGGCCCTCTCAGGGGGAGGCAAGTCTCAAGCAGAAGGCAGAGCTTACCCGGGGGGCAGAGCATCCAGGGCTAGCACCGCTGCCCGGGCCGGCGGGGCGCTGGAGCCAGAGGCTGCCTCCTCTGCCTCTCCAGTGGTGGGCAGGGCAGGAAGGGCAGGAGCGACGGAGCTGTCAGCCACGCTCAACGCCGTCACAGTCGGTACAGTTGCTCCTGCTGCTGGCCTTTCCTCTTCGATGTCCACAGCACCCGCTGTGTCTCCATTCACTGAAAAGGCAGAGGGCAGAGACGTTAGCACCCAGAAAGGGTAATGGGGGGCCCGGCTGATCTACCACACCCACGCAGCCCTGGAAGCAGAGCACGTGGTGGGTGGCAGCCGCTACCACCCAAGCACGGGGCTCACGGGGCTCCCAGCCTGCAGCAAAGGCAGCACCTCCTTCCCCCAGCAGTCAGATCCCTCTATGAACCACTGCCGCTGCCTTTTGTCCCCAGACAAAAGCAGAGGGTACTTTGCATTTGTGCTCAGTATCTCTTCTGCCGCTTGCAAACATGCTGCGTGCCTGATGGGAATTCAGGTAACGAGCAGGAGCTCAGAAACGGCTGGCGCAGCGTGTGTCCCCCCAGGCAGAGGGGAGCCCAGGCTCAGCAACTCCGCTGCTGCACTGGGAAGAGCTAAATGTTGTTGGATTCCACTGAACTTCTGGAAAAGGAAGGGGAAGAGACAGAGCAAAGGAAAATTACAAAGAAAACTGATGAGGAGGAAAATGCAGAGCAAAAAAAAAAAATGAAAGGGAATTTGTTTGTCGAATATTTATTAGATAGCCAAAAAACCCTGAGACTTGGCAGTCCAGCAGAGGATAACTTTCGCTACAAGACATCCTGGCTTCAGTGGCAAAGCAAAAGCATTAAAAACAAACCAGCAACAAGTAACAAAGAAGTAAGGGATGCAGACAGAGCTCCACAAGTTAGAGTTGAGAAATGTAGAAAACTGTAAGGGAAACGTAGAAAATCTGTGTCTACAAGCCCAAATATTTAGAAGTACCGTAGGAAAAAAACCTCACAACAGTATAAACCCTCCCAGACGGCAGACTGAAGACATACAGACACACTGTAGAAGCAGCAGACTGCTCGGGACACTTTTGCTTTGTGGCTGGAATGAAGCAGGACAGCATCCTCCAGCACCGGAGGAATCTTGTACACAGCATCAGCAACTAGAGGAGCCCCTCAGGCAGCATCTACGGGCGATGAAGGTCAGCAGGCTCACCACAACTTCCACCAGAGTCCTGCAAGACTCGGGTGAGGAGTCTCTGACTGCTACTCATGCCTAGCAAGCCTTGGAAAGGGCACTTTTAGAAGCTTCAAACGCATTGTGCCAATCTTCAAAGGGAACCTGCAGAGTGACCCAGATAACGCCGCTGTGATTGGTTTGGTCTCAGCCCTGGACGAAACAGGGAAAAGCTGATCCAAAGTTCACGTGATAAGGAAGGCTCCCGGCGGAACACAGCTAGGGCTAAGAAACGTGGCTGGGGACAAAAAGTACCATGAAATCATCTCCTTTTATTGTCAGATGAAATTACAGCTGTGAGTGACAAATGTAATGGGGACGTTCTTGCAACAGTCTGCTCAAAAAACATGATAATCTCACCAAAATGTACTAAACTGAGGAGGAAGAGGATGGTTTCTAGAGGCATTCCACGGAGCACAAGACAGGGTGTCCAGCCCTAATCCCAGCCACCTGAAACACTCATCTCCCCATCCTGAAGTGTAAATCATCACCGACAGGACTTGCGGGAGACACGGAGGTCGGTGAGCGGTAAACAGCGACAAGGATGGCACAGTCATAAAGCCACTGGGGAGGCTGGGGCCGGGCCAGTAAAACACGTTCTAAATAAACCAAAGCCAAGGAGTCAAGTTGTACTTGCAGAAACAAAAACTCCGTCCACAGCCCGAGGGAGCGTCCCCCTGCACAGCGAGGACGCTAGGAAGGGCTGGGTGGGCACAGGGGACACCGCGCAGCGTTCGCTCCTGGTACAGCACTGCACCGAACAGGGCAGAGACGAGCCACAGCCCTGGGGAGGGGAGCACAGACAGGAGTGACAGCTGAAAGGCAGCATTTCACGTCAGCCTTCCGCTCCCCCATCTCCCTCCCCAAATGGGTTTTGGCAAAATCGAAATTGCATTGCTCCAGGTTTTTCCAATGAAATGGAAAAAGAGAAAAAAAAAAATCTTCCTTTTGGGTTGAACGAAATATTTCCTTCTAACCGAAACAAAGCACTCTGCTTCTCCTTCCAGGTCTCTGATAAAAGCAAAAGAAAAGACGGCACTGCCTGCAAAAGCAGTGCAGGGGAGCGGGAGATGCCGTACTGCTCGGCCAGCTCCACGGAGCCAGAGAAGGAAAACAGCTAAACTGCTTGTAGCTTCATAGTCAGGCACTCAGCCGGTCCCCATCCCCGCTCTACAAGGTATTTATGGCTTGGTGGACAAAGCCAAGAAAAGACAAGAGAAACCCTTCCAGAAATACCCTCTGGCACAAGAATCAGCCCCCTTTTGAGAGGTGGGGTTGTGCCTTCTCTGGTGCTCGACAAGGCAGCTGCTCCTCCCCGTGTCGGTGGGCAAAGAGCTCAAAACATTTTCGCTGAAGACTGATGGGCAAATTCAGCTGAACATTGCCAACCCTGAAACAAGTCCACTCGGCTGTGATAATGGTCCTCCTTGCTGTGGCATCAGTGACATTGCTGCCCAAGTACCCTTTTAAAAACTTGGAGCTGGATGCAGTATTTTTTGTCAGGGAGACTTGAGAGAGGAGCCACAGAAATTATTCACGACAGGCAGAACAGATCCTACCAGTGCACTCTGCAGAGCTGCCCAACTTATCAAAAGTAAAATAAATAAAAACCAATCAATTCACAGGGAGGAAATTCCCAGGCACTACAAGATCCGTTATCTCGGCAGAAATTCATTTTCTCCCACAAAACGCAGCCCCGAGCGCTGCCCCCCATCACCTCCCACGAGCACTGGTTCACCTGTGCCATTGGCCGTGCCATTGGCCATGCCGTTGGCCATGCTGGCATGCTGTGTGCTCTTGGCCTGCTGACGGTGCCGGCTCCTGGCGCTGGGACTTTGCTCTCCACTCCCCGTGTTTTGCCTGGCCGCTCCAGCCACATGTCGGTGCGTCCTGCAAGGGAAAGAAACACGGGAGGTGAGACACACACCACTGGCCTCGCAAAGAAAACCCCGCTCCTGCCCTTTTGCCTCCGTCTTGTGCTACTTCTCCCCCAGCACAGCCATCGGTCGTCCCTGAGAACGGCCAGGGTGCAGCCACGTGCCTCTGCTCCTCCGGCAGAGCCCCACACTTCACGCTGCTTACTCAGACCTGCCGGTGGCAGAGTCCCATGGAGGAGTAACCTGGGTGCCAAAGACCTTGCTTTTGTTTGCGGGTGCTCACCCCATCTGCCTCACACACTGAGGAACAGCCCCAGGTACTCATGGCCAGAAACCTGCTCGCGGCACCGAGCCAGCACAGCCCCCGGCAGTTTGCTCCTTCCTCCCCTGCAATAAAGGTCCCAGGAGAGATCCCGCGCCAGCGCCAGCTCCTGCACCGCAGTGCTGCGTCAGGCGCCGGTGGGAACCCTCACCGTGCCTCCCGCCCGGCTGCAAGCTTTGCACAAAAGCAGGTGAGGAAGGCGCACGTGTTACCGCTGCCGGGACAGCTGGGACAGCCGTGGCCTCTAGCTAAGGAGGGAACAAGCGGCTGGGAAAGATGGGAGCTTAAATCGTGGCACAGGTTGCGACCGGCTCAGATGCGGCTGCTCCATCTCTCAGGGGGGTCTCCTCTTTGTGGCACGCTGGAGCTCCCTTGCCACCGCGTCCCCTTCAGCAAGCCTCCCCCCCCCCCCGACCACCCCGAGCCCCTGAGGCAGCCCAAAGGCACTCAAGAATTCAGCGTTTTCAGGCTGATTAAGAAGCCTAGTCATTACTGCAGGCGGGGAGGGGGACGGGGGGATGCTGCCTTCCCGCATCCGGGGGCCAGGGGAGCAGAGGCAGAGCCTCCACCCACGATCCTGTCCTGGGGCAGCAACCGCAGAGGGTGAGGACCGCAGGGATTAGGAAGTCTGTTTGTCCCAGCCAAATTCTCCCCTTAAAAGGGCAAAACCTGCAAACTGTCCCCACATCTCAGGGCTGGAGCTGGGAGGGGACAGCAGCTTGGCAGAGACAGGGCACAGCATCAGTCATGCCACCCTCGCCAGCTCCAGCAAGCCCTCGGTTCCTCCCACTCGCTCCAAAGCCGCTCTCCTTGGGGAACGGCTCACGACAGTGGGCAGAGGAAGGGCTGGGATCGGGAGGAGACATGGGAAAGCAGGAGATGGCTGTTGAAAATAGATCAGATAAAAGCCACGGGCAGAGCAGCCCGTGAGCAGGAGCTGCCAAGGCCGCTTCGACCAGCCACAGACCTTCCCAAGAGGGCAGCCCCGCACAGGGGCTCCTCGAGGCACTCCTCAAACAGTGAACACACCCCAGAAACCCCAGCTACTCCCAGGACACCACTATGTGCTGGGGATTTGCTTTGGCCACCAGCACCTGGGGACTCGGAGCAGCTGTGGGAGCAGAACAGGCTCCTCTTCCTCGGGAAGGTCGCCCCTCGCTGCCCGTCCATGGGGCTCAGCGACACCACACGCCTCCCAAAAGCTGGCCGGGACCCACCTCCCCACATTCACCCCGTGGCGAGGCCGGGAGGTGGCTCAGCCCCCAGCGTCCCAGCCGGAGGGGAGCGGGCAGGTGGCACCGCCGGCAGGAGCTGGTGCTGCCGGGAGCAGCCCCCGAGGCACGGGACAGATCTGGTCCCTGCCCTTCTCAGCACAGATGAGCTAAGTGCTGCCTGGAGTTTTTAGAAACCAAAACAGGATGTTTCCAGGCTGCCAGCCGGCCGCACAGGGTTACCAGGCCTGAATTAGCCGGCTCGCCGCCCAGCCCAGCCCTCCTACGAGTGCTCCCATCTGGGCATTGTCTTTTAATAGACGCGTGGAAACAAACCCAGTGAGGCCACGTGAGAGCGGCGGGGCTGGGAACATGCTCTTAAAATAGGAGCAGGGAGAAAACAAGTCACAGCGCAGATGGGAACAGCCTCTCGCGGCCACACCGGTGGGACGGAGCGGGGAGTGCGGAGGGCAGCCCACCTCCCAGGCGGCTGGCAAGGACCCCGCTGTCCCCCATCCATCATGGACCTCGGGTGGCCGCCCCATCGTGTGCTCTGCCCCATCACCCCTCCTGGGCCAGAGGCAGAGAGACCAGACGATGCCGAAGAGGAAAGTGGCGTCAGCCAGGATGACATCAACCTTGCAGCTCCCCGCTTCTGCCAAGGCAGAGCCCCCGCACAGCAGAGGCTGACACAGGCCCTGGGCACGAAAGCCAGGAATGGCCGCCTCCTCCCGCTGCGGTGGCCAGAAGGTTCCGGCATGAGACGCCAGCAGAGGTGGCAGCACCAGTCTCTGTCTCACTCGGAACACCAGACCGCAAACTGCGGCCGAAGAGGAGGGAGGGCAGCGCATGCAGCCAGGAGCCGGCACCAGCTGCGCGGGGTTGGGGCACGACCACTGGGAACCACCACCGGGATAGCCCCGGCACCACGTGGACAGCAGGGGCTCAGCTCCTTTAACACGGAGCTGAGAAATTCCCCCTGCCCCTGCAAAAGGGGGAGCAGGCAGCCACGTCCCCCAGCACCCAGCCCTCACGCCTGCAGCGCCAGGAGCAGAGATGGCACCCATGTACCAGCACCCTGGAGCTGGGGCAGGAGGAACACCCCCTTGCCCCACGGCAGCGGGACATGCAGCCAAAGAGGCGCCTGGCTCCAAAACCCCAAACCTGGCTCTGGCGCCTGGCTCCAAAACCCCAAACTCAGTTTATTCCTCTTACCCACCCCCTTCCAGTTCACCCAAGACCCATCTCACGGCTTGTTCTCCAAGGCCCTGAGCAAGCCCCTGGCCCCTCTGCAGCAGCAGGCAGCACACCCGCCATGCAGCACTGCCTGCCTCTCCCCTGCCCGTGCCAGGGCTGCGACTGGAGATAGCAGCTCCCCCAGCCTTTCGCTGCTGCTGTGTCACACCAGAAGCCACATGCCTGGGGACATCCCGCAGCCACACGCGGGGCTTTGCAGAACAAGAGGTCTCATGAAGGGAAATACTTCATCCGAGTGACCCAGAGCTGTCTCCCGCCTGCCCTCGGGGATGCACGTGCCCGTCGCCAGCTGAGCTGTGACTTTTGGACATCACACAAGCAGAGAAAGCAAAGAATCCTTCACTGAAGAAATCACTTGAATTTGCACGAGCTCGTGACAGGTAACAGCAGTTTCTCACGGCCATGCCTAGATCACAATACCCGATGTGGCTTGTGAACCAGAGCCTCCCCGCAGGGCGAGCAGCAAGCCCTGCTGTCAGTAGAGGCCCCTTTGGCCACCGCAAGACAAACGTGGATTGTGGCGACTCTCTCAGCACCCACGGCACCAGCTCTCAGCCAGGGACCTCTGGGCTCTGTTTTCTCTCTGCGCAGAGGGCTGTGGAATTTCACACCCCGTCACCAAGATTAGCAGCAAATCCCAAGATGACATTTGTTCAGGAGAAGAAAGAGAAGCCCTGACCAAGCAGTTTCCCTTGAGGGGACAGTGTAGAAATAGCTGAGGAGCAAAGAATGACCCTTTTCTTTCCATCCTGCCTGGAAGCGAGTGTGCCAGTATCCATCACCAAGCCCATGAAAATAAACATGGCTCTGCGTATAAACAGAGCAAACATCAAACAGCATTCCCATGTGCAAAGGACCCGTACTCCACTCCGGAGAAGGCAGCAGCCTCTGTGGCGGGTACATACAGCAAGGCTCTGCCCCGTGTAGCACTACATCAAACTGTGGAGTTATGACCAGAACCACCCTAAATTCAGGTGAGTGTTGGATGAATTGAAAACTAGCTAGGAAGTTCCCTGTACCAGAGCAGCCATGGGATTTTTAACGATTGCAAGCATACCTGGAAGGTCTCTGAAGGTCCCCTGCAGAAGTACTGGCCAGACCTTGCCACACTTCTCTCGCAACGACACCAAAAGCAGAAACTACTTACAGACAATCGGAAAGCAGTCAGGAATCAGAAGTAAGCAGTCACACCTAGCCACCAGGCTGAGCCTCCCAAACTAGAACTTTCTTTGCAGACCTTCTAGCACCTCCCGATAGCTGCTACGTGGCTGCAAAGTCCAGCTCCTGTCAGGAGACTGAGCACTCTCTCACCCCTGAGAAGGCTTTAACACCTGGACAGCAGGAACCAAGAGGAGCAGCCACAGCAAAAGGGCACTAACTGTGTTGAGCAACCTGCTCCCAGTTCCCTCTCCCACTCCCTCCTCGGGTGGGAGACGAACACACGATATAGAGGGCCAGGGTCCCTTTTTAGAGGCAAAACCATTTCTCCCCTTCGCTCATCTCTTGTATGTGCCTGGCAGATGAAGGAGCAGAAGAGCTCGAGGTGTGGGGCTTGTTGCTGAGAGTGCTCCTAAGCCTGGGGGCATGCAGAAGCTCTTATCGGGCGCCCTCGCTACAGGCACACTCCTAACCAGAACATCTGTATAGGCTGCTGGGCCACTGCCATGCTCTGGAAATATAAATAGGTGTTAAATTCAACTCCATGTTGACAGTGTGACACGTCTCTCAATAACCACAGCTCCAAAAGGAGCAGCGCTGAGCTGCTCCAGCCCAGCGAGGAGGCAAGGAAGGGCACCGCGCCAGGCACAGGATGGCCTGGTGCCCAAGCATCTCATTTCCTTTGGAAGCAGCTGTTATTTCCCTGCAGCTCTGCTTGCTCTGCTTCCCCTGCTCTCCCTGGACCTTCGGAAGCGTCCCCCTGTGACCATTGCCCGGAGGGCCATTGTGCTTCCCAGCCTGGCCCAGTGCCTGCCAGGGCTGTACTCGAGGCAAGAGCTGGGGTCCCCGTAATTCCCATTTGAAGGGACCCCTGCAGACCAGCCCTTTGCTGGTTTGCCTGGTAACAGCCTGCCCCACACCTCCCTGGCAGACTATTCCCTCAGCTGCCAGTAGAGCAACCGGTGGAAACTGTCTGGGCCATCACAGACCTGATATTCCTTGAGAAACAAATACTTTACGGGAGGCTCAGGTCAGCCGCACCCCGGCTGTATGGCCACCCCTCAGCACCTCCCAGCTCCGCTGTGCTCCAGGAGGTCAGCCAGCCCACCCTGCTCCACACCTCCTACGGGCTGCTTTGCTGGGGGTCACTGGGAGATCTGGAGTGGGGTCCACTGCACAAGGATGATCCAGACTTCTCAGCTGCCTTGCGGCCGCAGCAACCACCAACAGACTGTCAGGTGCTGCCAGCACAGGACCCTTACCTTGGTCGGCTTCCAAAGCAGTTTGTACTGGGAGGCTGGTGTCTGCCCTCTGCGGCTGCAGCCGTGCTGCTGGGGTCCCGTCCAGGCACCTGGGACCCTGAATGGGTGAAGAAAAAGTGGGTGAAGAAAATGCCTGAGGCACCCACTACTTCTAACCTCCTTCCTTCCTTCCCTCCCTCCTTCCAGAAAGGAGACCCAAAGGCACAACAGCTCCACATATTACAGGACAGACCCACCAGCATACAAGGACTCCCTGCCCTTACGCTGGGGTGCTCTCCTCTCCCACCGCTGTGCAACGGCATAGCCCTTCCCCACAGCAGCCTGTGGCTCCGAGCGCCACACCAGGGAAGGTAAATGAAAGACGTTGCAGAACGGGCAGCATCAGGAGAGCGGCCGCATTTAAGACTCCCAGATTTCACAGGCTTCATCTCCCTGCAAGGAAGGGAAGGAGCCAAGGGAAAACAATGGACCAGTCCCTGCCCAGCACAAACTCTGCTTGCTCCCCAGGCAGCCCCGACGGGTCAGACATCAGTCTGTGTCTCTGCACACCCTCGGCCCCGAGGAGCCCTTTTCCGAGTGGTTCATTAAACACAGAAGCCATTTCCCCAGAACACGGGACAGAGAGGGAAGGGGTTGAGCCGCACGGGCGGCTGGTGGAGGCCCGGAGAAGGGCCGCTCCTCTCAGGCCAGCGGGGAGGCAAGGCATGAGCCTGTCGACGCTCCCGCTCCTGTCCCACACCACACGCTTGCTTCCGCGGGAGCCCATGCGCAAGCCTGGAGTTGGGGCGGGCAGGGGCCACAGCCTTACCTGGAAGAGGAGGCGGCTGCTGGCACTCGGACGCTTGCTCAGAGGTCCCGGGAGCTGTGCTCTCAGCCCCACTCCTCTCCCCGCCACTGCTCACCGCCTCGTGCTCAGAGCCGCCACATGCATGTGGAGACGGGCGGCACTCACCCTCTGTCACGGCACTGCCATTAGGCAGGCTTCCCAGATCAACAGCAGGCCCGTCCAGGAAAATCGTCAGCTCTCCGCCGGAGACAACGCTGCCTTTGTTCTCCGTCTGCAGGTCCAGGGTCAGCTGCCTGTTCTCCACTGTGGGAGACGAGGGGACATGGAGAAAAAGACCAAGCAGTCACCACTCAGGGTGCCAGCTGTGATGGAGGATGGCTCCACCACCCCAGGCCCCCATGGGATGGGACGTCAGCCTCCTGGTCCCCTCCAGGCCTCCCCACGCCCCCAAAGGACAATGTGCCCTGAGGGCCAGTTGTCCCAGAGAGCACCACCAGCACTAGCCTCACACCTACACCATACCTGCCAGCATCGCCAGACGACACCCAGCCAGCCCCACCACCATCTCCCGAGGAAGACCCTCCTTCACCAGCCATTGCTCGCAAAGCAGGGTCCCTCCGCAGGGGTGGAGCTGCCCCAGGGCCCCTGGCTGCAACAGAGCCGAGACCACCATCGCTCACAGATCCAGAAGCTGGAGCTGTAGGGGAAATCGTGGCAGGAAAGCTGAGGGATTCGGCTGGTTTGACATGACACATGGGGCAAGAAGGGTCCTGCACGATGGTGACCACCGGCAGACGCCTGGGACACAAAGCAGACTGACAGCTACATGCCCAAGGATGCCTGAAGCCCTGGCCTGCTGCAGAGGAGCAAGCAGCATCTTTCAGAATGGGGGTACCCTCATGCCATCTAGAAAACCCAGCCAAGCAGCAAAGGAAAACCCCAGGCACACCCCTCCATTCTCATCCCCATGTATCAGTTCCACTGAACGCAACCAGCACAAAGGGCTGCCCCCAAATGCACAGAAACGCCCCGCTGCAGCATCAGACCACCTTTGCAGAAGCTTCTGGAGTGGGTGGCATGGGCTGGGAGGCTCCTGGAGACAGTCGCCAGCTCCACTCCCCTCCCTCATGAGCCAGTTTGGCTCCAGCAGCTTAGCGAGACTTTGCCAGTCGCAGCTCCACGTGCAGCTGGACGCAGCGGCTTTGCTCAGGGGTAATGGCCCCAGGAACACCATTCACCATTCTTCCCTTGGGCATGGAGCGAGGGGCTGCAGCGGCAGGGAAGGGGAGCCGATGAGCCGCGTGGTGCCACACACTGGGGCACCCAGCAGCTGCTTCGAGAACCAGCGCCTGCCCTGTTCCACTGACACTCGTTGGCAGCCACGGCTCTCTGCCTCCCTGCGCCCCAGGACAGACACCCACCACCCTTCCAGCTCCTCTGAGGCCTCCCTACTGCACACGGACAGCAGCAAGAGGCATCCCTGGAAGCCACCAGGACCCAGCACAGCTGGAGCAAGGCACAGTGCGAAGGGGCTGCCTGCACGCCTCCCACAGCCTCCTCCAGCCACGCACACAAAACCACCTACTGCAGAGCCGCGTCCCCACAAGCGATGAGAGAACACCAGGACCCCCAGTGCCCACGGGCAGGCAGGGCTCTCACACCATCGCAGCAATGCCTGCCGGAGCCAGCAGGACTGAAACACCCTGCTCCGCCACAGAAGGCCAGAAAAATTTGGCTGCGCCAGCTTGGGACACCGGCCCAGACACTTCCTGACTCATTTGCTCAAATAATATTTTTATTATACGCACATTGCTCATGACACAACAGCACCATTTTTTAGCAACCTGCTTTGTCCCGGTCCGCTGTGGGGACAGGGTGCGGTACCTGCCAGCGGGAGCAGGAGGAGGATGGGAACACGCTCCCAATGGACCCCTCATCCCACCTCTGGCTCTGGGGTGAGACACACTGATGGGGCCCCAGGGCATGCAACTGCCACCCTAACAGCACCTACAGCTCCCAGCTGCCAGCCCAGCGCTTGCACAGCACCAGGGGTGAAGGTGCAGACACCATGGTGCCGCTGCACACCAGCCTGGCCATTGCCAGGACCAGAAGCAGCTGCGCACCTCTTGTGCTGGCCTGGAGAGCGGCTCCTGCCCTCCTTCCCTGTCCGGAGCTGCTCCTCCCCGCAGGGCGCCTGCCGGCCTCGCACAACTGGGAAGGGACGCAAAGGGGACAGAGAAGGGGTCCAGCACGAGGCCGGTCACAGCACTCGCACCACGTGTGCCAGCCGATGGCTGGTAGCCGTCCTTCCTCTGAGCCAACCAGCGCTACGAGGGGGAGCCCAGCTGCAGGGCAGGCGGCGCCGCGCTGGGATTCACCACCCCCTCCTCTGAGCGGTCTCTGCCCTGCAGGGTGCTCAAGGGCACCCCGAAGCCCAGCGCCACGGGGTCTGCGGGACAGGCTGCACTCGTGGATCTCGTGAAAGCGTCTCAGGATTTCAGTGCCAGGGAGGCAGGCGTCCCCTCGGTGCCCAGGGTCCAGGCACAGCAGGAGCACACGCTTACAGGGGCACAGCACCGAGACTGGAGCCCAACTCTGTTGCTCGTTACCCGCCCATCATCAGACAAGGGATTCTGCTAAGCCTGGTCTTACCCATCTGCCTAAAGGAGCTGTTCTCAGTTTGCTTCCAAGGGGAACCAATCTCGCAGACCGTTTTAAGAGCCTGAGATAGAAGATGCTACTGAGCACGGCCAAAAACCAGAACAAATCCAGACCCTCTTTCTCCCCGGCTGCTCCAAGCCATAGGAATTCGCATTTTCTCCGAGCCATGCGGAAGTCGTGCCCACACGCTCCGGGGGTCCCCTCCATCCCCCTCTGCGAGCGCCCGGTAGCCGAGCGCGCCGCTCTGCCCGCCAGAGCCGCACAAGCCCTCATTTGTGCAGGCGCCCAGCCGAGGGGGCGGCAGCGCAGGAGCAAAGACAAGGTGTCTCCAAGTGGAGGATGTGAACATGAACCTCCCAGCCGGCTTCCTTCTCCCCCTCTCCACCCCCTTCAGCTTTTTTAAAGAAAATAAACACTAGCAGAACCTTCCATTCACTGTCCCAGTCCAGCACGCGGGACGCACAAAGGGACATTGCTGTTGCACCAACAGAGGGTCCCCTGAACGGCCGAGCACAAAGGCTGCCTGTGTCCCGCCGGCAGCCAGAATGTCAGAGGGATTATTATTATTTTGGGAGGGGGTCGGGGGGTGATTTGGTCCTGAATAAGGTCTCAGTTCAGCTACTTCCAGTGCCCCGCACGCAGCATCAGAGCTCCCATTTAGCAGAGGTGAGCTGGAATTCCCACCCAGCCCATTAAGCGGATTTACGGTTCCACGAAGCGAGGCTGGTAGGAGTCAGTGCGATAACAGCCCCGGGCTGAGCCGGAGCCCAAGCCCTCTGGGACCTCCAGGAACCACACGCCCCTGACACCTACGGGCACAAGCACCAGAGAGCTGCTGTGCGGGAGGGGGCAGCCCCGCTGCCTCTCCCCTGCCTTGGGTGGCTCCGTCTTGCACACGCAGCCGGGAGGATTTCCAGACAGACAGCCGGGCGGTGCTTCCCACCCTCTCAGCTCCCCAAACCCTCTTCGCACAGTTCCACTGGATGCAAAGGCCAGTTTCCACCCAAACGGCTCCTCACGATCAAAGCTGTGTCCACCATTGCCCCTCGAGAGCAGCCCCCCGCAGAGCAGCGGGACTGCCACTTATGCAAACAGAAGACAAGCAGATCCTCTGGACTGCCCTGAAAACCACGCGCTTTGGCCAGCAACTTACTCGCCCCCCCCCATCAATCCGCAGAAGAATCAAATCCCAGAGCCAGAACCCTGCCCTGGAAGCACCCTGGTACTAGGCAGAAAAAGCAGGGCAGAAAATAACGTCAGCGGGGCCGTGCTCAGCCCCAGCGGGAGCACTGAGCCGTGCCGGCTTCCCCCGGGTCTCAGGGCCCCTGAGCCAGCCCAGAACTCAGGGCTGCCAGGCAGGCAGCACCGCTCGCGGCACCCACCTCCCTGGCGCTCGGCAAGTTAAGACTAGCTTAGCCTTTGTGCATGCCTGCAGCCGAAGGAATGACTCCGTGCTGTGGCTACAGTCCCTCTGGGAAGAAGCAGGGGAAAATTAGACCTTCCACAGCCATCCCTAAACCAAGGAGGAACCCAGAGTTTAGGGGAAGGAATAATCTTTACTGTCCCAGGTAAAAAGTAAGAGTCTCCCCAAGTAGTGGGAAGCTTTGCCCCTGCTCCTGCCCCAGTCTCAGCCACCGCAGCTTAGAGACAACTGTGTCCCGCCCCATTTATCTGCCAGGGATAACCAGGAGGACCTCAGACTTCTGCTTCTTTCCCAAGCCATCGCAGCCCTGGGAAGGAAGACAAGATGGGAAGAGAGAGTCAAAGAGCCCGCTACCTCTGACTGGGGGCAGCTGGCTGCCTGCAAAATAGACCTGCCAGGGCACGGCCGGACCGGAGCCCGCGGGCCCTGCCTACTCGCCAGCTTGGGCGCAGAGAGCGGCCTCCCATCCAAAGAGAGCCTGAGGTGGCCAGGGCATGGGGACAGCGCCGGTGGTCACAGTCCCATCAGCTCTGCAGGAGGCTTGGGACGTGACACCCGAAAGGTGACACAGGGTAAGCACAGTCCGACCCCCGCTGTGACTTACTGGCTTGGACAACCAGTTTTATGGGACTGTTGCCCAGCTGCTACAGAGCCAGCTCACCGAACAGTCGCCCCAGCCAGCCTGCGCATTTGCCTTCACAACTCCTCACTAAGAGCCTCTGCTGCCGGGCCATGCGGCAGAGCTCCTTTGACAGCATATCCATGACGGGGGAGAAGCTGCAGCGTTCCAGAGGTTTGGGGGTTTACTGCTGGCTTCCTGGAGGGTCCCGCAAGGCCACGGCTCCAGCAGCTCTACCTGGGGTGCAGCAGCAGGGAAAGGAAAGGCTCTGCAGGATCTGTAAAACCCTGGCATGTGGTGCCACTCAAGCAACACGAGCCTGTTGATGTAACGTGCAACCCGAGCAGCAAGCAATAAAAGCGAGCGCTTTCATTTGCAAGCTGCAGCCTGGCTCACTCCAGCGCCTGCACAGACATCCATTGCTCAGCATGCAGGGGGACCAGCAAAAACCAGCGAGGCCCAGTATCGGCTTCCAGTGGCAGCCCGTGGCACAAGGCCGGCCGGGACGTTCCTCGGGCCTCGTGGGAGGAACGGCCAAGGAGCTCCCGGAGCCTGGGAACAAAGACGTGCCTCTGCGGCAGGCAGCAGCTCGGGGGCCAGGGCAGGGGGCTGTGCCATTGCAAATTAGCTGTTTTACGGGAGCCCTGGGAGCAGCTCCGTGGAAGGCTCCAGCTCATTTTTTGTGATTGAGCCCATTCTTACCCACCTCTCCGTCTCCCTGGCCAATCCCCTCCGGAAGCGGGAGGGCGATGCCTGCCAGAGGAGAGGCCCCCGGAGGCGCCTGCCAAGGCGCTGGGAAGCGCAGCGAGCCCGAAAGCAAGGCCGGACCCGTGCGGAGCAGGAGCTCCTGTCCGACAGCTTGGGCTGTCAGCTCCAGCAGGCTCTCCCCATCTTCCCAGGAGCTCGGGCCTGACGGGGCTTGTCACTGAGCTCTTTTTCCAGGCTCCAGGCCTCAGAGCCGAGACTCTTCCACCTGAAGCAAGGCGTGCTTGGCAGGAGGGCCAACAGAAGGAACAGGGGGAGCTCCAGTGTCTCCCTGGCAGGCGGGAGCCCTGCACGCACTGCCACGACGTCACCGGCAGCGAGAACACCACCCCTGCCCAAAAGCAGAGCAACCAGGACAACTCTTCTGCACCAAGCACAACTACAGGAACACAAACCGAAGGCCACAGCTACACTCACATATCAGTAACTTACAGAAAACCTCACCACAACCATAACAAACCCAGCTAAGCCAGAAAGCGGGTCTGCTGCCCGGCAGAAGCGGCCCTTGGGGAAGGCACACTCCTGCTGAGTGCTTCCCAGGAGGGGGAGAGGGCAGCCGGGCCCCCGCCAGCAGCAGAGGGCACACGTGTTTTGGTGCCTTCCCCAGGCAGAGGGTCGTGGGCTGCATTAGGACTTGTCCGGCTCAGGATGGCTTGAAATCCCAAACGCCCTTTGCATGCCCGTGTGTGACCTGGCCCCTTCCCCAGGCTGGCAGGCAGAGGGAACAGGCTCCCCTCCTCTCGGAAGGTAAGGAGCCTCCTCGAGGAAGGGGTCTCCCAAGTGCCCAGGGACACAGGCTCCCCTCTGGAGGACCAGCAGCAGTCTGTGGCCCACTCAGAGCTGCAGCAAAGCCCAAAGGCCAAGCAGCGAGTCCGCAGAGAAGAGGAGGGAGCAGACGCCAGGCTAGATGAGAGAGGCAGATGAGAGCACATAGCTCATCTGGGCAGTGCCGGCTGCCCCCAGCCCACAGCAGCACCTTCCCGGCAAGGCAGGCTCTGCAGCTTTAAGAGTCCTCCCTCCCAGCCCACGGTGTCAAGGAAAAATCTGACACGTTTTTTCTGGTGGATGTTAACGGACAAGCTAGAACAGCCAGTTGCCTTTTCCATTCATTTTCCACACAGCCCCCTGGGACGCCTGCTAATGAAAGAGCCGATTGTGCCCCTGCAGAGGAGCAGGCAGGTAGGGCGGGAGCAGCAGCGGCTCCAGGAGCCCAGCATAGCAGGGTATTCGCACCGTTTGGGAAGAAAAAGCTGCAGAGGAGGGTGCCCTGGGGCAGAGACCCCCACTGCAGGCTGCCTGACAACAGCCACCCAAGCAACAGGCAGCCCAGCCCTGCAGCTACCCAGGGCGGACGTTCGGGTCCTCACGGGCTTTGCGAGATGACAGCAGCAGCAGAGCTCCCTGCGTGGCCCTCGCTGCCCCAGCAGGACGAGGTGCCACCCAGGGGCGCGGCAGCCTGCCCACTGCAGGGAGCACAGCGGGGACACCGTTGCGGTTTTGTAGCCTGCAGCTGGCAGTGCCAGGGGAAGCAGCTCACCCCAGCCCCTGGCACAGGGGAGAGTCTGAACCAGCCCCATATCCCCCTGGGCCACCGGAGGCCCCTCTCCCCACTCAATACCAGGTCTGTCTCTTGCAAGCGGCGGAGCTTTGCTTGGAAAAGACAGAGCGAGCCTTTTCCAGCCCCGCACAGCCACTTGCGCGGCCCAAGCTCTGAATGGCCGCCTTTATGCGGTAGCTGCTGTCACGAGCCACAGTCTGGCGACCACAAATGGCAGCAAATAGCTGAGGGGTTTGTGTTTCCGTGCAGGCTGCGGCACCCTGGCTAACGGAGGTATGGCTTCCGTCACGCCCCGGCCCTGACAGGCGGCCCAGGGTGCACAATGGTGCCTTGTTCCCTCCTGGGGCGAGGGGCTGCATGGGAGCCGCTGCAGCCACTGCCTCTCCTCCCCGCTGCGTGCCCACGGGGCAGGCGAGGCGGCAGGACCCTGCGGAGCGCGGGGCCCCTGCCAGGGCAGAGGCTGAGGGACCCCGGCGCGGTCCAGCTTGTACGTACATTTCCCGCCGCTCTTCAGCAGGTTGCCGAGGCTGACGGAGGCGGTGCCCAGCAGCTCGTTCCTCAGGGTATGGCAGCTCCACACCTTCAGGTCCAAGTGGCTCTGAGCCGTGACGTTCCTGCAGAGACCGAAGAAGGGGGCCATCACCGTGGCCTCGCCCCTGCTCCATGCTCGGGGAGCGGGCAGTGCCAGGCCTGCCAAAGCTAGAGAGCAGAGGGAGGCGGGCAAGGCCATGGGGCAACGGCAGACCGTCCCCTCCCGCCACCCTCCCAGCCTGGCTGTCCCTGGCAGCGTCCTCATCTGGGGGACAAAGATCTCCAACATCTGAGCGGCCCCAGCCAAGGGCACAGTGGGGTACAGCGGGAAGCACAGGGCCAGCCCCGGCACCAGCCCCACACCGGGGAGTCATGGAGACTTACAGGATGAGGATCTCGTTCCACAGCAGCTCAGAGCTCCCCATCTGCTTCCCCGTCTTCTTGGTCTCGCTGGGCAGCCCGTCGCCCGCCACCTCCACATAGCAGTTCATCCGCGACGGGCGGCTGTGCGCCTTGGGCTTCACGGACACCACTGGGCAGGGGGGACAGGCAGAGAGTGAGGCAGCCACAGGGGAGACCCTGTCCCCTGCCCCCCCCCCCCCCACGCCCCATCCCTGCGAGCCCGGGGTGCCACAACTCACCGCAGAGCCAAACTCCTTTTGGGAGAGGGGGAGCGAGAAGCAATTCTCCTGATGGCACCAATGGCCGTATCCAGGTGCTCTCATCACCAGCCCCCAGTCACTGCCTGTCCCCGGCATCACCCACACCTTGGCCCTGCACCCAAAGGCTGCGGGGGTGTCACGGTCCCCACAGACACCGCCCTACCCCAGGGCTCGTGGGCAAGGGGGCTCTGCCGGAGCCGCTGGCGACAGGCACCCACCAGGCGAGGCTCAGCTGCCCCACAGGCCAGCAGTGCCCTGCACAGGGGCTGCGGGGCAGAGCCGGGGACGCAGCTCCAGGGGACGCAGCTCCAGGGGACGCAGCTCCAGGGGACGCAGCTCCAGGCGTCGGGAGCCATCTCGCGGCCATGGGAGCACCAACGCGGCTCTGGCAGGGCCACGGAGCCACGTCCCGATGGCAGCCGGGGTGAGGAGGCAGCAGAGCCCAGCCCGGCCGTTCCACTTCCCTGGGCACCCATGGGACGCAGGGCAGTGCTGGCCTTCCCCAGCCCCTGCTCCCCCCAAGAAGGTCTCCCAGCCCGGGGCGCAGGCAGAGCACACAACCGGACCAGACGCACCCAAAATTCACACTCCCCACCCCGGGACTCCCAGGCCCACCTCCGGCGAGGCAGCGGGACCCACCTTTCACGGAGAGCTGGGACTTCTCGCAGGGCGGCCCAGCCCTGGCCCTGCTGGAGCTCGCAGCAGCCATGGCATCACCCCTGGCTGGAAGGAGAGAGAGAGGAGACACCTCAGCACCGCTCCCACCGTGCAGAGGAAGCCGGGGCTGCACTGGGGTCCCAGGTCAGCCCCTCTGGGCCCGAGCGCAGCCTGGCCATTACTGCAAGTGACCCTCATGGCAGGAAGACTTGGCAACGGACAGGCACATGCCTGGTAAACACAGGTTCCCTCTGCTCCTGGTATACCAGCCCTGCACCGCAGGCAACGGCAACGCTGTGCCCTAGGGAGAGAAACTCCCCTTCAATGGCACTGCCATGGCCTGAAGAGATCCAAGCCAAGCCAGACAGCGCTCAGCCCTCTGGACACCCCATTTGGGCGGCTGCAGCTCACCCTGACCCAAAGATCAGTGCCGATGACAGCCGGCACGAGCAGAGAGCAGTCTCCAAAGCCTTCAGCAGACACGCTGTCCCATGCCCTGCTCTGTGCTGCTGAGCAGGAACACCGGCTCCCGAGCAGCCCGCGCAGCCACCGCACAAGGGATCCCTCAGAAAGGACGAGGCAGTGACACCGGCAGAGCAGAGGAAGGTCCAGTCACAGTATGGGGAAGGAGCCACATCCCTCAAGGACAGCGCAGGTCTCTTCCTGGCAGCAAAATCCCACAGCAAAACCGGTCCCATCTCCTCTAACACACTGTGGAGGGGACAGGGACTGAGCTGCTCCAAACACAGAGAAGGATCACGCTGCCGAGCAGGCTACAAGCCCAGGCCTCCACTTCCCCAAGCGCTCACCACTTCCTTGCTCTCTGGTGCCACGTCAGTGTCACCGCAGGCACAAGGCTTCCCCCTGCCCCTTCTGCTGCAGCTTTCCCCTGGAGTCGCCCACCGGGGACAGGGAGCGGGCAGCAGGGACGCAGGCTGTAACAGCCGGGGATGCTGGCAGAACACGTGGCTGCACGCCTCTGCCGAAAGGACTGACCATGAAGCAGAAGGATGAGGTCACGTATCACGCAGAAGCATGAGGTGCTTGGTGTGGGACCAGAGAGTCAGCTATTGACTCACACATCCTCCTGAGCCTGCAGGCAGCAGTCCTCCTCTCCACGCTTCCCGGACGGAGGAGCTGGGGAGGATGCACCGAGCATGGGCGCCTGCAGTGGGTGTCAAGGTCACGGACCAGAGGGTCCCTGCCTGCTGCCCACCCCCAGGCAGGAGCAAAGAGGAGCCTCAAGCCTGTCTCCCATGGCAGCAGCGAGGGCTCAGACGGGGTCAAACGCAATCCCCCTCCCAAGCCACCAAAGCCAAGAGCACAGCCCGGGACCAGAGTGCTTGCCAACCTCTGCCTCCCCCTCACCAGGGGGAGGGAAGCGTGAAAAGGGCTGAAGAGCATCTCCAGCCTCTGCCACCTCCCCTCTCATACAGGAGTCTCTCTCTCTCTTCCCTGCCCTCTCCTCACACCCTCATTACACCTCACCAAGCTCCATCTCAGAGCCAGGTTCCATTTTAAATCCCCTCTCATGAACCAGGGTCTCTGCTCTCCACCCCCTTCTCCGTGCCAGCCCCATGCGACTTCACCCCCCAGCACGGCAAACCCTCCCGGGACCTCGTGCTCAGCTGCGACACCTCTGCCTGGAAATCCTGGTTTGGTACCAGGCTTGCTGCTGTCTCGGCTCTACCAGATGGCAGCTGGAGGCTGGCTAACACGTGCTGATCTCCCCCTCGTGAGTGGGGGAGAGCTGACTTACGGAGGGAGATCTTTCACGAGGCTAACTGCACTTGCTATTACTACAGTTACTCCTACTGCAATTATCCTGGCCCACAGATTGCCCCGGCCTTCCCTTAGGATATTACTCCTCATGTTTGGTATGACTCCCCAGCTCCACATCACCACTTATTTCATTAGCGCCATTAAGCAGGCCCACAGAAAGCAGCCGGGCACGGTGCCCCTCCTAAGCAGCACCTCCTGCGCCAGCCTGTGACCAGCCCCTGGGCGAGACCGAGCAGGCAGCTCATCCTTCAGGGCCTGACGCCAACGTAGTGACCGGCGCCTCGAAGTTATTGTGGTAGGACCCAAGGCTCGCTCCCCTGCGGCGGGGACGCCGGATCCCCGGTCCTCCCTTGCAGCCACGGGTGCTGCCTTTGCTCTTCCCCAGCCGTCCCCCGTGGCGATGCCAGCCTCACCAGCCCTGCCGCCCTCTGCCAGAGAAAGCGATTTGGGGTTCGTTAAGGAGCGAGCGTTACCTGTTACAGAGGCGTTGCCGCTTCCCAGCCCTCGCTCCGCACACACGTCCCCTCGCAGCCCTGCCGCTCCCCCCGTTCCTGCCGTACCCCAGCGCCGGGGGCGCAGACCAGCGTTGCCGTGACACACCGGCCCTGCGCTCGCAGGCTCGCCTGAGCGTCCCGTGACAGAAGAGGCCCTGGGGCCAGACCGGCCGCCGGTTCCCTCACCGCACCCTCCCGCGTAAGATGACGGCAGAGACCCTTCCCGTTTGGGCTGTGTTTACCCTTTTTTCTTTTAAATCCTGACTCTCTTCCCCACTTTCTCTCCTCCTGACCCTACAGCATTTCACTATCGCGTGCTGTAACTTCCCTGGCCGTGTTAAACGCTTCCCAGCTATCAGAACCCGCCGTGGCTGGCGCCACTCCGCAGGCACAGCTCTCCTCTCCGGTCGGCCCCTTCCCACGCCCGCACGCTCCGTTTGGTGCTTAAACCCTTTCCCGGGTCGGCTCCCAACTGGGGCGGGCCCGGGGCGCTCCCCCGCCGCTTTCCCTCCGTCCAAGACCGAGGCCTCCCCTCCCCAGCTTCCCCGGGCTTCCCGCTGCCCACGGCCCGGGCTCGCCTCCCGGGGAAGCGGGCGGCCCTGCTGCCGCCCCGCTAACGCCCGGTTTGCCGGCGGGGCCGCAGAGCGGTGGCAGGGCCGGGGCAGCAGCCCCGGGAGCCGGGCACCCCCCCTCGCCCACCGCCGGGACCGGGCCGGGCCCTGCCCCGCAGCCGGGTGCCGGTTCGCCCCGCACAGAACCGGGCCGGGCAGCAACGGCGGCGGCCGTCGGGGAGGGCGAGAGGGGGCAGAGCGCCTCCGCCACGGCGGAGCTCCACAGGCCGCGACCGCCGCCCCGGGGGCACCGCCAAGGGGAAGCGGCGGCCGGGACAGCCCTCCCCGCGGGCCCCGCCGCCCCGGGCCGGGCCTCACCTCGCCAGGCCGGTGCCGCCCCGGGGCGGGCAGAGCCCGCGGCCGAGCCGCTCCCGGCGCCTTGCCCGCCGGACAGGAGCGCCTGGGCGGCCGGGCCGTACCGAGAGGCCCCGGCCTTCCCCCGTCCCGTCCCGTCCCGTCCCGTCCCGTCCCGCCCGGTCCTGTCCGGTCCAGTCCCGCCACCCGAGTTACCGGCGACCGCTCCACTCCCGCTTCCGGCTCCAGCACCCGCCGTCATGTGACACCAACCGGTCACCTGACGGCGCCGCCCGGAAGCGGTCACGCGGCGCTGCCGTTCCCGGCCCGCCCCGCGCGGACTACAGCTCCCAGCGGGCAGCGCGGCGGGACGGCGGCCGGCGGGGGACATGGCGCGCGTGGCGCACGTCGTGGCCGACACCGGCGCCTTCCTCAGCGCCGCCCCGCTGCAGGTACCGGGGCCGGGGCCGGGGCCGGGGCCGGGGCCGGGGCCGGGGGGCCGGAGGACCGACCCGACCCGACCCGACCCGACCCGACGGCGCTGCCCGCAGGACATAGCGGAGAACCTGTACACCGTGCCCGAGGTGCTGGCCGAGATCCGCGACAGGCCGACGCGCCGCCGCCTGGCCGCCCTGCCCTGCGAGCTGCGCCTCCGCCGCCCGCGGCCCGACCTCCTGCGCCTCGGTGAGTACCGGAGCCCTGCGGCCCGCACCGGGCTCCTGCGCCTCGGGGAGGCCCGGACCGCCCGGCTCCCTGCGGCCCAGCGAGGACCGGCCCGGCCCGGCGGCTCCCTTCCCTTCTTCCTTTCCCTTTTCTTTCCCTTTTCTTTCCCTTCTCTTCTTCCCTTCTTCCTTTCCCTTCCCTTCTTCCCTTCTTCCCTTCCCTGCAGTGACCGACTTCTCCAAGAAGACCGGTGACTACCCCAGCCTCTCAGCCGCCGACCTGCAGGTGCTCGCCCTCACTTGCCAGCTGCAGGCTGAGACCGACGGCCCCAGCTGCCTCCGCTGGGAGCCCCAGGACAAGGTAGGGCCCGTCCCCGGGGATGGGGCGCCGTCCCCGGGGTGCCCCGCCGACCCCCCGTGCTGCCTCCCCAGGTGCGGCTCAGCTCCACCCCGCAGCACCCCGAGGCCCCCCTGCACCTCGCCGGCTTCCATCTGCCCGCCAAGGTAAGGGCCGGGGACGCAGCGCTCCGAGGCGAGGCACTGGGGACGGGGACGCAGCCCCGCGGCACCCCCAGGCAGCGGCGGGTGAGGGACCCCCTATCCTGTGTCCCCGCACAGCACAAGCGCGCGGGGAAAGGCCAGCATCAGCCCAGCCCTGAGAGGAGCACAGTCCCATCCGAGAGCAACGAGTTCGGCTCCTTCCTCTACTGGCGAGCCCCCCTGCCCAGCATCGAGGAGGAGCTGCAGGAGCTGCTGGTGAGGCCCAGAGCCTCCTCTCCCCGCTCTCCTTGCTGCTCCGCTTTCTGACCGGGAGCGTGGCCTGTGCCATAGCCGACTCTTCTCCACCCCAGAAAGCTCAGGCCGTCTCCGTTAGCCCAGAGACCACTGAGGAGCACCAGAACGCTGAGGATGAGGCCAGTGCTGAGGAAGAAGAGGACGAGGAGGAGAGTGATGACGAGGGTTGGATAACACCCAGCAACCTCAAGCAGGTCCAGCAGGACACAGGGCACTGCGACACTGCTCCCATCGGCGTCCAGGTCGGCTGTGTCACCACTGACTTTGCCATGCAGGTGGGTGCTGGCCGCTGCCCCCCACGGGGGGCTGGCGGGGGGCCGAGGGCAGAGCCTCACACTACTCAGACCTCCGGGCTGGTGAAACCAGCACACCAAGACAGAGGAGCGCATTGCCAAGTCCCCCTGCACAGGATGAGAGCAGCTTTGTGACAGCTCCTTTTATCTTAAAAGCAGCCAGCTCTCTCCGTTGCAGAGGCCGCTGCAAAGCCCGTTGGCATCGCTCCCCCCACTGCCTGGGCTGGCAGACCCCCGTTAAAGCTCCTGGCAGTCCCAGCTCACGGCGTCCCGCTTTCTCCCTCCTCGTTGCAGAACGTGCTGCTGCAGATGGGCCTCCACGTGCTGGCGGTGAACGGCAAGCTGATCCGCCAGGCCAGGAGCTACATCCTC